>NC_059274.1:14261789-14309289 GCF_017591435.1 Portunus trituberculatus
GAGAAGAGAAGAGAAGAGAAGAGAAGAGAAGAGAAGAGAAGAGAAGAGAAGAGAAGAGAAGAGAAGAGAAGAGAAGAGAAGAGAAGAGAAGAGAAGAGAAGAGAAGAGAAGAGAAGAGAAGAGAAGAGAAGAGAAGAGAAGAGAAGAGAAGAGAAGAGAAGAGAAGAGAAGAGAAGAGAAGAGAAGAGAAGAGAAGAGAAGAGAAGAGAAGAGAAGAGAAGAGAAGAGAAGAGAAGAGAAGAGAAGAGAAGAGAAGAGAAGAGAAGAGAAGAGAAGAGAAGAGAAGAGAAGAGAAGAGAAGAGAAGAGAAGAGAAGAGAAGAGAAGAGAAGAGAAGAGAAGAGAAGAGAAGAGAAGAGAAGAGAAGAGAAGAGAAGAGAAGAGAAGAGAAGAGAAGAGAAGAGAAGAGAAGAGAAGAGAAGAGAAGAGAAGAGAAGAGAAGAGAGAAGAGAAGAGAGAAGAGAGAAGAGAGAAGAGAGAGAGAGAGGAGAGAGGAGAGGAGAGAGAGGAGAGAGAGAGAAGAGAGAGAGAGAAGAGAAGAGAGAAGAGAAGAGAAGAGAGAAGAGAAGAGAAGAGAAGAGAAGAGAGAAGAGAAGAGAAGAGAAGAGAAGAGAAGAGAAGAGAAGAGAAGAGAAGAGAAGAGAAGAGAAGAGAAGAGAAGAGAAGAGAAAAGAGAAGAGAAGAGAAGAGAAGAGAAAGAAGAGAAGAGAAGAGAAGAGAAGAGAAGAGAAGAGAAGAGAAGAGAAGAGAAGAGAAGAGAAGAGAAGAGAAGAGAAGAGAGAAGAGAAGAGAAGAGAGAAGAGAAGAGAAGAGAAGAGAAGAGAAGAGAAGAGAAGAGAAGAGAGAGAGAGATTCAAATTGTTTATTATCCACTAAAGTGGTTCTTACACACATTAAAAGTAAAGACAAAAATATAAATAAATACCGGTAATATGATATGTAGCATAGTACATTAAGAAACACACGTCTAAAATAATAGAAAAAAGAATTACTAACAATATAAACATAAATGCAGCACAGAATGCCAAGTCTACATATATATATACTCAAAACAAAGACATTAAAATACAAACCTAACTAAGAACATCTTCGGTTAAAAGAAATTCTTTAAATGTAGCCTTAAAAGAAGTTATTATTGTTTCCTGCGTGAGGGAAGGCGGAAGAGCATTCCACAGTCTGGCTCCAATTACGTCCGTATGCTTATCACCAGATAGTGTGTTGGTGCGTTGCACATGCAGGTTGTTCCTCTGCCTTGTGACGCTACTGGTGATAGCTTGTCTGCTTCTTAGTGTAAGAAACCAGTCTGGATAAAATTCTCTTAAGATCTTAAATATTGTTGTACTGTACCTAATCCAAAAATATGTCTCTGTTTTACTCGTAACCATTCGAGTTCTTTAAAAAATGGAGATACATGATCATACTTTCTAACACTACCTATGACAATTCTCACTGGAAAATTCTGCAACTTTTGCACCCTAGCCATTTATGTATCATTAGTAGTCCCCCATATTTTGATACAATAGTTAATGAAATTTTAAACAATTGCTTGTATAACCATTATCCTGTTATTCTTATCTAAATGATCACTAATCCTACTTACATACATTAAAATTCCCATCACTTTCTTGTTCAGTTCGTCAATATGGACGTTAGAAAGCATGTACCGATCAAAGTAAACTCCCAAGTTTTTCACACGCTTACTTGGATATATTACTGTACCATTAAAATTCACAGTCATGTTTGGTGGAACGTGAGACAAATGCTGGTGATTACCTATAAGAATACACTGTCTTGAAAGAATTAAACATTATACCATTGTTGAAGAAGAATCTCCTACATTGTACAAGAGTGTCTTCGGTGTCCTTAATGAGCTGATCAATATTATGAACTGTTGCAGAATGTAGGAACTGCGTATCGTCAACATACTGTACCAGAAAACCATTTACATATGATGGTAAATCATTAACATATATATTAAAGATTAACAGACCAAGAATTGAACCCTGCAGGACCCCGTACTCAATAACTTTCTTTTTAGATGTGTGATTATCTAGGCGAACTGACATACTCCTATTATTCAAATAATTATTAAACCAAAATTCACCAAGGTTTAATAGAGAACATTTATATAGAAGGGTTTTATGGTTCACAAAATCAAACGCTTTTGAGACGTCACATAAGGTTAACATCGAAATTTTCTTGTTGTCCATATTATCGTATATCTTATCAGTTATGGTGGTTAGAGCTGTTTCCGTTGACAGCCTTGGCCGAAAAGCATGCTGAGTATTGGAAATTAGATTGCTGGATTCTAAATACTTAGACAATTAACTAGCCACAATTTTCTCGAGTATCTTAGACACAATTGGTAATATAGATACAAGTCTGTAGTTACTAACATTATCAGGATCACCATTTTTATACAGAGGGACAACTAGTGCATGTTTCCATGCCTCGGGGAACACGCCAGTCACCAGGGATGTGTTGACGATACAAGTGAGGAAAGGGACTATGACACAGAGGGCATCTCTGAGAAACCGCAATGCAATACCGTCAGAGCCGATGGAATTGGTTGCATTGAGGTCTTTAACAATCAAGATAAGTGTGACAGAGTCCACAGCCTCGGGTCTAAAAGCAGAATTCACTTTAGTGGCATTTACGTCAGGACGGTTAACAGTAATTTCTTCATTTCTCAGTTTTTCCTGTGTGCGTGCAAAAGTTGATTCTCCAACGCTAGAAAAAAAATGTGTTAAACTCTTCAATTTTATCCTTTATGTTAACAGAATTGTGAATGTTATGTTTGTTATTCTGAAAAGGAATTATTTAAATCCCCAATGACTTTCCAAGTTGCAGAGGTATTTATTTCCTTTACAATCTTTCAAACGCTCTTATTAATAAGTGTTTTTACGTATGTTTTAGCAGTTTTGTAATATTCCCGCAACCCAAAGTTATTTCTGTCAACTTTGAACTAACTTCGTAATGCATTACGGTTTTCCATTGCCGCACGTATCCTGCCACTCAGCCATGGTGCTGGCGTGCCTTTCACAGCTTTAGTCACCACAGGAGCACATATCTCAAGATAATACCTAAAAATCTCATTAAAAATACATACTTGCTTGTTCACGTCATAAGTTAAAAACATTTCATTCAAATAATGCACATTGTCTAAAAGCAACAAACTGAAAGCGTCTGTCATAGTCTTTCAATTCATGGTATTTTTCTTACGTCTATAACAACAGACACCAGGTCATGGTCTGCAATGACTTGAGGGACCTCAGGTTTATTTGTTATAATAAGATCCAGTAGAGTAACTGAATGTGGGGTTTTTCTTGTGGGTTTATCAATAATTTGAGTCAACTTGTTATCTCTTACTATCTTGCTGATGTTACTTCCTTTATCAGCATGTCATCATTAAAATCACCTGAAATAAAAAAGCTTTTGCCACGCAAGCACACCATCTTACAAACGTCTTGTATGTATTCAAAGGATGAGGCTAAAGCTTTTGGGTGTCTATATATATACATCCAATAATGATGGCAGGCAGCTTCTTGCACTGTATCTGAACCCACGCGTCTTCCACGCCTTCTTGTCCTGGCACATCTATTGTAATCGGAGAAGGATTCAAAGTACTATTTGCATACAAGCAGGCACCACCTCCTCGTCGCATCTAGATATCTTATATCCATGAATGTCAACAAATGCATCGGGAGTGTTGGCATGTAGCCATAATACATCAATACTTCTTTCAATTAACAGTAACTACCTCATCTGGACTTGATATCAACGATCGTGCGTTTATGTGTTCCACAATTAATGGATCCTTTTTTAAGTTCAAGAGTTTTAACAAAATCACCGCATTTTTTCAACAATAAACGATAATTCTTTAACTAAACAGGCATTGGAGGCGTTGTTAATGTCACTTATTTTAGAATGAGTAAAGGCCAAGTGGTTAAATGTTACTGAATGCAAACTCATCCTTAGACACTGAACTGGGAGCAATCGACCTGGGTGTGGGTGACGGGCGTGACCACCTCTGGGGGAAGACCAAGGCTGCCTTCAAGTACTTGTACGACCACCACCTCAACGACTACGACTGGTTCTTCAAAGCGGACGACGACACGTAAGAAGAGACGATGATAAGTGACGATGATGACAAACTGTAGACCAACTAAACTGTAATGTCTTTATGAAAACCACCAATTACTTCCATTAATCCCTTCAGTACTGGGACGCATATTTACCTTGAGTTGTGGGTATGATTATACTATTTTATTTACATTAGAAAGGGCCTATGGAGGTCAGAAGATTAAAGATCAGAGTCTTCACTATTTTAATCCCTCATGATTTCTGAAGCTGTATAAAATCACCAAATAGTAAGCAGAATATATATGAAAGCGTGTCATGGTACTGAAGGGGTTAAGATGTTAAGTTTCTTTTTACTCTGTTTCAGGTACACAATTATGGAGAATATGAGATACATGCTGTCCACCTACGATTCTTCCTTGCCTATCTACTTCGGCTCACGCTTCAAGAAGTTCACCAAACAGGGATACATGAGTGGAGGCAAGTCACTATCACCTCTTCTTTCCCTTGTTCCCTAGAGAGCGGGATTGGCGCCTAGCATTAGGAGTTTCCTCAGATATTAGCCCCTTGCATATTCCCCTGTCACTCCCGTCCTTTGCACCGCGTGAAAGGTCAAAGCGAACACTTGATTCACACGTTGTCTTATCGCACTCACCTCAGCATGCGAGCGGTGAGAAGCAGGAGAGCTTTACAAGAAGTGGAAGGGAACTTTACTGCGTCTCTGCTTCTCTGTTTATAGTCGTCTTCTATCCCGTGGTCCTCCTCCTCCATCCCAGAATGATTACTGAAATTAAGGAATATTTTCAGACAATTTCTAAGGAGATTCCTTTTTTCACTTTAGAATTGCTGATGGAGAGAGGTGGCAACGGCAACATCGGTGGTGGGGGGGCTACAAAGGCGGCGGTGGTGGTGGCAACTCATTCCAAATCATAATAAGGGATCTGAATAATATGAAAGGCTCTTTATGGCAACTACGGCGTCTGTGGTGCTAAGGGATATCTCAGTGATGACTTAGTGATTTGAACTGAATGTTGACGAAGGGATCTGAATGTTGAATAGAGCGTATCACTATCTTTTTTTCTTTATAGTAAATATAGCTTTGATAAACAAAAATTAACAATATTCTGAAATCCTTTACCTCCAAGATGCACACCAGTAAGAACATGAAGGGAAAGGAAACTAGTAAACAAAATACACTCCTGCCTCTGCACCTTCCTAAGCAAACTGTACACAGCTGCTCATGGCCAGTCTGAAAAGCCACTCTACCACTGCTCGCTGGCTGAAAGGAGGTCTTGTTTATCGATTGACTAAAACTATTCAAAATAACTCGAAAACACCAGCAAGTCCAGGAAGAGGTTAGCTTGCACTTCTATATTAGCAAGAAATAGAGAAAGAGAACAGTCACCAGATAAACAGTACACAATTCCACGTCACCAGAAACTACGCCAAACACCTGATCTTTAATTCATCACACGTAACTTTCCCCTAACTTCCATAACTTCATCGGATAAACTTCCAAAACTAAATTCACATCACTAAAATTCGTAAAGGAAGGCATGGGCGCAGCACTTACCTAGCTTAAAGAGCGCTGGATAATGCAATAGACAGGATCGCAGGACAGACAAACGTGACGATCAGGTGAGGTGTGAGGTGTGGACGCTGTGAAGCCGGCTGGCCTGAGTGAGGGCGTTCCGTGGATCGATTCCGTGCCTAATGTGAAACAGTGAACCCTTGTTAAGTAGTTGAAGTACTGGTGGTAGTTAATATAGTTAGCATCAAGTTCTTGCCCTCACTTTAGTGTCGGCACGTAGCTGAGATTCGATAAGAAAACTTAAAATATAAGACTGAAGATAAGAGAAGTAAACAAGAACAAGTGTCTTTTTTGTACAGAGGCTGCCGCGTATATGATTCTCCGTTTTACGAAAAGAAAAGAAAAAAAAAGCCTACTTTCAAGCGTGGAAATCATAAATTTTTCAGAAACTTTTCGTGACCTTACCAATAAACCAAAAAAAAAGAAAAAATAATAATAAACATCGATAATAAAAAAAAAATAATTATCCTATGTAACCTCTTAAAATCATTCAACGAGAGGTATCTTATCATCTTACCCTTATCGCTTTCTCCTCACTGCGGCAGGAGGCGGATACGTGCTGAGTCGAGAGGCCCTCAAGATATTTGTGGAGGTAGCGCTGCCTAACCCCAAGAAATGCAAGCAGTCGCACACGGGAGCAGAGGATGCAGAAATGGGTACGTAAGGCTGTGATCTTTTCCACCCCGAGTGCTGGTCTGGCTGCATTGTTGTTTAGCTGGGTTTGGTGTAATTGTTATTCTTCCACGAGAGAGAGAGAGAGAGAGAGAGAGAGAGAGAGAGAGAGAGAGAGAGAGAGAGAGAGAGAGAGAGAGAGAGAGAGAGAGAGAGAGAGAGAGAGAGAGAGAGAGAGAGAGAGAGAGAGAGAGAGAGAGAGAGAGAGAGAGAGAGAGAGAGAGAGAGAGAGAGAGAGAGAGAGAGAGGGAGATTTTGTAACCTAGTGACCTTGACGAGACAAAACCTCACCATTTGACACAAGAATTTAGAAAGGAGGAAAGAAGATAAAAAGACGTAATTTCCCAGAGAGAGAGAGAGAGAGAGAGAGAGAGAGAGAGAGAGAGAGAGAGAGATCCTAACTCGTCCTCAGTTACAGATATCCAGTGACCTTGAGAAACGTTTCAATACTTTCACTTTACCACTCTGCCCCTGTACAGCTCATGCCGCCTTGATCTTGTAGCTCCACCTCCTTCCACTCTTACAGGCAAGTGCTTAGCTAACGTGGGCGTGATGGCGGGGGACTCAAGGGACAGTCTCGGGCGGGGGCGTTTCTTCCCCTTCACGCCCACCACTCATCTTATGGGCGGAGTTCCTAATTGGTATCTGGATTACGTCTACTACAAGCCTGACACAGTGAGTTTGTTTACGTGTGTGTGTGTGTGTGTGTGTGTGTGTGTGTGTGTGTGTGTGTGTGTGTGTGTGTGTGTGTGTGTGTGTGTGTGTGTGTGTGTGTGTGTGTGTGTGTGTGTGTGTGTGTGTGTGTGTGTGTGTGTGTGTGTGTGTGTGTGTGTGTGTGTGTGTGTGTGTGTGTGTGTGTGTGTGTGTGTGTGTGTCTGTGTGTATGTCTTTGTCTGTGTGTGTGTCTTTGTCTGTGTGTGTGTGTGACTATGTGTGTTTGTGACTATGTGTGTGACTATGTGTGTTTGTGTGTGACTATGTGTGTTTGTGTGTGTGTGACTGTGTGTGTGTGTGTGTGTGTGTGTGTGTGTGTGTGTGTGTGTGTGTGTGTGTGTGTGTGTGTGATTCACCTCGGTCGCCTGCTGGTCACCCAACCAGTCTTCCCCATTACGGAGCGAGCTCAGAGCTCATAGACCGATCTTCGGGTAGGACTGAGACCACAACACACTCCACACACCGGGAAAGCGAGGCCACAACCCCTCGAGTTACATCCCGTACCTATTTTCTGCTAGGTGAACAGGGGCCACACATTAAGAGGTTTGCCCATTTGCCTCGCCGCTTCCCGGGACTCGAACCCGCCCCTCTCGATTGTGAGTCGAGCGTGCTAACCACTACACTACGCGGTGTGTGTGTGTGTGTGTGTGTGTGTGTGTGTGTGTGTGTGTGTGTGTGTGTGTGTGTGTGTGTGTGTGTGTGTGTGTGTGTGTGTGTGTGTGTGTGTGTGTGTGTGTGTGTGTGTGTGTGTGTGTGTGTGTGTGTGTGTGTGTGTGTGTGTGTGTGTGTGTGTGTGTGTGTGTGTGTGTGTGTGTGTGTGTGTGTGTGTGTGTGTGTGTGTGTGTGTGTGTGTGTGTGTGTGTGTGTGTGTGTGTGTGTGTGTGTGTGTGTGTGTGTGTGTGTGTGTGTGTGTGTGTGTGTGTGTGTGTGTGTGTGTGTGTGTGTGTGTGTGTGTGTGTGTGTGTGTGTGTGTGTGTGTGTGTGTGTGTGTGTGTGTGTGTGTGTGTGTGTGTGTGTGTGTGTAGGTGTGTGTGTGTGTGTGTGTGTGTGTGTGTGTGTGTGTGTGTGTGTGTGTGTGTGTGTGTGTGTGTGTGTGTGTGTGTGTGTGTGTGTGTGTGTGTGTGTGTGTGTGTGTGTGTGTGTGTGTGTGTGTGTGTGTGTGTGTGTGTGTGTGTGTGTGTGTGTGTGTGTGTAGGTGTGTGTGTGTGTGTGTGTGTGTGTGTGTGTGTGTGTGTGTGTGTGTGTGTGTGTGTGTGTGTGTGTGCGTGTGTGTGTGTGTAGGTGTGTGTGCGTGTGTGTGTGTGTGTGTAGGTTTGCGTGTGTGTGTGTGTGTGTAGGTTTGCGTGTGTGTGTGTAGGTGTGCGTGTGTGTTTGTATGTGTGTGTGTGTGTGTGTGTGTGTGTGTGTGTGTGTGTGTGTGTGTGTGTGTGTGTGTGTGTGCGCGCGCGCCACCACTATAAGCGCCAAGAGCCCTAGATTCTTGTTTTATAGTAGTTTATGCCTAACTCAACAGTCGTTTTCTACACATCAGCCTCGGCATCAAAAAACGATAACTAACCAGCGGAGGCTTTTATATCTTTCCTACGGCTCTGGATATGGTAAGGGAGGGGAATAAAGGGGAGGGTTTTCACATCTTTGTATTGTTGTTACAGTATATTGACACGTACTTCTCCAGACAGTTCCTTCACTTCATCAGAACCTTATGACGCCACTCCACCTACATTCCATTGTACGCGCCGGATAAAGTTTACGTAACCTGAAAAGTAAAAAAAAATGGAATCTTAGCTGACTAACAGGAAAACATGCGAGGTGGAAAAAGTGATAAACAAGCGTTGGTCTTCATCAAAACCATTTCATTTACTTGTACATATCTCATAGCACGTCCTGGATTAGTTTATGTAACCTTAAAAGCAAACCAAAATTGGAATCTCAACTGATTAACAGGAAAACATACGAGGTGGATTAAAAGGATAAACAAGTGTTGGTCTTCATCGAAACCTTAAGATACCATTCCATTTACTCGTAGATTTCCCACAACATGTCCCGGATATAGTTTATGTAACCTTATAAGTAAATAAAAATGGCATCTCAGCTGATTAAGTAACAGGAAAGCATTAGTTGAAAAAAAAAAAAAAAAAAAGGATAAATAAATGTTGGTCTTCATCGAAACCTTATGACACCATTCCATTTACTCTCCCCATTGCACAACCCGGATATAGTTGACGTAACCTTAGAAGAAAAATAAAAAAAATGGAATCTTAACTGACTTACTGACAGGAAAACATACGAAGCGAAAAAAAGGACGTTCAGCTTTTATTACGAATCACTTCCAGAACGATAAGAGGAGGGTAAAAGATGAATTTCACGGAGACAGTCAGTGAATCCCGGCAAGCCATTAATTCCCCTCAAACCATCTAAGCTTTCAGAGAGGCAGTTAGCGCGTCAGACCCTTCCCTTCACTTCCATTCATCTTCCCCGCGCGACAAGTGACGTTAACACCATTTAATTAGAACCTGACCCAATCCTCTCCTCCTGCAGGGTCTGGATTGCTGCTCGGACACCGCCGTCACCTTCCACTACGTCGACACCAATAAAATGTACATGCTGGAGTATCTTGTGTACCATTTGAGACCCTATGGCATCGCACACCACGATCCCTTCCCAGCGCCGCTACCACCCGACCACAGGAGTGTGCCCAAGAAGGTAAGGCAGTGTTGACTCCTTCACTAATTCGTGCATCGGTTTATTCAATGACTATGTCCCTTTATTAGATAAGTTTACTAAGCCACTTGTTGTTATTCATTGGGTTTATTCCTCACAGGGTATTGTACTTCCCTATTCCCTCGTAGGAATGTTTAGTTTTTTTTTTTTTTAAGATAGAGATCTAGACAGTTCTCTAATTTTTAGTTAAACCTTTCGGATTCTTTGTGAATTTAGTGATAAACAAGAACACTGGTAGCCTTTCAAAACCATTTATAGATTAACATACCACGATTGAAACAGGTATATTTTGAGTTGCAGTTTAAACAATAATGCATCATAATAGGAAAATACACAAAATCCTACATAAACATTCAGTGATCTTACAAAAACTCACAACAGTTCAAAACACCCCCAAAAAAATAATCATACGAAACAATGCTATACCATAACAATAAATAGATAAATGAATAAATACCTAAAGAGAATTGTAACCTTTCAAAACACGACTTGACATTCCTGCAGGTCCGGTGACGTAGTGAATGACGTAGCGGTGCAATAGAATAGGAAAAATACACCCATGAGAAGGTATCCAACCATTCCTGAGCGAGAACAAACATTACAAAACATGGCTTGAATGTCCTGGGGTTCAGTGACGCAATGGGTGACGCTGTAGGTGAGACAGTGGGTGAGGTATGTAGTATAGTGACCTTGAACCACGGCAGGGAAAGTGAGGAGTGACCCACAAGCCTCCTCCCTCACGTCACAAAGCCATTACGTTCATAGGAGTTAAATCTTCCCTTTATGGGCTTCTAGGATCCAGTTCCCTGATGGTAATAATAGACTCCCAGCGCAGGGGAACGTAATGCCGGGCCAGGGTAACGTGCATCGCCTCGTTTCAGGTCCTACAGAAGATGAACGTGACCAGTGTGATTGTCAAGACAGAAGGGACGGCGTAGTACAGGAGTCCGCTGTGAAAGGTGCTCTATAACCAGCCCCGCCACACCTATGGACGCTGGCTGGGCTGTCTTTACCTCATCCTCATCAGTAGCCTCGTGTCCTCTTAAGATTGTTATGGTTACGTCCATCAGTCTGTACTAGTTTTTTTTTTTTCGCTTTCCTTGATTTGTTTTCTTCCCTTTTAACATGTACTCGTAATTTCTTTTCTTTCTTTGATTTGTTTTCCTTCCTTTTGTCATGTACTAGTTTTTTTCTTTCGCTTTATTTGATTTGTTTTACTTTCTTTTTATTGTGTGTGTGTGCTCTTTACGGCCGCACAATCTGCATATAAGCTTTATCCCTGAAGTTATCAGGTAATCACTCTGACTTGAATGCAACTTGGTGAATAGCGAGAGAAAAAAAAGTCCACTCAACACGCAATCACTCGATGTAAAAAAGCTCTGAAATCCGTTTTCTCTACTCTGAACACAAGCAATAATCACGAATTTGATGTATAGTTTGAAAGCAATTGCGTGTGAAGATAAACCTGATGAATAACCACCACACTTGGCACTACTCAATAAGCGGTCGATATAACCTGCTTCGTGGAGCACCTTGGCCTTTAATGATGCTCAGCGAAGGCAGCTTAATGACGGTAGATGAAGGACACGGTAGACAGTAAGCCGGAAGGTATAGAGTGTCCTTATTGCCTCGTGATTAATCTCTATAATAGCGGTCTTCCTACTGGAGTTGCCATGGTGAGGAATGGTCAATGCCTGGAGTAAATAATCTAGTTTTTTTCAAATCTTATCTAGCCATTTTGATGTGATAAATTGTAAGAGAGCTTTACAAACACTGATATTCGTGTTTTGAAGACTCTGTGGGTGAAATCTACTATGTTGATTTCTTTAAAGTACGATTTAGTGTGTGTGTGTGTGTGTGTGTGTGTGTGTGTGTGTGTGTGTGTGTGTGTGTGTGTGTGTGTGTGTGTGTATGTATTTTTGACAATTAAGATGAAAAGTTACATTTGATTTGGTTTTTATTTTCCCTACGTGATGATGAAAGGAATCTAACGAACACCCACCCACATATATACACACACCAACCTACCCACCCACCCACCCACCCACACACACACACACAAACACACCCGGTAGCTCAGTGGTTAGAGCGCTGGCTTCACAAGCCAGAGGACCGGGGTTCGATTCCCCGGCCGGGTGGAGATATTTGGGTGTGTCTCCTTTCACGTGTAGCCCCTGTTCACCTAGCAGTGAGTAGGTACGGGATGTAAATCGAGGAGTTGTGACCTTGTTGTCCCGGTGTGTGGTGTGTGCCTGGTCTCAGGCCTATCCGAAGATCGGAAATAATGAGCTCTGAGCTCGTTCCGTAGGGTAACGTCTGGTTGTCTCGTCAGAGACTGCAGCAGATCAAACAGTGAAACACACATACAAGCTTAATAACTCGTATCTGAAGCGCAGGACGGATGGCTCCCGCGTGTACCTTCTATAATCAACAGGTTACGTAAACACACACACACACACACACACACACACACACACACACACACACACACACACACACACACATAAATACATAAACAGAAAACCAACGCTACACGCACACTAATAACACACACACACACACACACACACACACACACACACACATCAGCGTTATGTTTCTAGTTGGGCGCCCAAAGACATATCTAACATTCTCCTTTCTCTTCGTCTCTACAAAACCATTTCATGTATTTTGTGGGCGGCGACTCGGGTCTGGGAGAGAGACAGGAGCAAAGGACAGAGAGGACACGAGGTGGCAGTTCCCTGAATATTCTTATCTCTTTGAAACCAGCTTAGGTCTTCCAAAACATGGCTTCCCTTGTGGCTTTTATCTCGCGTCAGCCAGCCCAATTATCTCTCTGCCAGTCTTATCTCATTCCCCCCTTTCCTCTTTCTTCTCTCCTCATCTCTCCCTCTCGTGTTTCCATAGCTCCGTCCATCCACTAGCTCTCTCCCCTCCTCTCTCCTCTCCTCTCCTCTCCTCTCTCTCTCTCTCTCCCTCCCTCCTCTCCTCTCCTCTCCTCTCCTCTCCTCCTCTCCTCTCCTCTCCTCCTCCCCTCTCCTCTCCCTTTTCCTTTCTTTTGACTCACTGATCTTCCTAAAAATTCGTCCTTCTCTTTTTTGTATGAATACGACTTTTGATTACTAGTGCATTTACAGGTATTGGTATGCGAGAGAGAGAGAGAGAGAGAGAGAGAGAGAGAGAGAGAGAGAGAGAGAGAGAGAGAGAGAGAGAGAGAGAAATATAACGAGAACATTTCTTTCTTATCTAAATCGCCTGATGGCCTCATTGGAGACTGCCATTCACGCCACCACACCACCACAGCCAGACCAGAATCAAGGACACACGCTACCCTTCCACACCACAGCCATGTTCCCTTTAAGAGCCATGGCAACATAAACACACACTAAACGCCCCTAAAGAGCCACATTAACATTACTACCCCTCCCACTATACACACCATAACTCGACAATTCACTCCAACACAAGTTCATCACCTCAAACACCACAATTACATCTTTACCCTCAACTTGCAAACGGAGGAATACATTTACGTTTCTTTTCAAGGCTTTATAAATATATCCTACAGTACACAAGGTATTTAAAGATTTCAAGACACTCATCCTCTAATTTCAGATAATTTGTTTTAAATTCTGGAGACTGACACCTCTGTGGGCTTTCATTTTCTTCCTTTTTGTACCCTCCGCCAGTGTCGCTTTATTCCACCAAACAACCATTAAGACGCACTATATGATCTTCCATAAACTAAACACACATTTCATTAACACTATATCACCATACTACAGTCTATCCTTCCCTACAGTACTAAAGAGTCATCATTAACAGGAACACAATCCCAAACGTAATCTCACACAGCTGTTCTCATAATAGGTAAGAGATTACGAGGGAAACTAAGGAGAAGGTAACCCGAGAGACCTTAAAGTATGGTGTTTGTGACGCGTGGGAAGGTGAAGAGTTCTTTCAATTTGTCCTTCTGTCAGTGTGTAATTAAATCATCTACTTTCATCCACGGAAAGTAAAGTAAGAAGCTGCGGGCGAGCGGTAAAATTTTATAGAAGCCCCTTTGTGACATCAGACCAAGTAAGAAATTAACTGGTTTTTAGAAGAACAAGTAATATAATTAATGGAAGTGCTCTCTTTCTGTCTCTCTTGCTCTCTCACACACAGTTCATAATGAAATCATCCACTCCTATCATGAGAACACTAAATCTACAACAGCTGTGAGTGACCAACAGATAATTGAAAAGACACATTGAAAATAGAGAAAACATTTATTTTTCAGATTCTCAGACAAAAAAAAAAAAAGTGCAATAACTGAACTGAACTATTGTCTCTTTCACTACGCCAGACACAGGCGGGGCACAGCTGAGTATCGGGTCGAGTGCCACTTGTACGAATAGCACTGGTGGTGGTGTATCGCGTCGCAAACACCAATAACTGTGTGTCTCGCCTATGCATATGTTACCTTTCCCGTGCTTGCTGCTTTGTTGTCTGCTCGTATGATTGTTGCTGGCTCTTTTATCCCTCGCTTAGCCCTTCCATCAGCGTGAGGCCGGTTACCAGACAAGGTACAAACAAGAGCACATCGTCGGCTCGCTGTAAAACGTGTAACTACAAGGGAAAATGTTTACAGCCGGAGGAGCGCTGCCAATTAATTCTCACCCTTCTAGTAACTGTTTCCACGTTCAGTTGTGGCTTCAAGGTTCCCCGGCTGAGGCGTCTCGCTATCCCGCCCACCAACCTTCAAGATTAATAGGAAATATACGTCAACAAAACTCGAGATTGCACGACTCAATTTTCACCTTGCTCATTTCTCCACGACGGCGAAACGAGCCATATTTCTGAGGCTTGCAGGGAAGAACAATATGACCTACCTGTAGTTCACCTGCGCCTTACCTGAGCACGTGGGCCAGGTAAGGGGCACGTCAAAGCAAAATACACGGTTATAGGTCTTCCTCCCCCCTCCCTGGAATGAAGACACCATTTATCTCCCAGTGATGAATGACCGTGAGGCTTAAAGATGACTTGCCGAGCCTTCCCCTCCCCACGTCCAGACGGCGGGGCTCACCAACATTATAAGCTAAAATTAATGTCTCTTCTTTCCTCCTAACGATTTAATCTCCCGGATAAGGGTAAATGTCATAATATTCAGGCGTTTTTTTCTTTATTTTTGTGAGCTTAATTGCCGTTCGCTGCAGGGGAATGAGATCCGTGTTCCTCTGGTATTCTTATCTTCTTCCTGGGTGTGTTATTTGGCTTCGTGTTATTGCTCGGTTTGACTTATGATCGTTAGGTTGCTCCGATGATGTCATGCAAGTGCTGGGAATCGCTTGACTGGGGTAGGATAGTAGTAGTAATAGTAGTAGTGGTAATAATAGTTGTAGTGTTAGCAGTAGTGGTAGTAGTAGTAGTAGTAGTAGTAGTAGTAGTAGTAGTAGTAGCAGTAGCAGTAGTAGCAGTAGATGGTGGTGGTAGTAGTAGTAGTAGTAGTAGTAGTAGTAGTAGTAGTAGTAGTAGTAGTAGGAGGAGGTGGTGGTGGTTGTGATAGTAGTAGTAGTAGTAGTAATAGTAGTAGTAGTAAAACAGATAAGGCGTAACAAGCTATCCCTCTATCTCCTAGTCTCCCTCCCCGCTCTCTCTCTCTCCCTGCTTGCCTGCTCCCCCCACTCTTTCCCCTCTCCCTCCCTCCCTCCCTCCTTTCACTATCATTTCCCCCTTCTCTCTTCCTCCCTCCTCTCTCTCTCTCTCCATTTCTTCCTCCCTCTCCATCCCTCCATCCCTTCCTCTTCCTCTCCCTCTCTCTCTCTCTCTCTCTCTCTCTCTCTCTCTCTCTCTCTCTCCTAAAGAATATGTAAAGTAATAGCAAGAAGGAAACTGAAAACTTGGTAGAAAGTTAATGACAGACATGAAAATATGGACACAAGGGAACTAGATAGACAGTTAAGCAGGGAATGTATGGGTCTTAAGTATATGGGAAAAAAAAGGGGGGGTATGGGAATAGTATGGGAGTGAAAGGGGAGACTTAGGAGTTTTTTCAATAAAGGGAGGGACTGATAGGGCTAAAGTATATGGGTGAACAAGAGGAAACTGCGTGCTGGCTGGGTGATTAGGAATGAAAATGTGATGGTGGTGGTGTTAGTGGAGTTACGAGATGGTGATGAGGTGGTGAGGTGGTGGTGATGAAGGGGTCCAGAGGTGCTTAGTGTGAAGTGAATGAGGGAAGGAGAGAGAAGATGACGGGGAGGGTGAAATAAATGGTTGGGAAAAACGTAATAATGAAGAGATGATGTAGGAGTAAAGAAGGGGAGAGGAAACTGATGAGGGAGGAAAGAAAAGAGAGGGAAATTAGTGATGGAGGGAGAGAAGGGAAACTAGGGAAGGTAATGAAGGGAAGTAATTGGAATAAGCTTATAGTGGTGAAGGCGCACTGTGGGATGGACAGAGAGGGAGTGGGGAAGCGGGAGAAGAGACGGAGAGAGAGGGAGGAAAGGAGATAGTTGAGGGGATGCGGAGGAAAAGGGATGTAGAGTGGGAGAAGAGAGGAGTAGAGGAAGATAATTAGGGAGGTAAGGAGAGAAAGGTACTTGAGAAAAGGAGGTAATTAAGGAAAAAGGAGGAGAGGGAGGGAGTATGGGAAGACAGGAAGAGAAAGAACGGAAGATGGAGGGAAGGAATGGAGAAGGGAGGGGAGGAAAGAAATTGGAGTGAAGGAAAGAAAAATGGAGAGGAAAGAAGGGCGGGAAAGAAAGGAAAATGGAGAAAAGGAAGCAGAATAGAAGAGAGAAAAATAGAATGGCGGGAAAGAAAAGAGAATGGAGGAAAAAAGAAAAATGGATGAAAGGAAAGAGGAATGGAGAAGAGGAAAGAAAAATGGATGAAAGGAAAGAAGAATGGAGGAGAGGAAAGGAGAATGGCGATGAGGGAAAGAGGAATAGCTAAAAGAGAAGCGAATCACAACCAAACCCCCAAGATGGTCACGTTAAATTACACTTCCCATCTTTTCTTCAGCTCTCTCCTTGCATTTTCCTTTACCTTGAAAGCACAGGTCATTATTTTTCCGCCTCAAAGTTAACGCCTGGTGTGTAAACAAGCTATTATTAATATATAATCTCCCCCGCGAACACTGAGGAGCGGGAAGCAGACGCGAGGAAGAGGAACGTTTCTCTCACCATCATAAACTACGCAACTCATATTTTGCATCACATGGACCCCTTCAATACTGGGACACATTCTTACCTTGAGATCTATGTACTATTAAACCATTTAATTGACATTAGGAAGGCTGTATGGAGGTCAGAAGATTAATGGCCAGAGTTTTCACTATTTTAACCACTTGAGTACTGGGACACATTTTTATACCGTAAGATCTGTGTACGATTAGACCATATTATTGACGTTAGGAAGGCTGTATGGAGGTCAGAAGAGTAATCGCCAGTTTTCACTATTTTAATCCCTTCAGTACATGAACATATTTTTACCTTGAGATGTGTGTACGATGAGACCATGCTATTAATATTAGGAAGGGTGTATGAAGGTCAGAAGATTAATGGCCACAATTTTCACTATTTTAACCACTACAGTAACGGGACGCATCTTTATCTTGAGATTTGTGTGCGATTAGACCATATTATTGACATCAGGAAGGCAGAATGGAGGTCAGAAGGTTAATAGCAAAAGTTTTCAATATTTTAACAACTTCAGTACTGGGACTCATTTTTATACCATGAGATCTGTGTACGATTAGACCATTTTATTGACATTAGAAGGCTGTATGGAGGTCAGAAGATTAATGGCCAGAGTGTTCACTATTTTCAAACCCACCTGAGTTCCTAAAGCTGTATCAATTCACCAAATAGTAAGAAGAATGAATATGGAAACGCGTCATGTATAATATAAAAGGAGTTAACTTTCTCTTCGTCTCCGTCCCTTTCTCTTCCTTTCATTCCATCACCCAGGAAGCTCGTGCAGCGATTCCATTAATAGATAAGGAAAGGTTCAGGTAGTTTTCATGCATCGATTACTGCATTGTTTGTATTCAGGATCGTAGAACTTCCCAATTAGCCTCTGCTCTTTTTTGCTTCACCTTTCAACACTGACAATGCTTCCTTACAATGACATTACTGCAGTTTCAACCAATACACCACACAACTATACACATTCTCACGGTCTAGATCACATTCCTACAATCATTTCTAACTCCATTTTACCCTATCGGAAATTAATAATAAGGTTAGGTTAGGTTAGATTTCCCAAGAGGTCCCTTAGCTTATTAGACAAAGGGAAAAAGAATAAGATAAGGTATATTGGTTGAAACTTCAAATTTATCCTTACAATTTCTAGAGTAATAAAGGTCAACTTTTATTTGTAATGGATTATTGCGTGGTTAATTTACTATTCCGTAGTTTATTTCATGTTGCAAGAAACTCAGCTGTTACGTATTATCTATTGTATAAAACAGCTGCAAGAAAAGTGTAATATAGGTACTTCGCCATATGGATTACTGCGAATTACATTTTTCTTTTGTATTTCTATTCTTTCTCTCCCTTTCCTCTTAATTCCACACCACTGCACGGAGTATGTATATTAAAACAGCACCACAAATGAATTCACTAAAACTACTGTAGAAAAAACAATAAAATTAAGTTCTGGAAAATTATTTACATAATTACCTAAGACAAATTTATAATCAAAACAAGCTCATTTATTTATACTACAAAACTACCATTACTAATTCAACTTTACATAATTACCTATTCCCTCTGAAACTTACCGTACCTTTAAATAATATAATAGATGGGATGTATATACTGGGACAGCTCTGAAGGATGCAGAGAGGAAGGCGAAGACACACTGCCTCCCTTCTCACAGCCTCGCCGGGGACCGAGAGGCCGGCAGAATGTGTGAGTCGGCGGTAGAATCTTGTTTCGAAGCCTCGTAGTGCTGTGTCGAATGGCAAACGCGCCTCACCTCAGTATATCCTTTTTGTTGAATAATAAAAGTGCTAGTGTTCTGAATTCTTCTACCTCACTAATTGGGTGTGTTGTTATGTGTTGCTTGTGGGTGTCTGTAATGAATGCCGTGTGGTGGTGGTGGTGGCGACGGAGGTAGTGGTGGTGATGGTGGTGGCGGTGTTGCCAGTGCCATGTAAACACCATGGTTCAGTGCTCCCTTTGTGTTATTACATTAGATTACAGAGTTAGTTTATTGTATATTTTGGTATGTGTGTGATTGCTTTTAAATAACAAAACGAGGTGTTGTACGCGTCTTTCTGAGAAATGACGATAGAATTAATTAAGTGCAGAATTAACTCTTGAACTGCGTATTACTGCTTCCAAACACTTCTCCAAGTAACAGCGTCAAGATAGATGATCAAATTAGTTCATTGTCTTATTACAGTTTTTAAATACCTAAATGAAGAACTAAATACACCATTTCGAGAGTTTTTTTTTTCAAATTACAACTGAAAGATTAATTAACTACCCCTCTTCGTATTATGTTCAAGCTTCCAGCGCGAGTGACGGCAATGCAAGTAATGGGTCAAGAGTCCGTGTGGAAGGTGAAACACTTTGACACACGACGCCCGATCCTCGCGCAGCCAGGCACGCTAACATTCCTCCCTTGCCTGAGTCACAAAAGCAAAGAGCACCGTGCGATAATCAATGAAGGGGATGTAATACTCTACTTTGCTTGTCTGCTGGCTGATAAAAAACTGATTCATTATAGTGTTATGTTACTGTCTCCTGTCCTACCTTTCTACCCTCCTTACTCTCCATCTTCTCGCTACTGCCTCTTCCAAGTCCCCCTCCGTCTCTCTCCTTGCCCAGCCTGTGGTGTCCTCCCGCTGGTTCGCCAACACACAGCTTAGTTAGTCCGCAAGAAAGAAGATAAACGAGGAGGAGAGGACAGGGAAGGCGAGAGGGGAAAGGAAGGAGTAAGCGAAGGATGGGAAGTAGCAAGAATGCGAAGGAGAAAACAAGTTGCAGAATAATGAAAAGGAGCGGCAGAGATGCTGGAAGACGAAGGAGAAAGTGATAGTGATGATGAGAAAGAAGATGGAAGAGGAGGAAGAAGTAAGAGTAAAGGAGAATAGGATGGTGGATGAACACAGAAGGAAGTGACAAGAAACAGTGATGGAAGAGGAGAGAAACACTGGAACAAGTAGAGGAGCAAGGAGAGATCTATATAGGAGGGAGACTGGAGAAGGATGAAGAGGGAAATATTTCAGTGTAAGTGGTGTTTGGGGTGTGTGGTAACAATAGCACGTTGCTGTCAGGACAAGGGGGGTGAATACTGGAGGTGACCGGGGACTGGAGGTGCAGGGGGACGGTGAGGAACTAAACCACTACACCTAAAGGACGAGGGAACACTGACCCCCTGCATTCCTCACCCGCATTGCATCACGCCACATCTTTCCCACATCTTGCACGTGACCTCCCGGGAGCTTCAAGAGGGAAATAGCACCGTCAAAAAGCCCGAGGAAAACGAGGCTCATTTATCTTACCTCACGCGGGGAAAGAGAGAAAACGGAAAAAAATACTTACCACCCGTCCGTTAAGAATAATAATAACACTTCCTCAATATGTATTAATGAATCTTCGTGTGAATTTATGGGTGTGGTGTAATGAAGTATCGATGGTTCGTGTCTCTTTAGTACCATGATGAAGTGGTGTGAAGGGTGCGGATTGGCGGGCAGCAGTGCACTTAATTAACAACGAAGAAAACTTGTTGTACATTCCATTATTTGGGTTTTGTGTGTTCATTTACAAGTCTTGATGAATAAATGAATAGTTAAAGCTGCCAGTTTGTCTGTTTGTCTGTATGTATGCATTTGTCTGTCTGCTTCATCTCAAACCAAAGCACAACACAACACAATTTGAACACTCACAATACTCATCCTCGTATTTCATTAACATGCATGAGACGTATCACCCTCAAATACTTTTGTTACAATTCTTGTCTGTATTTTCTGAAACAAAACCTTCACATCAGTCGTATTTTCAGACGGGAAACATAAAGAGAGAACAAGCCTAAGTATATCAATTTAATCTTTGGTAGTTTCTTTCTTTGGTATCGGGAGCACAGTAAGTAAAAAGGGAATATGCTTAAAATAATAC
This sequence comes from Portunus trituberculatus, assembly GCF_017591435.1. Taxonomy (NCBI): domain Eukaryota; kingdom Metazoa; phylum Arthropoda; class Malacostraca; order Decapoda; family Portunidae; genus Portunus; species Portunus trituberculatus. The sequence goes on from NC_059274.1 coordinate 14,282,681, forward strand.
ATTACATTACAAAACGCTTATCGGTATTAGCGTAAATAAATCGTCTTTATCACAGTTGTATACCAAAAAGGAGGATTACTAGTGCCAGCTGACGCCAGACACCAATCCTACACACACACACACACACACACACACATATATATATATATATATATATATATATATATATATATATATATATATATATATATATATATATATATATATATATATATATATATATATATATATATATATATATATATATATATATATATATATATATATATATATATATATATATATATATATATATATATATATATATATATATATATATATATATATATATATATATATATATATATATATATATATATATATATATATATATATATATATATATATATATATATATATATATATATATATATATATATATATATATATATATATATATATATATATATATATATATATATATATATATATATATATATATATATATATATATATATATATATATATATATATATACATCTGTATATACACATATATACAGATCAGGAAACGAGCAATTTTTAATACCATTTCCGGATCTCTCAAAATGATCCGGAAATTAGAACGGAAATGTGGCTTCTTATTAACTGTTGAGTATCTGTTGTTAATTAAATCGTCACAGAAATACTATCAGCGCACCACAGACGGGATCGTACAACCGTGCAGCGTGTGTCCCTCTCTCCCCCCTCCGTCACACAAAAAGTCTGGTCATATCACTGGCTTCTCTATTCAGTCGGGGCAACGTTTGTTATCTCCCGCAGCAGTGAGTGAGATCGCTTTGCCTGGTGCTTATCAGTTACTCAGTTATCGCTGCAGTAAGGTATACAAAATGCACGGCCTATAAAGGGATAGGCAGGTACCGCAATGATTTGAAAAGTATGAAATATTTAAAAACACAAAAGCGACCAGAATGTTTCATGCGTGGATTATAGAAAAGGAAATATACTGCGAAGCAAACAAATATCTCTGACTTAGTCATTCGATATTTTAAAAACCAAAGTGATATGATGGGAAAAGTTGAAATTGACTTAGTTATTTAAATTTGTATGCAAAATTGCTCTTTTGCCCGAACCACAAACCCACAAACACACACATACACACACACACACACACACACACACACACACACACACACACACACACCGCTCTCCACTCCGTTGGACACACGTTACAAAAATGGATACTTTATGAGAAACATATCAAAGTACATCTTAGTTTGTCTTCCCGTCTAAAACTGGGAACATTAACATTTACAGCAGCACATCTTGGAGGCTGACTCGTGGCGGGTTGTCCCCTCACGCCTTCTTGAACGAAGCGTCTTCAGTGTAGAAACGGTTGTGAAACTTGACGACTGACGCAAGTTTCAAGTCGGTAGAGTCTGCAAAAGATCAACGCGTGTTATTTAGACGCAACTCACGAGAAAAGGAGCTGTTTATGCTTAACTTTCGCCTTTAACATTCTACTTTCGTTCCCTTTAAAGTTGCGTTACGAGGATAGAGTGTATAATCTCATGCTTTAGAAAATCCTGAGAATGTGAAGGGAAAATATTGAAGATGATAGAAAGTTCAACCAAATACCAATACACCTTGACGCCTGAGATACAGTTATAGATTTCCCTTGTCAATTCACGGCCTGATCAATGAACACCAAAAAGCAGATAGATAAATATAGAATATCACTTACCAACACCTGGTGGGGACAATGCACTCACCTCATACGGAACTCTCGTGTCCTGGTGTAAACAAGAGTGTCGTCTTTCTATCCTCTGGCGGAGCTTCTAATCTTACAGACGGAAGCGACCTTCTGGCGGGATCGTGGCGCTTTATTCCTCTCCCCCTCGAGCTGTCAGACCCAGAATGGTGTGGTGGGAAGGGTGGATGAGGAATGACGCTGTGCTCCTCTTCGTGTTCCTTGTGAGGCCGAGGTAGCAGGTGAGGCACGGATCCACTGAGCGCCAGGGCAGCACACGACTCCACCTTTGCGCCATAGCCGTACTGTGCACCCATGGGGAACAAAGTTAATTAAAGGAAAGTTGTTCGAGTCAGGCGGAGTGACTCATACGTAATCAGTTACTGAATAAACTTTGCTGGCCCGTCTCCCTCCCTCCTTCCCTCCCTCCTACCTTCCCTCTTCAGCCACCCTTTGTGTTTTATGACTTGTCCGCCTCAGTTCATGTCCTCAGCTCTCACCTGGTACACCTGCTCGGGCGAAGGGCGCGGCGTGCCTGGAATGGGCGTGTATGGAGCGGCCAGGGAGGGACAGCTGATTGTACGGACGCCGCCCACTACCCACGCTGCCGAGTCTGTGAGCCGTCGAGTGCAAGAAGAGTGGAAAGGTAAATGCACACACACACACACACACACACACACACACACACACACACACACACACACACACACACACACACACACACACACACACACACACACACACACACACACACACACACACACACACACACACACACACACACACACACACACACACACACACACACACACACACACACACACACACACACACACACACACACACACACACACACACACACACACACACACACACACACACACACACACACATGGTTTAGTGCTTACGAATAACTTTTGGGCTGCAACATTCATGTAATATTGCCTTTTACAACGACCTCCATTCAGTTCGTATATCTTAGGTTATAAAGTTTGTCTTTTTAATGAATGTTTTCCACAGTCACGAGGTCCAAAAATATGGATCTCCCAACAAAATTGCAGTTTTATAATTTTATCTCTTAAAGGCGTGTACATTCGGATTCACACACACACACACACACACACACACACACACACACACACACACACACACACACACACACACACACACACACACACACACACACACACACACACACACACACACACACACAGCGAGAGAGAGAGAGAGAGAGAGAGAGAGAGAGAGAGAGAGAGAGAGAGAGAGAGAGAGAGAGAGAGAGAGAGAGAGAGAGAGAGAGAGAGAGAGAGAGAGAGAGAGAGAGAGAGAGAGAGAGAGAGAGAGAGAGAGAGAGAGAGAGAGAGAGAGAGAGGCATACACACAATAAAGCTGGAAAGAAGACATGAGGGCGGTGGAGTCAATACCTTTCCCTGTGGGGGGTGAGGGGGTGGCACTAGGCACGGCGGCGTCTGCTGCAGCCTGTCGCCTGGGGTCTGGGCGGCCCAACCGTCCGTGGCACAACCTCACAGTCACCAGCACCACTAATATTACCACCACGACACCTCCAACAGCCCCAGACACCACCGCCACCAGAGGCTGCACGGCCAGGGGTCCCGGGGGAGGGTCCGAGGGAGGGGAGGGTTTCACGGCCGCTAGCGTGAAGAAGGAGAGAGAACTAATCACCAACTTTTCGCACCACCATCCCCGAGGCGGGAGAACTTAACTTAGCCAGCCAGTCGTCCCTCCCAGTCCTAGTGTCGGCCAAAGGTAAATAATGTCCTTTCAGACGCCCCGCAGCTCAGCACACTTCCGCTCGATAACTAGTTGGTCCTAATACTTTTCCTACCACGGTAACTTTCCTGTCGACGGAGGGAAAAAAAGCGAATATACCATTAAGAACTTATCTTAAATTTGAATTCCTTAATGAAAGTTGCGGTAAATTTTGTCTTAAGTGATCACAGGAGAATAGAAGGAATAGAACCTCGATATCATGAATATGAGAACCGGAAAGGGTAAAGAGAGGGAAAGAGGACGTGAGATCTATAAAAGTCTGCGACCAGTGACGTCCTACAATCCTTACAGTCCGAGGGATAATCCAGTACTCAGAGGGTGGTCCTGCGTCCCTCTGCTATCAAAAGGAGAAGAGAAGCAACTAGATATTCCTTTCAAATGGCTGGGTCCGTAGTGCCTCGCTACAGAAGTACGGTCCCTGAAGAAACGCCACTTTAATAACTTTTTGGAGCATAGAAAACTTGAGGGAAAAAGTTATCTCCTGTCTCTTTTCTGTCTCCTTCCTCGATCCGATCTTCAAGTGTTAATAATACATGTCACTGCCTACAAAGTTACTGACACATCGCGAGTCTAGTATGCTTTATACTTATATACCTACCGTCGAGTATAAATACTTTGAGATTAGAAGACTGTGTGTGTGTGTGTGTGTGTGTGTGTGTGTGTGTGTGTGTGTGTGTGTGTGTGTGTGTGTGTGTGTGTGTGTGTGTCAGTGCGTGCAGGTCTGTCCTTTCAAGGGTACAAACATGCCACTCAAAGGTTCACCAGGTACTGCGGCTCTGAACAACAGGGGAATTAGATAGAGGGCGTGACTGACCTGTCCGCTTCTCGGCTTGATCCTTCAGCGTGAAGAGTCGGATGGTGACCGGCTCCCCGCGCCCCTTGTTGTTGTACGCCCAAACTGCCCCCACCAGCACCCGCCCTGGTGGAATGCCGGTCACGGAGAACCTTGGCACCTGAGGAAGAATTATATTTCCTCTGCATTACTTGTGAAGCAAAGTGGATGTTGGACTTTAGGAAGTTTGCTGCCAGAATCTTTTGCGTTCCAAGTCAGTTTATCTCGGGAAGTGACTCAGTTCTATTTAGTTTTTTTTTTTTTGAGAACCCAGTGAATGTTAGGTTTTTTGTCTTTGTTTTTAATCTGTTTCGTATTCCCTGCATATTTTTTTTTCATGATTCCCTTACGTAAGCATCTTTTCAATGAAATGTTGCAGACCTTAGCAATGCAATATTGGGTTTTCTTTGAGTCCTTTGATGTGGAGGGAATATAGAATTTAATATTATAGCATATTTTGCCTAACGTTTGGCAAGGTATTTCCGACAACTAAACATTTTGTTGTGTTAAAAGAAATGTCCTGTGAATGTTGAAAGTATAATATTAATATCCGTGCTTTTTTATATTTTAATTATTTCACATGGCCTTCCGAATTACTTAATTTTATTTCCTTGAACTATAAACCTACTTACGGAGAGTAATGCACTAGAGAATGACACACCAGGACTCACCTTGCTCGTCACGTTGGCCAACACTCGCTTCTGGCCGTGGTACCGCAGTTGCAGCAAAAAATCCTGCGGTAGTCCCCCATCGAAGCCCGCCACGCAGCGCACGTTGACTTTGGACATGGATAGGTTGAACATGGAACAGTTGTGCACAGGGTCAGGATGGCCTGGAGGAACATGAGGGCTTGACTTGAAGATAAGGAACTATGCTTGAAACTTACTGTGAGTAGAAATCATATAGAAATAGAGTCAAACCAGGGGTATATTTAAGTTTATTTTAATAGTAATATCATGTTAAATGACGATTATATCTTCAAAATATATGTTTCTTCCTTCTCTATATAAAAAGCAAAAAAGAAAAATATACATGAAAATCCAAGAGAACAATATTGTATGGACTTAGCGTCAACTCTGACTGTATCCAATGCACTCACCCGCTGGGAAAACATGAAAGACACAAGGCTTCCGTTGCTGGCCCACAGAGTTGACGCCCCAGCAGAGTAGCGTGCCGTAGTCCAGCTCCGTGTTGGCCGTGTAGCTCACAGTGGAGCGGGCGCCTTCCACCAACACATGTTCCTGCAGCAGGAAAAACAACGAGTCAGAATTTGTGTTCAATCTTTTTCTGCAGGTATGTTTGTGTATTGGGTGTCCATCTCCAACTAGATTTATGTCTTGCACTGAGGAATAATCATGTCTTTTTTCCCTTCTGGTATCAGGAATATGTATCATAAGTTTGACGCTTCCTTATCTACATTCAATATCTCTATAACGTGGTATTGTTTTTTTTTCTTTTTCCCTTTGTAATTTTCAAGGTGAGAAAAAGGTAGTTACTGACTGTGGCCTGTGTGTATGTGTTCCCAGGCGAGACAAGCACATCCATACTCACTCATGCACACACCTCACTTATGTCAATACTCTCGCCGCTGTTGTTGAAGGTCCACTTGAAGGCGTGTGGCTCTGGGTATGCCTCCACCTGGCACGGGATGTTCACCTGCTCGTACCTGGCGGCGCCGTGGTAGACCGGATGCGTGTTGGTGCAAAGAGGCGCGTCTGGTGAAGAAAAGAATGCACTTGCAACATTTGGTTTTAAAAATATTTGTGTTCCGGCACGTGAAACAGTAATTCCTACGCCCACCAACTCTTCACCACCTCAACCACTACCGTCACCCTCCTATGTACACACAATTTAAATCGTATACTGGTGGCAGCAATGGGATAAACGCGCAAACACACACACACACACACACACACACACACACACACACACACACACACACACACACACACACACAGACCATTCCTGAGTATACACAGCCACAGTTGTACACTAGTGGAAGCGTTGGGATATATATATAGTACGCACATCCTGACACACACTCACACCCGGACAAATCGATATTCACTCAAATTCACACGCACATGCACTTTTGGTTATTACATCGCTAAACGTAAACACAAAATCCGCATTCCTGAGAGAAAAATATTCCCTGACGGCGAGGCAGCAGCAGAAGGGAGGGAAAACCGCTGCCCTATTACTCAGGCTTTAAAATTCAGATTGCAGTGCTTGGCTCGGGGCAGCTCTTAAGCGCGCAAATGCTCTTGGGCTAATATCAATTTCACGACCTTCTTCCCAAGTTCTGGCGATGAAAAAAAAGAAAGAAAAAAATGTATTTCTCGAGACGTTCCTTTTACTACTTTACTTGAACAAGATAAAAATAAAAGAAATACCAAAGGATTCAAAACCTCCACAATTTCTATAACACTGCATTAAATAAGCTAGAATTTCTATCTAGAAAATTGAAAGTACCCACCTTGAAAAAAAAAAAAATTAAAAAGGTTTCATGGAAAATACTTCAGAAAATTTTCACCTGAGCGGAATTAATCTAGCACGCCCTGGACTGGAGGTGAAGATAAGCGCCTTGTATACTGTGTAGTGTTAGTAATGTACAATCAAGTCACGGACATCCCACGTAGACAGCAACTTTAGCGGCGAATATGTTGGAGTGTAATTTACCTGGGGGTTTGTGAGTAAGAGGTGTGTGTGTGTGTGTGTGTGTGTGTGTGTGTGTGTGTGTGTGTGTGTGTGTGTGTGTGTGTGTGTGTGTGTGTGTGTGTGTGTGTGTGTGTGAGTGCCGCTGGGGTATAGCGTGGGTGTGGTGTGACCGTAAAGCAATCTGCACCGTACTCCATAAAAGGAGAGAAAAGAAAAGAACTGAAGGGTAGCAAGAGAGAGAGAGAGAGAGAGAGAGAGAGAGAGAGAGAGAGAGAGAGAGAGAGAGAGAGAGAGAGAGAGAGAGAGAGAGAGAGAGAGAGAGAGAGAGAGAGAGAGAGAGAGAGAGAGAGAGAGAGAGAGAGAGAGAGAGAGAGAGAGAGAGAGAGAGAGAGATAACAGGCAGATGAATGTCATTGACTTTACTTTCCCTGAATATTTGGTGATATTTTTCAGTACAACGTCACTAGAAAAAAAAAAGGAAATAAAAATTGGATGAGGTCGGTCTTTTAATTGATTTCCCGGACATGGCCTATATTTTAGCTCTCCTTCATGCGGATTATTTTTTTTTTTTACTTCAAAGCACCTTATATAGATAGAAAATCCTCTTTATTCACTCCTTTCACATAATTTTTTATTTGCACGGCGAATGGAACCAATCTTTCTACTTCTCTTTCCATGATCAAGTCTCGGGTCTCCTCGAGGGAAAAATAAGCAAGGACAAAAATACGAAGGTGCTCCGGTGAGGTTAAAAAGTCATAAAAAAACGCTATATTGTGATGAGCCTAGGGGCATTAGGGGTCACTACTCGATCAATACTTATACTCAACGCACGTGCCGTTCCCTTCACACCTCGCCACACGGAACATAATTTTACACAACTCACAACAAATTACACAGTCTCCCCACGGCGTAATTGCTTTTTATGTCTAATCTCCTCGTTTACTACACGACTTAAGCTGATACGCCTTCTTTACCCCTGTACGCAAAAAAAATCATGCCCTCTTGACATCCCACTCTTGACGCCCACTCCCTTATCAAATCCTGTATTACATCCTTGTTGTTTTCAGGTGCAAATTCGTATGGCCTTTAGCACAAAGCAACGTTGATTAACCCCCAAAAAAGCGCGCCATTAATCCTCATCATCCCGTCATTCTTTATTCATTTGTCCATTCTCGCTGCAATCATCAACCAGATTTAGCAAGTAACGCGAGGAAGGTCGAGAAAAGAAGGTGAAGAGGGAAAGATTAAAGAGCAAAGGGAAAGGTGAGTCTGAAGTAGTATTTGGCTGTCTACATTTAACCTTGGGACGAAGGAGGTTAGATTGAACGCCAAATTGGACGGAAGGAGGTAAAGATGTCTGGGAAAAGGAGCAGGAGGAAGGAGGAAAGGGAAAAATTAGGAGAGCTGAGATAGAGAAGAGCATATTGCAGGAGTAGGAGGGGAAGAAGAAATGAAATAAAATGAGAGAGGAATTGGAGAGAGGGAGAGACTGAGAGGATAAGAAAAAAGAGACAAGGAAGAAAGCGACAAGACTTTTAGCACGGAGAGGAATGTGAAAGGGAAGAAGAGACTAAACGATAGAGGCAGAACTAAAGCAACAGAAGACAGAGGAAGTGCTTTGGGTACCTACACTTAACCTTCAGACGTAGTGGATTGGAGTGACCGTCCCCCTGAATATTGGAGGCGACGCAGTAGTAGTTCCCTGACGACGCTCTGGTCACGTGTTGCAGGACGAGGGTTTGGTTGCTGATGAGGACGCCACGCGAAGGGTTGTGGCGCAGCTCCTCAGACTGCGGGAGAATCAATGAGAGTGTGGATTACGCCTCAAATTAGTTTCTATTGGATGGTGCATTATGGTGCATCTCTCCCCGCTGTCCTGATTCTTAACGGTACACCAAGCTATTACCTAAACTTACCTCAGTTAATTTCTGGGTATACTCTATTGTCAAGGTTTATACTACGATAGTCTTTTTAATAGATAATCGCTTGAAATGGCTAAAGTGTCAAAAAATACTGCCGAAACACCGTTATTACAGCAAGCAGGGAGAAAATACATTCCGTCTTTTTTTAATCCCTTTGTTGTTGATATACGTGCTTTAAAAAAATTAGACTGCAGCAAAAATACACCTGAATACACATTTTTGCTAATTAGTCAGTGGAGAGAGAGCTAATAATGCCACGCTGGAGTACGGAAACACCTTTGTCTCGCCCTCACAAACACAGCTTCACGTGGAGGCATCGCAGAGTGCACGAAACACCAAACCCCACCAACCCTTTCCCTATCCCACCAGTTCCCATTTTCTATAACCTGAGCTACTCCTGCCGCGCCACTCTTCTCTCACTCACTCACCTCGTGTAGCCAAACCATCTTGTAAGTCCTCGGGTTTGCCTTGACGAAGCATTCAAAGTACACATCGTCGTCCTCTTCTATGTCATCCATGTCTATTGTACGACCTGCCGCCAAGGACACGACAGGCACATCTGCGAAGGGAGGTGAGTGTGCGTCAAGGTGTGCATGTAAAAGTTTGCGGTAAAGAAAGCAAATAAAGGTTGAAAATTAAAGGTTATGAGGTGATTTGTAAAGGTTGCTATGTAAAGACTGTTTGATTAATTGAATTACAGATGTCGGTTTAAAAGAATCATTTGGTGACACTCATACAAACAAACACGCTCACCATACAAACACACACACACACACACACACACACACACACACACACACACACACACACACACACACACACACACGAGACCATAAACCCTTAATTAATCAAAACTGCACATGCATCCAAATATCCTTTAAAATCTCGACGTTCCAAACACGATAAATTTTCAGACTATCACACTAACAATACTCCAATTCATGCCACATGTTTAGAGGGCTTACTGTTCTAACCTAACAATACTAAAATGTAACCTAACCTAACCTAACCTACCCTAACCTAACCATACTAATCTAACCTAACCTAACCTAACCTAACCAAATCTAACCTAATCTAACCTAATCTAACCTAACCTAACCCAACCCAGCTCAACCTAACCTAACTCGAGATAACCTAACCTCACTTAGACATATCTAACCTAACCTTACCTAATCTAATTTACTAACCTAACTTAACACGAACGTAGAGCACTTACAGTAGATATTCAGCTTCCATTCGTCCTTCAGTATTGGGTAAGGTACAGCTGGGGATTTCGCTTGGCAGGACAGCACCTTCCCCACATCCTGAACACTCGGCGTCCAGCGTAACTCACTGGTCGTCACGTTCCCGTCATCACTAACCTGTAGGTGGCGAGGCAAGATTAAGTGGCGGGAGAAGGACCGTCATGCGGTGGAATTTCTACGTGGAGGAAGACAAAATGATGTTTCGTGCTCTCCTCCAATAAGGTAGCGGAGTTATTTCACCGTGCACAAGCAGATACGCCCTCTTGTTCCTCTTATTACGTCAATCAAAGGCAGAATCAGTATAATTTTCCTGCCATAACGTGTGTTTTAGTCTACTGCTCGCAATGAAGTAATAAAAGACCACGGGTATTACATCATCCGTACAAGACATTACGTACTGAATCAATAAAAAAAAACTACACAAAAAAAAAAAAACAGGAATTTCAGGACAAAATGCCATGAAATTCTGAGTTCTACAGGGGAGAGAAAACTTGAAGGTAAATAATAATAATTACCCAAACTTTGAGGCCTCGAAGGGACAAAACTTAGGGAAAGAATGACACAATCTTAAAACCCCGCCTAGACTTTTACCTTCTCCGTGTGTGAGGTGAGTGTGGTGTTGCCCAGCTGCCAGGTGACGATAGCTGGAGGCCGTGACCCCGCTGAGTTGCAGACCACCGCGTAGGGCCACCCGGCGCTCATCGGATCCCGGCTACTCAGCAAATGAATCCACAGAGGCGAGACTGCGAGGAAATAGAGTTAGTGGGGTCGAGGTGGTAAAGTGCACTTGAAAATTAAGCATTAGTTTTTCTCACAAATTAGCTTTTTCTTACATTTTGTTGTGTTCATTATGTTATTTTTATGATTTTTCCTTGAGTAACTGTATTTCACTTTTTTGTCTGCATTTTTTTTCATCTTCAGGGTTTAATTAGCGTGTACTTCTAGATGAAACGATGCAGCAAAGAGATGAGACTACATGGCCTCTGTATGATAATGTATACAGAACCTTATCTTTACTTGTATTCTATTTTATTTTCTTTCATCTCTACGTTTAATTTGCGCAGTTCACGACAAAGAGAAATGATAGAGGGATGGTATAATTGTTGCAGATCCGTATCCCCTTCGTCCCTCTTTTATATTTGTGTTGACTCGCGTGAGAGAGAGAGAGGAAAAAATATAACTCGCAACAAAGCTAACAGCATGAATACATATAATTAGTCTGGGTGGGAAAAAAAGTTTGTTTGTCTGTTTACATATAATTTAAACAATTAGTCACATGCACGTTTTGCTCCTTATCACTACTTATAACCATGAACCATTTCCATCCTTCTGGAGCTCCCTGAAGATACCACAGTCATAGAATTACACCAGAAAAGGTCGAAAGCAAAGGCGGTGTCAAGTTACAATAAGAAGCGGGACAAATAAAGCTGCGGCGGTGGTCATGCACATTTCACTACTAAAAATCAGCTATTCCCACCCTCATCGAGCTACATACACTCACCAACATCATACTTACAATTCATATCAAGAGTGACGGTCGAGAGCAGAGGCGCTGTCAAGTTAGAGTTAGAAGCTTGACAAACAAAAGTACGGTGGAGATCATTTCGGCTTAGCTTCGGCACTACCAGTAAATTATTGACCTCTTGGATATCCTGCACTTCCATGTTAAGATCTAGGGGCGTGGCAGCCTCCCACCAGGTGACGGTAGGGGGCGGGGAGCCACCTCGAGCCCTGCAGGTGAGACGGAGTGTGTCGCCTTCTCGCAGGGGACCCACGCGCCGCCCGACCAACACCCAAGGTCATCATAGATTGCAAGGCGACGCGGAGGCACTGGCGGGGTGAAAAGAGAGATAAATGACCAGACAGACTAAGTAAGTGTTAAGATAGGTTGGTTCATCGGTAAGTAGGTAATTGAATAGGTAAAAAGATAGATAGACATGTATAAAGATAAAAAGTTAGTAGATAGAGAGAAAGATAGATAAACAGATAAATAGATAGATAGATAGATAAATGAATAGACAGATGGATATATAGATAGGTAGATAGATAGAAATATAGATTTATAGTCGATGGATAAATAGATAGATAGATAGATAGATAAATGGATAGATAGATAGATATATAGGTAAGCAGATAGGTAGATATACAGATAAACAGATAGATAGATAGATACATAGAAACACAGACACATTGATAAATAGATAGATAGATAGGCAGACAGATAGATAAAATACATTAATATATTTAAAGGTGGCCAGATGAATACACAGATTGCAGCGGATTACAAGAGATAAAAGCAACAACACAGCTTTATATAATTCCTTAGTTGTTTCATCACACTACACGGCAATGATTACATGGGAGACGGATAGAATAACGTTAAAGATAGATAGGTACAGATAGATAGATAGATAGATAGATAGATAGATAGATAGATAGATAGATAGATAGATAGATAGATAGATAGATAGATAGATGGATAGATAGATAAATAGGTAGATAGAGGGATAATCAAATGTTCATAGATTAATTTTGCGTATCCACTCTACACTTTTATAATACACATGAAATATACATACTGAATATTCGTGAAATATGAGTAAAGGCAAAATCATAATCTCTCTCTCTCTCTCTCTCTCTCTCTCTTTCCCGACACTGATTGACAACCACATAAAAAGCAAAAACAAAAGAAAATCCTTAAACACACACACACACACACACGCTCGACTCACAATCGAGAGAGCCGGGTTCGAGTCCCGGCGCGGCGAGGCAAATGGGCATGCCTCTTAATGTGTATCTCCTGTTCACCTAGCAGTAAATGGGTACGGGATGTAACTCGAGGGGTTGTGGCCTCGCTTTCCCGGTGTGTGGAGTGTGTTGTGGTCTCAGTCCTACCCGAAGATCGGTCTATGAGCTCTGAGCTCGCTCCGTAATGGGAAAGACTGGCTGGGTGACCAGCAGACGACCGTGGTGAATTACACACACACACACACACACACACACACACACACACACACACACACACACACACACACACACACACACACACACACACACACACATAAGCCACGACACATACAAGAAAAAAAGAGAGAAAAAAATGAGACAGTTAAAAGAAAATGAAGATAGAAAACACACCAGCAAGAAAGAAATGTACCTGTGAAACAATACCCTTGAAGGTGAGGCACCAGAGGAGGAGGAGGAGGAGAAGGAGGAGGAAGAGGAGGAGGAGGAGGGACGAGAAAAGGAAGGAGACTAGGAAGAAGAAGAACAATTCACCAATGACTTTCAAGGTTGTACATGGGTCAGTCGAGGAAAAGAAAGAAAGAAGAAGGAGGTGATAAATAAGAAGAAGGAGAAGAAGAAGGAGAAGGAGGAGGAGAAGTAGGAGGAAAGCTAGATCGTGTAAGAAGAGGTGAAAGAACTCAATAAGTGTAAAGTTTCTAGCATAGTTGAAGAAATGGGAGAAGATGAAGACAGACGAGCAGGAAAAAAAAGGGAAGAAGGATAAATCAACAGTTGTAAAAGGAAAAGGAAAAAACACGGAAAGAAAAAAAGAAAAGAAGGAAAACGATAAATATAATCATGTCTCCAACACAGCCAAGCAAACAGAGAATAGAAAAAATAAAAGAAAGAAAGAGAAAGAAAAAAAAAAAAAAAACAGGCTGGAAGGAACACAAGAAAAAGGACTTTCAAACGTCAATGTAGCAGAGATTGAATAAGAAAAGGGAGGACAAAAAAGACTATTGATAACTGCTAGTGTGTATATTCAGCATGTGTGTGTGTGTGTGTGTGTGTGTGTGTGTGTGTGTGTGTGTGTGTGTGTGTGTGTGTGTGTGTGTGTGTGTGTGTGTGTGTGTTATTGTGTTTTTTCGTGACCTATACTTGTACTATTGTCTCTTCACTGTTGCCTATGCTACATCTTGCATAGATAGATGGAAATATAATTCGTCTACCAAGGAGCCTCGACAGACCGTGCCATACCTACTCTTGATAGTGTTGGTGACTTATGTACTGAAAATTTTATGGCAATGAAATACTGAACTTAAACTTAAATTTGAAAGGGAAAAAAAAAAGAACAAGATCAGGTAGGAAAAGAGAAGAGGAAGAAGAGACCTATGATCAACTATGAGCTAAGTAAAAATGAAAAAGGAAGAAAAAAGAAAAAAACTGAATTATAAGACAATGGAAAAAAAGCGGAAAAAAACCCCACTGTTGAAAGAAGAAACAGATAAGAGACTTAAAAGAACAGTAAGAAGAGGAGGAAGAAGAGGAAAAGGAAAGAAGAAAAAAGGAGAAAGAATACAGTGGAAGAGAGACATGAAAAAAGAGACAGAAATCAATAACAATTACCAAAGAGAGAACAGCAAGAACAAAAAACACGAAAGAAGAAGAACAGGAAAAAAAAGAACACAGTGCAAAGGAAGAAAAAGGAAAAGGAAACAAAAAGGACTTACCAATAACAGTGAGGTTGGTAGTATAGGTGAGGGAAGGGCCTGTGTTGAAGTGAACTCGACAACTATACACTCCAGCGTCCTCTATTCTTACTCTCTTGACGATGAGCGAGGCAGTGTCGAAGGTTGCTCTCGTGTCGAAGTGCTGAGGGTTGCTGTAGTGTTTGGCCGGGACCCCTCGCACGTCGTAACTGGTGAGAGGGAAAAAAAAAATCGATAACCTTTACTTATTTTTGGAATTGTTGCTTTCTTTCCCGCGTTTTCCCCGGTTTGCGAGAGTCATTATAGGAGGAGATTGTTTCTTTTCTAATCTTCTTTTGTTTTCTCTTTTTTTTTCCGGTGGTGAGGGAAAAGAGGTTAGGATTGTCTATTTTTCTTTTTTTCTCTTTCTTTTTAATTTGATTTGATTTCTTAGTTTTTTCTCTTTTCCGCTATTCTCTTTCCTTCTTTTTCCGTCTTTTTCCTTCTCTTCTCTTCTCTTCTCTTCTCTTCTCTCTCTCTCTCTCTCCCACCCACCCACCCACCCACACACACACACACACACACACACACACACACACACACACACACACACACACACTGATACACCCACACTGCCATGATAAAAGTAACACCATTCTGTCATTTTCTATTCAATTACTCCGAGGTACAAAAAGCGAGGCATCTCCCTCAGGTATGCGGCGCTAATACATCACCTGGCGCCTGTCCCCGCCGATCAGCGTACTGTGGGTGTTCTTGGGACGCGATGTGATACGGGAAATTTCGCTCGTAAAGAAATTCACTCGTATTATCGAAATATTCAGGTAGCAAATCTACTAAATTGTGTTGACAGCTTTTAATTACTACATGCACGTATACATACATACATACACACATACATACCCATATAAACACGCACACGAACACGCAAACATAACGCATTCAAAAGCACACACTAACACGCACACATGCACATAATGCCTCCACAACACACACAAGCACACAAACCCACGCAGTTCCGGTCTGAGGTACAAGGAGTGTAAGATAAAGCTAAACATATCATGCCACAGGAAGCTAATGAGCAACACTATCCCGGTATTTCGTTAATTAATGAGGCGGTGGAAACTATTTAGTAAGCCGGGTTTCTCATCCCAGCAATGGAAGGCTTTTTATCTGCTGTAACATTACGGCTACAAAATCGCGTGCATAACCCAGCCTCGCATTTCACAACCTCGGACATTAGGTTTGCAAACTCAACAATCAGAGGAAGTGCATGTGACACTCGCGACTGGCACCAACGCGGCTCCCTCTCTGTCTTTTAATGGGATAAGCTTTAAATTCACTTACTATTTTACACTGTACGCAAGCAAGCAATGGTGTGTGGAACTATTAGATTGATATACATTGTAGATCATTTTCCTCTGTGTGTGTGAAGGATAGAATGATGTGGTGATTCTCTCTCTCTCTCTCTCTCTCTCTCTCTCTCTCTCTCTCACCTGACTAATTCCAATTTTGCCGCCTCGTACGTCGGATGAAAACACACTCGAGGTCTCATAACTGCTAATTTGATTATAGAATGTACGGTCTATTGAGCTCACCTACGTATTTGTCTTGCCTCTAATGCCTTTCCTCTTCATTAATCTATTTTTGTCCTCTTCGACTTGATTGTGGAAAAATAAGACGGTACTGTTTTTTTTTCTATGTCTTTTCTTCGCCTTCTTTTTTTTCCTTCCTTAATCTGAAAAGTAATGCGTAGTTTTAGTACCCGAGTTTTATCTTTCATTCTTAAGAGGAAAAAATAATGCTTGGTATTTCTTGCCGCTGCAGTTGTATTAAATAATTTCAGACGTTTTGGAAATTATATTGCTGTTATGAATCATTGAAGGAGCGACGCAACTATGCATATGAATCGTGTTTTTCTTCTCTTTATTCTCTCTTTCTGATCTTAGTTTCTTTCGCAACGGTTGTAAATCTCATCAGTGTTTCTGGATTGGCTCATACGGTTAGCTACCAGGAACTAAGTATTGATCTGTTAACTAATATGGTGAAGGACAGACATATATTTTTGGGAGGCGCACATTTTCCATCCTATCATTTAATCACCGGTAGAAATTAACTATTGATCTATTAATTATACATTCGAGGCGAGCCAATCTGTTTCTTTGTCGAGGTAAATATTTAGTATTCCTTCCTCCACCCTAGATTGGTGAGTCTTCCCTGCTTCCTGATTTGACTCATATACAGTTAGTCACCGGGAGAAATTAACTATCGATCCAGCTGAAATGACAGACCTTTACTGTTTTTTTTTTTTTTATATCAAAGTGTGTATTTTGTACTTCATCCGTGTTCTTCCGGCCTTCCTGAATTGACTCATATACAGCAGATCACCAAAAAGTTAATAATTCACCGGTGATTCAACACTCACTCTTCCCTCTTCCGGGACTGAGTCATAAATTTACTCATTAGAAAAATCTGTCCCTTAATTTCAAACTTACTCTTTCATTTTACTTCAAGGACACGACACACCTGCGCATCACATATCCCTCTTTGATACAAGTACAGTCATACTCCTTCTGTCCCGCGGGATCGACTTGGACATGCAATCACTCATCGGAAAGACATGTCCCTTAATTTACAACACTCATTTCACTTCAAGGACAGGACGCACTTACGCACATAATCTTTCCCTTCATGTTTCACCCTTTTGGACAGGAGTCTGACATACATCTAGTTAACAAACGGACGTGACGCCTGCAAGTTCCAATAACCTCAAGAACAAGACGTATACACACATGATTTTTTTATTTTCTAAGTTTTTATGTCCGGTTTCCCTATTATATTATGGCTAGGACGGTGCCTCCTAACAAAGAAGTCAGGAGGACTTTGGTTTTGGCATTTGGGAACCGTTACCCCGAGTGAATGCCCTTCCTAACCTCGGACCCTGGCCAGGATTCGAACCCGTGCGCTTGAGAACCCTGGGGCCCACAAAGCGCGAGCGGTCCCACTGCACCACATGATTTCCTCTATATGCAGACATTATATTCTTTTTTTCTTTTTTTCAGTAAGTAAGTTAAACATCTCACTCTCAAAATAAGACACTTAATTTGGGATCCACTAGGTATCATTTAACTTAAAACACAAGACATGCACACACTCAGTCTCTTTTTTTTAATACAGATATAAAGTATTGCAAGAGGACTGACAACTAAGTGGGCCTTTTTCTGAATTTTTGTTGCCCTTGGTCGGCTTCCCTCTCTTATATATATATATATATATATATATATATATATATATATATATATATATATATATATATATAATATATGTTTCTTTTTCTCCTGGAATTGTTTATGAAATACGGAGATAATAACAAACAACTTACTCAATGCAGGAAATATTTAAATTTGACTCCAAGCACAAGACGCAAATTCCGTTCCTCTAATTATACGATATGCTCATTTTCCTCTTCCTGAGACGTATTTATTCCTTCCGTCTTCCGGGCTTGACTCGGATGCGTTTAGCCATGAAGAGGTGAAGCTTAATTCTCCCACGGTAAAAGCCAGTTAACTCCGCAAACCTGAAACAAATTCCCTTTCCTCCATGTCCGATAAGCATGTGTTCCTCTCCTCTTCACACGCTAATATTGTTGCGCTCTCCCGGGACTGACTCAGCTGCGTCTCGTCATCATACAAACAAGAGCCTCAGAGCAGGAGTTACCGAGAATAATTTTACTCCGCAGTCCTAATGAAAATATCATTTATTTTGGAAGCCAAGTGCAGATTGCTGTCTTTCCTTGAATGCATTTATTCCTCCACCATCCGGAACACATCAGTGCCTTTCTTTAGTCATCAAAAGAACAGAACGTTCAATCTGAGGCACATTTATGAACCTTTGTATTTCACTAAGAAACGCGATTCCTTTAATTTTGTATTTCTTGACTTCCGTCTTCCGGGAGTGACTCAATGCGCTTAGTCATCAAAATAACGTAATTGTCAATTCAAAACACATTTAAGAACATTTTTACGGCACTTCGAGATAAGGAATAATTTCTTTACGATCCTCTGCTTTCTTCCGCCTTCCGGATCTGACTAAGACACGTCAAGTCGTCAAAGGGAATAGACCTGTAATTGACCAAATCTAACCAAACAACATTATATTCCACAAATAAGTGTATATACTTAGCCTTGTCAAGTCATACGTCTTCGTCTCGTTTTCCGGGATTGAGTCAGGTACACACTCAGTCATGAGAAGGAATCAACCTTTAATTAGGTAATACTAACAACCCTCGTAATGCAGAGATAACAAGCGTGTCCCTTTCAAATGGTAACCACATTTCGCATTCCTTTCTGAGAAGGAGATTCTTATTCCTCTTTCCGGGAGTGACTCAAGCATACGTTTAATCACAAGAGGAACCTTTGAGTCAGGAAATGCAACGAACAACTTCACTCCATAAATATGGCAAACGCTTTTCCTTCCTTTTTTAGAGTTACATATTTTTCGTCACTCACTCGTACGTTTAATGAAAAGGATATATTGAGTTCAAGAATATGCAGACAATGCAGTGAAACATTTTACTCCACAAATAAGCACAGTGACTGAAATTTTTTTAATCACATATCCGGGACTGAATCGATCAAACGTTTGGTTATGAAGGACATATTTATCTACCTCAGTCATATTCGGGAAAAATAACAAAGCATTTGACTCTGAAAAAACTCGTTTTCTTGTCCCTTTTTTTTTTTTCATGTCTCGGTGCTGACTCAGGCACGAGTTTGCTCATCAGAACGAGGCCATTAATTCAGGAAACATTAAAGACCATTTTGCTTCACGCACCGCCCCGCACGTCACCGTCACTCCAAGACGCGTGCAGCACCAGGCTGTTGTTGCGTCACGGGAGGAAGCAGAGCCGTGCCTCGACAGCGGCGCCATCCGTGCCTGAATTATCACCTAATTTAATACGTAGCTGCCTTTTATCATTTATATGTTAATTTAGCAAAATGTGTAAATTTCTGTTTTCTGACAGTGAAAAATGTGAAGGACTTTTTTTTCTTTTCTTAGTTATGATAATCACAACGACCATCACCACCATCACGTCACCGTCACCTTCACACCTACTACAGGAGCAAAGATGAAAGCTATTTTTTTTCGTCTCATCCTCAGATTGTACATCTAATCATTCTCTCCTTCAATAGCCAATCTCCCTTTATCTATTTTTTCCCTCTCCTTTTTTTCCGGACGCCTGTTGGAAGGGACATCAAGGCACATCATACACATCATTAATCTTCATAATTCCACTGCAGTACGGGGCCCCAACCTCCAACCATCGCTGTCTGATTTGGGGACGCTGTAGAGAACATGGCTGGAGGGAGGTGTGGTGATAGTTGGAGGGACGTGGAGGTGACAGTTGGAGGGAACATGTGTCATAGTTGGAGGGGTTAAGCCAATATCACGCCACACTGGCCTTGAATGTCTTGGTGGAGAAACACATTTGGTCTGATTCCCCTCAATGAGTCTGTCCGGGAAGGCTGCACATGTCTGGCTAACCTCCTCTGATCACTGCAACAAGGAAGCTCTTCATCACGACGAATTAAACGCAGGCTCCACACACTGAATCATTTTTTCCTCTTATGTTTATACAGTGAAACGTAGCGACAATTTCATCACTATTTATCTAAACACTTGACTTGCCTGCACTTCGACGAACTCAAAAATATATATGTGTGCACAAGAACATGGAAAACAACGCTGCGAGGGTGAAGTAGCACGCCTCGGGCTGGGTTTAAACATGTTCCAGTATCATTGCAACATTTTAGATTTTCTTCTCAATATGAATACGAATACGACTACAACAATTTCACTTCGATATTCCCTTGGGTGTTAATAGAGAGCTTTAGTATAAATATTTCTTTCTCTTTAGTAAGTTGCAATATCCATTAGTTAGATTAACCTCCAAATTCTCGTCTAATAAGCAAATACATGCGAGTGGCATTTACTACGACAAAACCACATCTCTGTAGAACATTTTACATTTCTTTATTTAGTTTCCTTTTCACTTTATAAAAAAAATATTGCTCAGTGAGATTTCAAACAGGAAGCACTCTGCCCGCTAAACTGGTCAGGTGATGGACATGAAGCACACAAGATTACATGGGAAGAATAATAGTGGAGCAGGATGTCACGTCTTGCCTGGCCTTCCTCCACCTGAAGGCATTCCTGCTTGGTATACTGATTTAGCCACTTGAGGAACAACAATCAGAGGACGGGTTGCTTTATTACACTACTTGTTTGTCATATGATGAAAACACTGCTGAATAATGCAATCTGAACCAGCAAACGCACTGCATTTCAAGGTTGTTAAGTGAGTGACATAGATTATACAGAACGACGTGGAATAAACATCGGGAGGCTTGCTGGCTCCTAACAAGGGTGCCTGCTGGAGATGTGGGAATGGTGGCACCTGGGAGAAGAGGCACAGTGCCGCACACTGCCGCGGTGCTCACTCCATTCCTTGTTGTCTCAGCACGTGGCAGGTTATTCACCTTTTGTCCTGAGACGCCACAACACCGCAGCGCCCCGGCCCAGCACACCTGCCTCCTCACTGGCTATTGGACGCCGCTGCTTTTCTCATCGTGGTCATCACCTCGGAGTGGGCATTAGGTCATGCTGGTTTTTATTTTTCTTTATTTGCTTTTACAATTTGGCTTTTTTTTTTTTTAATTAATTCTTTATTTTTAGAAAGTTCTCAGATAATATATATAGTCCACATGCGTTTTTTCTTTCTTTTCCTTTCCGTCTTTTCTTTGCTTCTCACTGAGAGACAGAAAAGATTCCTACGGAACGGAGTGGAAATGCAGCGGATAGAGGCAAGACGGCACGGCGCCGCCCCCCAGCGTGCAGGCCTCGCGCCCACAATGGCCCGGTCCGGCACATTGGCAAACATAACCGCCATCCACTTAAGCAAGACGAACACAAAAGCTTTCAAGAAATTATCGGTCGGTAAGAGCCTCGATCCGAGCCAGCAAGGCAGCGAACCCAACTCTCCTCTCCCCTGCACTGCTCTTGGCGTCAAGACCGAGCATCCCTCGTGAAAATTGAGTTTATTGATGCACTCTAATCCGATCTCTCACATGGGAGCGTTTCTTTGAGTGTGCCTTCAGACTGTGTACCTCCTATTAATGACATGACGGGTCAGTAAGGACACTGAAGGTGATGGGGGACATTGAATAGTGAAGCTGCAGCACTACTGTGAATAGCGAGGCTCCTGCAGGACAATAAAACTTCGAGGAACAGTAAACTTAGTGTAGAAGTTCTTGGAAAGGCTGTATTTTGGAGCAGCACGTGGGTCCCACACGGCATACAGCCCCCACTCCCCTCCTCCTCCCTTCCTCCCATTGCCTTGTGTGCGCGCCTGATTACCGCTTCAATTTTTTCTAACGTACACCATGAAAGAAAGGAAAAGAAAGCAAAGAAGCAAGAAAACGCTGGAGGACACATTCTTGTGAGCACCCATTGGCAGAATTCTCAGCTCCTTTGTCCCGCTGGTGACGCAACTCGAAGCACGTAGATGGAAACAATACATCTTGATATCAAAGCAAACACCTTACTGACAAGGCTACCTCAAGAATATTTTAAGTCTGGGAAGATAAAATAGTCACCGTTACATATGCTTCTCTCAACAAAGTGATTCTTGGTGAAACAATACAAGGTTTCTCTTATAAAGATTGAATTCCAGGACGATTTTCCAGGCTTTGCGGGGAGGAGGAACGACAGGAGCCTCACCTCGCTCACGTCCACCTGAGGAACAGTAAAAATATGACGGTAAGATTACATGTGATCAGGGAAAGTTATTGACGCGCGGACCTTGTATTCTGTAAGTGCAATGAGCTGCAGTTACATTTCCCGTCCACCACAGCACGCCCTCCGGAATCTAATCAAGGAGGGTGACTTCAGAAAACACGCTTCTCTCTCCCCTTAAACTTGGTCAATACGTTAAACAAAGACGCAAACGAGGGAAAGTAATCAAGAAACATCTCCTTTCTTCTTGCTATTCTTGCACTTCGTCCTTCTTCCCCTCACTCACTGCTCCCAATTTGTCCTTCTGAGGTACGAGTGGATGAAAATGACGTTTATTTCTATTATTATACAAAAATTTATACGCATTTCCTGAAGAATATCCACTAAACATTTCATTCCTTCTATTCTCCCTGTTCCCCCTCTCTCATTCACCCCAGTTTAAAATCGGCACTTATTTCTATTATTACATTAAAATTCGTACACATTTTCTGAGGGGGCTTGAATCATTCGTAACAGCAAAAGTCGAAAAAAAAAAAAATCACGCTAATTCTGTAACGTTGTGTCAAGTGCGTGCGCAAATCCTCGAATCGCTAAGTAGTACTCGAGATTACAAGATGAGTGAGTGTGTGTGAGTGGATGAGGTTAAGTACAACAGTGACACGACACCGCTGGCTTACTCTACTTTGAAGGCCACGTGTTTCTGGGCCGGTGAAGTCACGTGAGGAACACAAAGATCGAAGAGAGTTGCCTCAGTTCCTTCCGTCCTCCTTCCAGTTGTGAGCGTACGGGAGGACAACTTACAGCCTCGTATCTTCCTTCGGCATCCTTCGTTAGGGACTTGAGGCACTTTATCGCCGCGCCCCTTTCCCGCCACGCCGCCCCGCCTGCCTCTGTGTCCCCTCCGCGGCGCCAGATCGCTCGAGGCTGTTGAGAGGCGGCAAGCACGTGACGAAGAGCCTTGCCTGCCTTGACAGAATCATGAAAAACCACGACCTTCTTTCATAACCGCAGCTCCGACCCTTTCAGTAATTTTACATTGAGTAGTAGAGGAAAAGATGACGCTCCGGACTCTTGTCATTAAGGCATTCCTATTTTTGGTCTCATTGGTGAGTCTGAACGAAGAGGAGTCTTGCGTGTCACGTCAACCACTGCAGTCTCGTTAGCAGGTCCCGCGGGGCTAACGCACATGACTATCACTGGAAAGCCCTCCTGATGTATTCCCGTTTCATTTCGCTCCTCTCTAATCGATGATGTTAACTAGAATTTCATTGTACTCCTACCTATGAAAACCTTACTCTTCGCACATCTTTAAGCCGCACCATCTCACCTCCGGAGCTCCTTGCAGCGTCTACATCGCCACGCCGCCACAGCTGAGGGGCAAAACTCCACTAAAATTCCATCTCTGCCTCCCTCCACATGTTCTCTTCCCACCAGTACTCTCCAGCCGGGAAATTATCCACAGCTGCGATCACCATTAATTACGTGACCCTTTCTGGTGGAATTTCTACATAAAGCGAGGCGTTTTCTTGCTCACTAATGCTAATTCGGCGGCTAATGAGGTGCAATTTAGCGCCAAGTGAAATAGTTTACAAAAATAACCCTTGTGTGTGTGTATGTGTGTGCTTGCACGAGATTGTATGTGTGTGTGCTATACACACATATATATATATATATATATATATATATATATATATATATATATATATATATATATATATATATATATATATATATACAAGTTCTTATTTTATGTTCTTATATCCTTTCAGCACGTGCGAAATATTTAATATCAAGTGTATGTTTTATGTTAGCATTACGATATCTCTTTGTTGTGTGTGTGTGTGTGTGTGTGTGTGTGTGTGTGTGTGTGTGTGTGTTGTGGGGGATATTAAATACATGCCGGCATTCATGAGATGCAGCTAAGAGGAGGTTAATGTAATAGCGAGCCATAACCATTACAACTCCATTCTCTATACGTGCATAGGCGAGGCCGCGCACTCCACCATTACCGGCACGATGCTACAGATCCTTCAGATTAACTGCTTCCATTCCTGATATCCGAAGAGGGAGGGAGTTTTTAGGGTTTCATTGGACCAACCTGAATTCCTTCACCACTTATCATTGTTATTGGTTTGTGCTCGTGTAATTCTCAAACTGATTATTCCCACTCCAGAAATTCAATTATTGGTAGTTTTGTTAAGGTTTTCATCATATAGAACCTGAATTCCTGTATCATTATCATCAATTTGTGTAATTCCTAGATTAACTATTCCCATTCCTGAAATCCAGCTACTGCAATTCTTTTTATTATATTTTCATTATATACAACTTGATTTTCATAACCATCATTATCATCAGTCTCTATGATTCCCTTTAAAAACAAAGGCTTCCCTCAACCTTCTCTGCTGGTCTCTCTCGTCTGCCTTGTATATCAAAGCATCTGTCTCTCCATGTAGCTCTCATTATACTCAGCCGTCTTTCACCGTCACTGCGTTTCTTACTGGTGTCCAATTAAATGTATAAAGTAAAACGTTTAAACATATCTACTAGTCTTTCAGCAATTTTATAACATCCAACATTCTCTTGATTGTGATGTTTCAGTATTTTCCTCTTTATTTCTTTTCTCTTTTAGCTGACTCTGAGCGTGCATCGTTTTTATCCACTTTCTTAAAGATTGTGAGAACTTCCTCTTCTCTTGACCTCATCACGATATTTACTTTCCACACATTGCCTTTCGGGTTTCTCGCTCAACACTTCCTCCTCCAAGTCCAGATCTTTCTTTTATCAACATCTCGCTCGTATTTGCCTTCCACACACTATTCTGCGGGTTTCACAAGCTTCCGCAGAGTCCCTGGAGGCATCATAATAAACAGCCAGGTAGTCTTAGCTCCTACACCACACTTCCTCAAATCTTAGTTACTGGTGGTGGGATTACTTAAGACTTCCTATCTACGCTGCGCCTTTCCAGCCATCTAGATCACCTATACTTAATTCCAGGACCGGACTTGCGTTACTTATTCACGACCTCTCCTAACTTAACGAGCGCAGGAAGGTACATAGTAATCTGGCGTACTTTACCTGGGATTTTTGGGTGATTGGAAATATAGGTACCTCTTTTATCATGCCCTATCATTATATTCTACCAGGTTGCACAAGTTTGATTTAGTTGATGGGTTAAAGGATTAAAGTTTTCTCGGGTTCATGGTGAAATATATCGCAGAGTTTGGAGGAAAAAAATGCTCAGTAATCAGAAAGAGCAAGGGCGCGTTACATTTAAGAAAAAAAAAAAAGGGCACAGATTAGAAGGAAAATTAAGTATGACGGAAAGGAAAGTGAAAGGCACATTAATTAACCTGACAGGCTAATGGTGCTTACTATTTCAGGCAAGGCTGGGAGGAAACCCTTTGTTCCCTATAGGAGTGAGAGAGACTGACGCCCATAATGAAGATAACGATTACTATTTTGGAAGACACGTGGCCGGAAGACAAAGTTTAGGAGAACACGAAAGAACCGAGTAAAAAGAATGAAGACAGACGAGGAGGAAACGAGAGAGAGAGACACTGATGGAGTCTCACAATATAGCTCAAGGATGCAGTAAGCTATATAAAGCTGTATTTCTGCGCTAAACCCTAACACCTCATCCTTATCACACCAAAACTCGAGCACGTCATCAACAGAATCGTATACCAGGCAGTGGATCACGCTCAGCTCGAATGAAAAATTGATTCGAATGGAGCTGAGCGAGCAACGAGTCGAAAGTGTCATCTGTCAGTGTGAGTTTCAGACAACTGCAGCATATGCCTCGAAAAGCACTGGGAAAAAAAAAAAAAAAATAGATAACTAGATAAAAGATAGAGAGAAGTTTGCATGGTATGTGAAAATAAATGATAACTAAAATGGATGAAAGGTAGGAAAGAGCATGACAACTGGAAATGAAATAAAACGATGGCAATGATAGAGACTTTCCATATTACCAAAACACATGAAAACGAAAAGCAGAAATGTGCATGAAACTTCGATGAATAAGTGAACAGAAGGAAAGCAAGAACAATCTTCATTGTATATTCCAGCTTTGAAACATTTCCCAAGTGGACTCGAGAGAAAAGATTCTACAATAACTTGCTACAATACAAGAAAAAATAATACATAACCACTCGTTCGATAAAAACACACATAGATGCATAGAGTAGAGGAGGCGGTTTCCGAT
>NC_059274.1:14314289-14381789 GCF_017591435.1 Portunus trituberculatus
TCACTAGTACGTCCCTCTCCCTCTCTCCCTCTCTCTCTCTCTCTCTCTCTCTCTCTCTCTCTCTCTCTTTCTGTAGGTAAATTCATATTAAGTCTTCATTCATTTTACGTGTTTTGCTTGTTTTGTTTTCTGATGATCCCTTTGCGATCTGATTTTGCATCCATCCCTTTTCATTCACTGTCTTTTCTTTCTCTCTGTCTCTGTCTCTGTTTTTTTGATTCTCTCTCTCTCTCTCTCTCTCTCTCTCTCTCTCTCTCTCTCTCTCTCTCTCTCTCTCTATCTATCTATCTATCTATCTATCTATTTATCTTTTTTATTTTCTTTCTTTCTTTCTTTCTTTCTTTCTTTTTCTCTCTCTCTCTCTCTCTCTCTCTCTCTCTCTCTCTCTCTCTCTCTGATGACATCCTCTGCCCTAATACTCCTCTGGTTGTTACACGTAATCCTGCTGATAAGCTTCTTCCGGCTAAGCACAAAACTCCTATACTCCCAAAATGCCAATTAGGAAACGAACCACTACTATTATGATCAAGGACGGGAAGGTCATACACTCTTTGACGTTTACTTGTCTGTATATAACGCAAAGTTCAGCGCTGTCCTTACTCTCCAATTATGAGTGATCCTTTTCAACTGGTATTTTCAGTGGGATATATTTAGACTTTAGTTAGCCAGTGTGTCTTATATGTAGAAGGAACGCTTGTGCTTCTACGTATGTGCATGTGGAGGGATATATGTGGACTGCAGGCTGGTGACAAAAGGGTACGCGTTTTATGGACAACACAAGGCACAATTCTATCTCCCGCGTCTCCAGTTACGTGCGCAGGGAAGGATGTGAACTGCAAGCTGGTGGTAACAAATGGATATGGTTCTTTTGGGTCCAGTTGCTTCGTTTATACTCAGGAGCAATTAGTGTATCGAGCAGCATCATAGAGAGAGAGAGCTGGGGAGAGAGGTTTGGACTGCACACACCCACACACATGCTCTCCCTTTCCCCCTCTTCTCTTCTTCTGTTTCTCTCTCTCTCCTCTCTCTCTCTCTCTCTCTCTCTCTCTCTCTCTCTCTCTCTCTCTCCTGTCCTCTTTTCTTTTCTTCTCTCTTCTTCTTTCTTCTCTTCTCTTCTCTCTTCTATTTCCTCTTCTCTTCTCTTTTCTCTTCTCTTCTCTTCTCTGTTCTGTTCAGTTCAGTTCTGTTCTGTTCTCTTGTCTTCCCTGCTCTCCTTTCTTCTCTCTCTCTCTCTCTCTCTCTCTCTCTCTCTCTCTCTCTCTCTCTCTCTCTCTCTCTCTCTCTCTCTCTCTCTCTCTGCCTTGTCTCTTTCCTGCCGCAGCCACAAGGGAGTCAATGTTCCAGCGGCCGTGACTCCCGCCGCTGGTAACCGTTGCAGCTTCACTTCAAAGCCTCGCCTTCGGCCTTGACGTGAAGCATTGCAAGTCAAGTCATTATAGTTAGAGTTGTTGTTGTTGCTCTCATTAGTACTCTATTCCACATGTTTTCCGCGACTCAATTTGCTGTTATTGTTATATTTTTCCTGTTCTTGTTTTTACTTAAGCATTGCAGGTCACGCCATTTACATAGTCAGGGTTGTTGCAGTTGTTCTCATCAGTTCCCTGTTTGACATGTTTTTATTTTTTTTGTCTGAAATTTCTCTTATTTTATTTTTCCTCTTCTGGTTTTTATTTGGTAAGCATTGCAAGTCACGCCATTATATTGTTCAGTTTGTTGTAGTTGTTCTCATCAGTACTCTATTTCACATGTTTTCTTCGTCTCAATATTCTATTTTTGTTTTATTTTTCTTCTTCTTATTATTTGGTAAGCATTGCAAGTCACGCCATTATATAGTCAAGGATGTTGTAATTGTTGTTGTCAATACTCAATTCATCATGTTTTCTTCGTCTCAGTTCTCTATTATCGTTTTTTTTTAATCTTTCTTGTTTTATTTGGTAACGTTACTGTAATTATTGGCGACGTCATTATAGTCAAAACTGTAATTATAAATTGTAACAATCTCTTCTCACATGCTCTTCATCTTTTTAATAGTCCCATCTTGTCTCGTTCTTCCTCTCCTCTTTATACTTTGCGAGACAGAATACCACGTCAATTAACTCACTTACATTGTATTTATCTTTATCATCATCACTAAACTTTCGCGTCATTTTCGTCTCCTTAACTTTCTCCTAGTCTAATCTTCCTTTCATTTGTAATTCTGCCTTATTCTCATTGCCTGTACTGTTATTGTTGTTTCTATCCTGGACCGGAGAGGATTTAGGACATTATTCTGATCCTCCTTTCCCTTACAATTCTGCCATATTCTCATTGCCAGTACTGTTATTGTTGTTTCTATCCTGGACCGGGGAGAATTTAGGACACGTCTCTATAGCCCCGCATATCCTACAGACTGACAAGGACGGTGGGGTGGGAAATTCCTGCCTAAAATTTACATGATCCATAAAAGAAAAATGAAGTGAAAGGGGAATCGCTCGGCCCTTTTTTTTTTTTCATGCTCTCTTTGTCCTCGTGTAGCGACAAGGGAGCGTCTCTAAGCTAGTAGTATGAAAGTCCAGTGTAACAACAGTAATAATTCTGGACTGCATTCTTTAAGGGCTGGTAACTTGAAAGGGTAATTCTCCTATTTAATTTTGTTTTCCTCTTTTGTTTTCTTTTGCCATTTTTGATGTACTTGTGTTTTGCTGTCCTTGGCTTCAAACTCTTTCGTAAAAAAAATAAACAGTAGTAGTAGTAGTAGTAGTAGTAGTAGTAGTAGTAATAGTAGTAATGGAAGTGTGGTAGTAGTAGTAGTAGTAGTAGTAGTAGTAGTAGTAGTAGTAGTAGTAGTAGTAGTAGTAGTAGTAGTAGTAGTAGCGAGGTAGTGGTCATGGTGTAGTTAGTAGTAGTAGTAGTAGTAGTAGTAGTAGTAGTAGTAGTAGTAGTAGTAGTAGTAGTAGTAGTAGTAGTAGTAGTAGTAGTAGTAGTAGAAGTAGTAGGGAGGTTTCGGGACATCCTCCAATTTGTGTTGATCCTTCTTGACCCCTCTCTTGGGACCAACACCTTATGTGCCTTTTTGACGTCCACTTTGTTTGTCCTATGATAGTCTCCCACTTACACACACAAAAATGTAGCAGTAGTAGAAGTAATAGAAGTGATAATAGTAGTAGTAGTAATAGTAAGAGCAATGTCAACAGAAGCAGCAGTTGTATCTCCAAATAAATAATCACTAACCTATATAGTGTGCTGGTGATTCCTTCCTTGTACCAGAGGACGAGGAGAGCGCGGCCACCAGCTTGTGAGGAGGTCAGGTCACATGGAAGGAGGCAGGACTCTCCCTCGATGGCCCAAACCGTGCGTGTAGGACCTGGAAGAAGGGAGAAGGATCTGACACTTGTATATCTCACTGGAGGAATAAGGAGAAGGTGGGAAAGGAATATCGGGTGAGGTAGGTATTGGGAGTGAAGCAGAGCGAGGGTTGCCTGTGGAAATATTCATCGTCAGAGTTGCAGAGAGGGTTGGATCCCAGGGAAGGCTCAACGCACCACTGAACTAAGACAAATACGCTTAGAAATGCCTACGGTGTTGCTGGTATAGAAGATATTCATTATTTTTTTCATCCCGAGCACATCTAAAAATAACAAAACATGGAGAGATGGAAAATAGACAACGGTTTGATTTCTGAACTGCCTGTGAGATAGTTATACAAGCTAAGAAAATATATAAAAACTAAATAAAAAAGTGCGGGAAAGGAAATAAAGTGTTTGTATGTGTGTGTGTGTGTGTGTGTGTGTGTGTGTGTGTGTGTGTGTGTGTGTGTGTGTGTGTGTGTGTGTGTGTGTGTGTGTGTGTGAGTCTATAATTACAACCCACACATACCGTAACGTTCAGCACCATTAGAGGCAGAACACTACGAGCCACAAGCACCACTGGCCAGACACAATCTCACAAGCTTTCTCAGTTTCCCAGGGACGGACAAGGCGGAGGTTTAAGGTTGAAGGTAAGCGTCACGTCACCCTGAACTGGACCTAAGCCAGGGAAGACGTCGGGTGGCGGGCAAAACTTACCGACCGCTGGCTCCTTCCTGTCGTTCTGGCTGCCTATTTCGAATACCGGGTCATTGCTATTGTTTTATTAGATTTCTTCCGCTAAAATGGCGCTTATCTCTTTGGATTCTATATTGGGAGTAGAGTGAGAGAGGGATAGTCGTAGCAAGAAGTAAAGTTTTTTTTTTTTTCTGCGGTCTCTTCCACTTTGGTTTGCTTTAATTTTTGGTTCTCTAAACTGCTGATACTGACAATTTACCATTTCAATAATGGGACACATTTTTACCTTGAGTTTTGGGTACGATTAGACCATTTTATTGACATTAGGAAGGGTCTATGGAGGTCAGAAGATTAATGGCCACAGTCTTCACTATTTTAATCCCCCGACATAAGTTTCTAGAGTTGTATAAAATCACCAAATAGTAAGCAGAGCGAACATAGAAACGCGTCATGCAACTGAAGGGGTTAAAAAGATTCCTGCCAGAGGACTAAGGATTAAGAGAAAATTTAGCACACAGGGGAAGGGAGCTGGGTATGGTACAGCTCTTCAGCAAAACAACATAAAAGAGAAGTCTCCTGGCACTGCAGAACACAAACTAGTCAAGCTTTTGGGACCTCTTTCTGCTAAATGACTTAGGAAGAGGCAATGTAAATTGAGTTGTCACCTGTTTTTTTGTCCTTAGCCATCCTCCCTGGTGCATGTAGAGGAAAAATACAAACAGGATAAAAAGAAAAAGCTGGACATTATTATATCTTTTCAATATCATAACAAGTGAAAGAAAAAAAAAAGCTTGAGGACAGACAGATCATCTTAAGAAAACCATCCAATTGTGTCGCCATATGGAACTGATTAAAGGCAAAGCAGGTAAAAGTAACACCACCACCAATACTTCGCTCCATTTTCTGTTAAATTGAAATCTTCCCTAGCCTGGCGTCAGGCTCACCACCCCGTCAGCCGTCTCCTCTCGCCGCCCTTCACGCCTCCATCATGCAGCAGTAAAGAGCAAAGTGGTGATGTTTTTGCCTCTCGGATTCCTGCCGCTTGATCTGCGTCAGGCAAAAAATGTGATTTCCTCGGTGAAATGATATCCCGCCAGCCCTTCCCTTCCCTTCTTGCATTATCCATTGCCTCCAATTTACTCTACGATTTTTATTCGCTTCATCACATCTGCTTCTTTTACTGTATATATATATATATATATATATATATATATATATATATATATATATATATATATATATATATATATATATATATATATATATATATATATAAGTCGTTCTCATAGTTAAGGAAAGATTCGAATTTCTTTGGTGAAATGTCTGTCCACCGTTCTGCGTTTTAGAATTATCAATTCAGCATTTCTTTCTTTTCTTTTCATTGGACTTATTTGCTCGCGTTTTGCTTAATTCTTTTCAATTGTTTTAATTTCTTTTCACCAAAGTAATACTTTTTGCTTATAGATACGAAAGTGTGTTAATATATATTTACATGAATGAAGTTTCCTTTTTCGTCTTTTTTCCTTATTGTTTTTATTTCGTTTTTCTTATTACGTTGTTTTGTTTATAATTCACGAGTGATAACTCGACAGTAAAACAGACACTGACGTGTCTGTTTTACTGTCATGCAAAT
Source organism: Portunus trituberculatus (assembly GCF_017591435.1). Taxonomy (NCBI): domain Eukaryota; kingdom Metazoa; phylum Arthropoda; class Malacostraca; order Decapoda; family Portunidae; genus Portunus; species Portunus trituberculatus. Next base: position 14,319,945 of record NC_059274.1, read on the forward strand.
TTTTAATGTGGTGTCGCCTTTTTACCCTGTTTTTCTCTCCCAGTGATGTCAACATTTTCCAATTCCATTTCAGCTCGCTCTTCACACTCACTGGAATAATTGGACGGAAATTAAGGTGTTCTGTTCCCTTCTGTATATCAGCCAGTCCCTCTCTGGCGGAAGGAAGCAAAACACCACTGCGGCGGCTTCTCTTTTCCTCCTCCGTCATTCCAACCGGGATTGAATACGAAGCCAACGACTGAAACTGTTTTGTCCCCAACTACACCTACACCTCCTCCTCCTCCTCCTCCTCTTCTTCTTTCTCCTCATGTTCCTCCTGCTCCTCCTTCTCTCGAATTGCTTCCTCCTCCTCCTCCTTTCCTTACGTCCTATCACTTCCTCTTCCTATTCCCCGTCCAAGAACACAACCGCGTCCTTCTCTTCTCCTTCTCCTTCTTTTCCTTTACCTCCTCCTCCTGGCCAGGTCACTTCCTCCTTCTCTTCCTTCTCTTCCTCTTCCCCTGACGCCACATCCACCTCGTTTCCTCTTACTTCCGTTCGACAAGAGGCCACCACACAAGACACCTGAATAATTCTTTTTTATTTCCCTCGTTGCCAATTTTGTTCTGTTTCTGGACTTCTGTGTGTCAGCATTCCTTCTGTTTCCCTCTCCCTCCCTCCAGAACACCAGTCGCTCACCCTCTCCCCGCCTTCCACTCCTTTGAAACGTCCTCTGCACTCTCACGCCCCCATCAGTATACCCATTACACTCAACATGCGGTCCCTTCACCCATTAACCTCGTTCCTTCTTCTAATGGAGTGATCACTATTCCTAGCCTCCCCCATGCACTCCATCTATACACTATACAGTCTCCGTCAGCTCTGTTCCCCTCCAGCTCACTAATAAACCTTTCCTGACTTCCTGCCACGCTTCCCCAGCTTTCTACAGGTACGAGTACACACACTTTTTCCTGAGGCACACACAGAACTGTATACAATCTACTTTACATATTGACTGTGCGAACGCTGAGAAATACGGTACCTATCTAAAAAGGAGGTATATTTTATTCAGCTTTATGGTTGTGGTGTTCATGCATGTTTTATTGATATGCTGTTTAAGTAATGATAAGGTAAAGAGGAGGAGAGTTGTGTAACGTTTGTGTTGTTGAGTTGTGGGATATTGTGTGTGTGTGTGGTTTTGATGGTAGCGATTATGAATTTGACAAGGAAATGGTATGTGTATTTATTTATTTTTTTCAGTCAGACTCTTGGTGTTCAGAGGAAAGGATGTTTACATATTTTCCATTAAGTACATTACAGCTTAGAAAATGTCACTGATCTTTTATGAAGGGTATGAAGATAATTCAAGATAATACAGAAAGATATATATATATATATATATATATATATATATATATATATATATATATATATATATATATATATATATATATATATATATACATATATATAAGGTAAAGGAATATAGAAGTGTGTGTTACGTGTGCGTTATTGAGATAGAGTGATTTGGTAGTAATGGTTATGGAGGTACGGAGAGGGCACTTAGACATATGAAAAAAACTTGTTATAAATGGAGAGAAGGTAGTGAAGTCACTCTAGGTAGGAAAATACCATTAACACCTTCAGTACCATGACGCGTTTCCATATTTATTTTGCTTACTATTTGATGATTCTATATAGCTTCAGAAACTCATGTGAGGGATTAGAATAGTGAAGATTGTAGCCTTTAATCTTCTGATCTCCATAGACCCATCCTAATGTCAATAAAATGGTCTAATGGTAAACAAATCTTATGGTAAAAATGTGTCCCAGTTTTGAATGGGTTAAAATTGAGAATGAGGATATACAAAGAGGTAATAGGACCAGTACTTTTGTTGATGCAAAGACATGGTCATTGAGGAAGAAGGAGGAGGATATTCTACAGCAGCGGTTCCCAACCTTATTTGTCCCGTTCCCCCTTTTCCAGTCATTGTTTCACCTGTGGACCCCCTACAACGAAATAGGTTAAGCCAAGAAAATTAATAAAAGATTTTTCTGCAAGAAATGAATATATTAATGTAAAATGCCTTCCATTGTTATGCTGATTAAGATGTAGGCCTATTTATATGAAATCAGAAAACATTCCGTTCAGCACTTTTTGATTTAAGTAAAACACATAGGAAAAATGTTATGTTAATGTTGTTATAGTTGTAGGTATTGTGTGCAAAAACTATCTTTATAATATTTGCCCTTTTTTGAGCTTGCAAGCACATGTATGAATAAAAGAATCACAAAACTGTATGAATACAACAAAAAATCACAAAAACAGCAGTGAATGAAACTTTTCATTGGTTGCGAAAAAGTATGTCACTTTATATTTCTCAATGGGACTTTTGTGGTTGTTTTGAGCAACCAGCTCATGAATCCTTGGCTCAGTGGCAGCCAGTGCACACCTCAAGTCATCTTCCACAGACAGCTTGTTCCTTGATTTTGTTTTTATTGCAAGTAATGAAGAAAACCCACTTTCGCACAGGTAGGTTGAAGCAAAAGGCAAAAGAACTCGAACTGCCAGATCACTTATTTTTGGATATGATTCCATCATTGAACACCAGAAGCTAGACAAGGAGTTTGACTGGAACACATTCTTGGCTGTTGAATCATGGAGAAGCTCAATGAACTCTTCTTGTGCGTCTTCTAACACATCATCAACCTGACATAAGAAAGGATTTTTTGCTAATCCTGCATGCTGAGGGCTCAAGTCAGGAAAGTAACGGCGAAATTCATCATCTAGCTGAGACAAGTGGTCCATGATTTCCTTGGACAAGGTACTTGAAAGCTGACCATCAGCAAGAACTTCATTCAATGATGGAAACATCATAAATTTTCCTACACTCACTCTCTTCTTATACAGCTCCAATTTGGCCAAAATGCATGTATTGAGTCACAGTGGCTGAGCAAGTTTGAATCCTTTCCTTGGAGTCTCAAGTTCAGCTGGTTGAAGATTTCAAATATGTCCACAAGATAAGCAAGGCGGAGCTCAAAGTGTTCTGATTTCAATATCTCCAACAGGTCACATTTTTCTGTACATCAAGAAACATTTCAACTTCCTGGCGAAGAGAGAAGAAGCGGGACAAAAATCTCCCTGCAGAGTCTGCAGGGAGATTTTTGTCCCATGACCATCCCAAGGGCCAAATTTGTCACATGGACCGTGAGTTTGACACCGCTGATACTGTTAGCTAATGTAGAGCAATTCTAACATTTAAGCATTCAGTTTTAAGGATTGTGAACAGTAGTATAAATTTTATTCTGAGCCGCATGTCTCCTAATTCCAGTATAATAAATTTAAAAATAAGTAGAATCTCTATGGACCCCTTGAAATTCTTCCATGGACCCCTTGGGGTCCATGGACCCCTGGTTGGGAACCACTGTTCTACAGAAAACGGAGATGAGGATGGTAAGAGGGATAGCTGGCATCTCACTGTTGGAAAAGAGAGAAAGTGAAGTTATATGAAGCATGTGTGGAGTGTATAACATAAAAGAGAAGGCAAGAGAGGCAAGGTTGAGATATTTTGGACATGTGAAGAAAAGAAATGAGGAAGAACCAGTGAAAAAGGCAATGCTGATACCAGTTACGGGGAGAAAGGGTGTGAATAGAGAATACGATGAAAAAGACGTGCTGAAGCGTGACAAGAATAAAACGAAGAGGACGGAATGAATAGAAACAAATGGAAGCAGCTAACTCGAGCTGAGTTGAGTGCGCTTCATTTAAGTCTGGAAAAACGGGCTTAGTTGTTATAATTATGAACCTAGAAATACGATAACATTTTATTTTCTAACATCACAAGATTATGAAGAGCGTGTTACATATCGGTATAAGAACATACATGGAAATGTTTCATATATACGTTATTAGAATACTTGGTTATTTAGTTACAGTAATCATGAACTTAATGTCATATATTTTTTTTCTATTTTTCATCATTGCAAGATTTTAGAATATGATTACAAAGCAACACGAACTCTCACGCAGTAAAGTTTGGCGGTAAATGCGTCGCAGGATGTGTTGTATATCGAATAATTCCGTCGTGGTTTTCTTGAGAGCATCGGCGATCATCAAACTTTTCCTTCAATTACCGAACGTGGAGAAGGGACGGAAAGAAAGTTCGCTATCAACGCAAGACAGAGGAGGAGGAGGAGGAGGAGGAGGAGGTGGAGGAGGAGGAGGACCGTGAAGAAACAAGAGAGGAAAAAAAAAGGGAAAAAGAACACGAGGACCGTGAAGAAACAAGAGAGGAAAAAAAAGGGAAAAAGAACACGAAAAAAAAAAAGTTTAAAACGCTCTCAAAATGCGCCCACGCCAAGCGAAATAAAGTACTATTGCCCCATTAAGGAAATGAATGCATCTATTTTTCCACGGAAGAGAAAACGTGTATTATAAAGCTTCCAAGTATATTCACTGTATTGAGATGCATGACAGTGTGGGTGGAGAGAGTGGCTATAGCGGCTGAATGTAGCACACCCACACACTACCCACACACTCCTGCATAATAGTAAACTCAGACAAAACTTTCCTCTTATTCATTGTTAACTTGTGAAGAGAAATCCTCGCAGCAGCAGCAACCTTTAAACTTAAATGCAAATACGAACGTGATGAAGATTCGCAATAACAGTAAAAAAAGTAGCGAGCAAAAAAGAGTTGTGTGTGCCTACGTGAGCCGCTGGTACTGCTCACACTAAGGAAAACGATGTCAACAGATGAACCCTATACAGAAATGCTCTACTCTCTCACGACGACTATTTCCAAGGGCTCTAATTGAAGATACTCATGTTTTTAGGGGTATTTTTTATGGTTCTGGTGATGGATTAGCAAGATTTCGAGTTGATCATAAAGAGAAGCTCTCTTTCTTGAAAACCCAGTTAGTTGTTTATGGGGACTTGAAAATTGTCGTGGTGAGGGAGCAAGGCGTTTCTGAATATAGCCAAGAGTGTGGGCATTGTCAGCAGCGTGTAAAGGGCTAAGCAAACACGGAGAAATATCAAACTACAAATAAAATCACTCCGAACGTTTTTCTCCTTTCTTTCTTCCGCATTTTTCGCGTTTTCTTTACAACTTGTATCCTCAGATGTCTGTTATTTTATCTTTTCTTTATTCAGTTTTGTTCACTTTTTTCTTTTCTTTTCATTTCTTTCGTCTGTTTGTCTGTTCACTCAATGTCCTCCTCTTCTTTTTGTTGTTGTTTTTTTGGTTTTTGATTGTTGTTAATTGTTTTCGAATGCTTTCATAAAACAAACGGTCATGAGTGGAAAGAGAGAGAGAGAAAAAAATACAAATGACAAACAGTAACAACAACAACAACTACACACACAACGACAATAACTTCAAATAACATTAAAATATAACAATATAAAAAAAATTAAAGCTTTAATAATACAGCAGCGTTTGTTGATGTTTCGTGCAATGTTGGTTTCCGCTTTATGCAATTTTATGACTGCGTAAATGAGAACAAAACTGAGTAAAATACCACCAGTTTTCACCCCTTTGTTTCTGTTTGCCAGAGTTACCCAAACGGGAAAGAAATTGCAATAGCGGTGTTGATTTGTAACAGTGCTCTAATGGGATGTGGCGGCAAGAATGACCCGAAAATTAAGCTTTTTACCCTCAAAAACACCAACAGTTTGCCAATCCCAGCTCATATTCACATCTCAGAAAATTTAACATTCCAAGATTTGCCTCGAAATCCCTCTCTTATCAACTCTTTCACTGTTACTTGGCGCATATTTACTTCTACAGCCACTTCCAATCAATAATCTGACAGGAAAATATAATACGCAGTCTTTATAATTTCTTTCTTTCTTTTAAATACATGTAAACAAGACACATATTACTCCTCGTGGTGTTAATTGTTTCATATCGCAGTGAGAGAGTTAATAACTTCCTCGTGCTACATATGGCACTCACGAATAACCGTCTTTGTAGCAAACTTGAGAGGTTCATGGCAGGAACTTGAGCAGCATCGCCCTTCAGCACATACACTATTCTCTCACTTAAGTTCCGGCAAAGTTACGCATATTGCCTCTCGAGAGCAGCGAGGAAGGGCGGTGCTTCGCTTTGTGAGAGGAGGAGAAGGCTGAAGAAAGGATGTTGAAGTATATACAAGGCATTTTTCACAACAAAAAGGGAGGCGTATGCTTCGTTTCAATATCGCCCATGTATTTTAACCTGTAGCAAGAATACGAAGCATCGAGTCGTAGGAAATGGAAGAAAAACAGTGTCTAAAGAAAGGGTTCACTGGTAGCTGACCTTTCTTTACAGCGAGGAGGAAGAAGAAGAGGAGGAGGAGGAGGAGGAGGAGGAGTAGGAGGAGGAGGAGGAGGGGAGGAGGAGGAGGAGGAGGAGGAGGAGGAGGAGGAGGAGGAGGAGGAGGAGGAGGAGGAGGAAGCAGATGAACTCTTCCATGCCTCAATATCATGCATGTAAGGAGAATAAGATGCATCCGGTCGTTGAAAAAGGAAGAGGAGGAGGAGGAGGAGGAGGAGGAGGAGGAGCAGTGTCGGACGAAAGGTTTTGCTGGTAGGTGGCATTTCTTGACAGCGGGAAGGGAAGTGAGGTCTTGCATTTATTAATACCACGCATATAGCCGAGGGAGTAGAAAGGACAAGACAAGGTTCTGTAGAAAGAGTGGCTACCAGGAAGTAGTGGTGAGGGCAGTTTTATCATCAGGGTGAAGGGGAGGCGCCGTCTTGCATGTCCCGTCTCAATATCATGCATGTAACTTGAGGCGTAGCAGTAGCAGGAGTACTAGTGGTGAGGACAGGCGTTGCAATGTACTGTAGGAAATGGAAGAGGAAAAGGACGAGGAGAAACAAGGAGGCAGTGAGATGTAAGGAAGTACTGGGTGTTGTTTTCTGTATATACACTAAGAAACGTATTTTGCCCTGTAGAAAGACAAAGTGTATTGGACTAATCAGCAATCATCTGTCACAGTAAGAAGGGAAGTAAAGTCTCGCGTGCTACTTCTCAATATCACACAACTAGCGCCTCCAATTCCTTACAGTACCAGGAAGTGAGTGACGCTATCCACAACCACACGATGAGACGCCACCACTTCATCTTGTCCCATTCAAAAAATCTGATTCGCTATATCTGTTCCCTGTTATCTCTCTGCTTGTTACTTCATCATTTCTACTCCCACGAATGCTATTTTCTTCCCTCCTTTTCAGTATATCTGCTTTAGTTACTATCTTTTCCCCTTAATTAACAAACACACGAAGGTCTCCACTAGCTTTCTTGCTTACTAACTTTCCCACCTAAAGGCAAATTGTGTTCACTACTGCAGAGGAAACACGCACACATTCCGTATACCTTCACTTGATTGGCACGTCGACAATACATACACGGGTTTTATTTTTTGTCGTGAGTGAGAATGTGATATGACTGGAGAGAGAGAGAGAGAGAGAGAGAGAGAGAGAGAGAGAGAGAGAGAGAGAGAGAGAGAGAGAGAGAGAGAGAGAGAGAGAGAGAGAGAGAGAGAGAGAGAGAGAGAGAGAGAGAGAGAGAGAGTGTGTGTGTGTGTGTGTGTAATTATAACATTTTGGCTCCATAAGAACAAAAGAACACACCACTAATAACTAAAATTTACTCCGTGTAGACCCATATTACCAGACAGAGAGAGAGAGAGAGAGAGAGAGTACCTTGAAAGTGCAATTTAATTTTCAACTAACTCAATATCTCTATCAAAGGCCATCCTATATCCACCCCCATGAATAAGAGGCATGTATCTATCCCCACCTCTGTCAATAATGTCTCGAGGGGAACAACATCATGAGTCTCTTAACATCACACGCTCGACGCACTCAATCTAATCTACGGCAAGAAGGTAATAAGAAATGCTACATTAAACAATTTCCTATGGGACGTTGTTGAAAGATGAGGTTCTAAGAATATTATAGTTGTGTGTACTAACGCTACTTACTTGCAAGGATTATATAGTTGAAGTCAGTAGTTAAGTGGCAGACTGCATTCAATTCCAACGTGTTTTATGTTTCAGTGAACACTATACTTACTATTGAGGGAAACAATATAGCCGTGTGTTCAAAATTCAAATAATTGTAAGAGATCTACAGCTGTAGTTAGTAGATGAGTGACAAAGTATTCAATGCCACTGAGTTTCAACATTCCCTTCACTCGTAAGTTTCTGTTTTAAGAGTCTGTCAACTCTCAACTTCTGCGACTGTCAATACATCCTAGGGCTCAAGATTAAGGGGTTCACTTTGCACAGAGGAAATGAATGCACAACATCACTCTAGTAATAAATATTGTCTTCTCTCAGAGCTGTTAACCAATGCTGACTTTGTTTTCCTGAAAAGAGAAGCTTATAACTCAAAGAATTTTAAGAAACAGCAATATTTAGGATAAAAAAAAAATAAAATTACACACACACACACACACACACACACACACACACACACACACACACACACACACATATATATATATATATATATATATATATATATATATATATATATATATATATATATATATATATATATATATATATATATATATATATATATATATATATATTTTTTTTTTTTTCTTATATAGAGTATATAGAGTTGTTTAGTATATCTCAGATAAAGAAATAAAAGGAAAAAATAAAGACAAAAAGATTTAGTTCCAGATTTGGGAAACTAAACAATTATTTGCATATTCAAATACCTTATGCCAGATTACTTTTTCGCAAAAGAGTAAATAAACTTGTAAGATCATAGAACATTGCATAGAACCTTAATAACACTATACAAAAATTACAAAATCTTAATTAGTTCAAGAGAAGGACAAACTCAAAACATGACGCACAATGATTGTTTTCGGATAAAAAGCCAACTTCTAAGAATGTTGAATAACCTTATACCTGCAAAACTACACCGAACCAAAATTAGCACAGTAGATTGTCTCCTGAGAAACAATGCTACTGATGAGATGGTCTTCCACGAGAATTGTGTCAAGAAAACCAAATACACAAAAGGATATCTGATCAAATAATCTCCCAAGAACATTATACCAAGAAAATACTGAGGCACACATAAGCGTCTCTATAGTCGACTTACTGAGATAGACGACCTTCTAAGAAACCCTTAATTACTAGCTGCCTAGGTAACGGAGATGATAAACACAAGTATGTCTCTCTTCCGGTCTGCTCTTACGTGTAGATAGGTGATCCCAGACACGCGACTCATTACGGCACTTGTGTTGCATAGACTTACCCGCCACCTCCTTCTGCTCGCCTGGGACATGATACTCAAAGGCTTGCCTGCTTTTGATTTCAGTGTCAGACTTGCTAATGCTGGAGTGCGTTGAGGGATCTTACCAACACCAAACACCAGGACCGTCTGTCTTAACTAAAAATAAAATTACTATAATTCTAACCTTTAGGAATTTGTACCTTCCATGTGACTAGCCCTAACCTAATTTAATCTAACCTAACCAAACAAAAAATTACTAATCCTAATGCTATCTGAACGACACTAACCTAATCAAACCGAACCTAACCTAACCTTCCTTAACTTAACTAGCTGAACTAATCTAACCTAACATATCCCCAAAAAGACCAATCCTAATGCTACCTGAACAACACTAACCTAATCTAACCTAACATATTCTAACCTACCACAGCCTTACCTAGCTTAACCTAACATATCTTTACTTATACTAATTCCTATCAAGACCTGCCATTTATAATCACTGAAAATACAATAAATTTGAACCCAGCTGAATAGAACCTAACCTAATCTAACTTAGCACAACCTTATTTAACTAAACCTAATATATCCTTGCTCATGCTATAAATAACCACTGAACGTACTATTTGAACCTAACAAAATAGAGCCTCACCTAACTTAATCCTAGCATAGCCTCACATAATGTACCCCATTCCTAACCTGATCAAACCTGCCCCTCAAACAAACTTACTAGGGTTTGTAGCGGGGGATGGGGAGGTGTGGCAGAGGACCTATGCTAAGAGAGGAAGTAAAGTGCGATATGTTCTGCGCTGGTGTCAAAGGGGTACATGTCATTGGCTAAAAAGAACACACACACTGAACTTTTTTTCCGTAGGCAAGGCGGTGTGGACTGTGTGGTCAGTTGCAGTAAATGTTTAGGTCCGGATCTTATTTTTTTTTCTTCTTTTTTGAACGGACATGACACTGCAGTAAGGTAATTATGTACCGGAGAGAGAGAGAGAGAGAGAGAGAGAGAGAGAGAGAGAGAGAGAGAGAGAGAGAGAGAGAACTAAAAAAAGAAAAACTGATGACTCATACTGCTCAAAACACCTTTCCGTTACTTTTCTCTCTTTTCTCTGATTTTCACCTTTCTCCCTTGTAAAAACACGAAGAAAAAGGTAAAAAAAACACCAAAATCTATACCCATAAACACCAAGACACCACGACAACAACAAATTCAATAACAACCCACCAAGACTCACTTTTATCTGATTTTCACCTTTTTCCCTTCTAAAAAAACAAAGAAGGCAAAAAAACCCCACCAAAATCTATACCCCATAACCACCAAGACACCACGACAACCACAAAATCAATAACAACCCACTAAGAAACACAAGTCACCCCTTCAGATACTTACCCCGAAGAAGAAAATGATGTGGAAAAAGAAAACGAAACTGGGCATGACTGATGTGAGTGAAGTAACGAGGGAAACGAAGATAATTCACATGACCTCTACGAATATTGCGAAGTGGAGAGAGGCAGGGAAGGGGGAGAACGAAACGAACTTGTAGCAGGGGGAGGCATGGAACGGCAGGGAGGGAGAGGGAGAAAGAGAGAACTGGGAGAGTGACGGCAGTAGGAAAGGAGAGTACAGAAGGGGAGACGAGGAGGGAGAGATAGAGAGAAGGGAAAGAGTGACAAGGGACCGGGAGGGAGAGAGGAAGAGAAGGGAGTAAAAGAGGGGAGTGACTGAGCAGAGAGAGAGAGAGAGAGAGAGAGAGAGAGAGAGAGAGAGAGAGAGAGAGAGAGAGAGAGAGAGAGAGAGAGATTTATGAAGGGGAAAAAATGCATATGGGTGTAGAAAATATAGTTCAGGTGTTATTATTATCACTTAGCTCACCTGTACAAATCACGGTGATGAATGGCAGGTTGACTACAATAATAATTTTCCTACGTGTATTTTCTTCTTTTTTTTATATCTGACCAGGAGCATAAAAATAATAGAGAAAGGAAGAAAAAAAAAAAAAAAACGGGTGAGGATTATACAGGCGGAAAAAGCACATGATCCTTTTGTTTTTATTATCATTTTTATTTATTCTGCTCCTCTTTGCACTTTTCTTATTCTTGTTACTACGTGTTTACTTTTTTTTGTCACTTTTTTTCATTTTTCTTTTTTTTTTTTTTGGTGGTATTTCTTGTTTGTGGTTTTCAGTCACATCAAAATACGTGCCATGTCATTTAATCGTCGTAAATTTTTATTTTAGTTCTTTTGTTATCACTACCACCAACACTACTAGGCCATTTGCTACTGCTGTTATTAATACTACCTCTACATTACCACCACTATCACTATTACTACTACTGCCACTACCACTACTATTACTACTACTACTACTACTACTAATAATAATAATAATAATAATAATAATAATAATAATAATAATAATAATAATAATAATAATAGTAATAAAAATTAAAACAATAATGATAATACCAAATATAGATATGACAATTTCTCGTAGTTTCCCTTATTTTCTGATCCTATATACAACAACAGCAACAACAGCAACAACAATAACAACGAAAACAAGAGCAACAATAATAACAACAACAATAATAACAACAACTACAACAACAATAATACCAACAACAAAATAACAACAACAACAACAACAACGATACCAGTCAAGGACAACAAAACAGCAATTAAGGAAATGATCCACTAAGATGCCAGTCCTCATACAAATAGAAAGTTGGATAAAAATTGCAGGATAAGTCTTGAAACCTCCTAAGCTCTTTTTATTCCTTCATCTCCTTCAATGGCTCTTATTTTAAGCTTCCCTCCTGAGTCACGTGAGGAACAGCAACACTCTTCGTAATGACATAACGCTCATCTCTGCACGCTCTCTACAAAGCCGTAACATCCTCGCCGGACAAACTGGAATTGAAGTTTTGAATATGTATTTCTGTCGTAGCCAAATATTTCTCTTACTGGGAAAACGAAACCGCAGGGAAATTGCAAAAATATTAAAGTACGCGTGGTCCAAACAATATCCTTCTGGCGAGAGTAATTTCAGGGGTTTTGTTTTTATTTCTGTGTTTTATTGTGCTATTTTTTTTTTTTTTTGTATATTTTCAAGAATTATTGCTGTACTTTTCATTTATTTTGCGTACCGTTGAAATGATGCGGTATAAATTTTACTATTTTATTTATGTTTTCTATTCTATTAATTGATATTATTATTAATTTAAGTCATCTTGAAAACTTTCTTATTGTATTTATTAGTTGCTTGTCACTTACAACCAACTTAGATGATTATCTCAGTATTCCAATATTTTTTTTCTTATTCTATATGTCGTGTGTCTGTGTTATATATATATATATATATATATATATATATATATATATATATATATATATATATATATATATATATATATATATATATATATATATATATATATATATATATATATATATATATATATATATATATATATATATATATATATATATATATATATATATATATATATATATATATATATATATATATATATATATATATATATATATATATATATATATATATATATATATATATATATATATATATATATATATATATATATATATATATATATATATATATATATATATATATATATATATATATATATATATATATATATATATATATATATATATATATATATATATATATATATATATATATATATATATATATATATATATATATATATATATATATATATATATATATATATATATATATATATATATATATATATATATATATATATATATATATATATATATATATATATATATATATATATATATATATATATATATATATATATATATATATATATATATATATATATATATATATATATATATATATATATATATATATATATATATATATATATATATATATATATATATATATATATATATATATATATATATATATATATATATATATATATATATATATATATATATATATATATATATATATATATATATATATATATATATATATATATATATATATATATATATATATATATATATATATATATATATATATATATATATATATATATATATATATATATATATATATATATATATATATATATATATATATATATATATATATATATATATATATATATATATATAAAGTCAGTATCTATATATTTCACACATATTTATATTACCATTTTCATCATTAGTTTATGAATTTAAAACAATTAGATAATTAGTTTTAAATTGTCCACTTAGCTTAATTACACACAAAAAAATCCTTGTTTATTTATTTTTGCTTTATAGTATTCATATTCATTAATCTAATTGTGAATTCAAATTAACTTATAAATACATTTTTTTTTTTTTTTTAAGTAGAGGGAGCATTGCACTTTTAGTTTGGATTACGTACACATGGAAATGAAGTAACACGGTGGTCACGTGTGTGTTTCCCTTGTATTTTTATCACAATCCTTCTCATTAGCATGATTATCAATTCAAATCAACGCGCAAATTAATAAGTTTTTATCTTCTGCTGCGACCTTCAAACGAGCGGCATCAAAGGGGACGGCCTGATTACGTTTAATTATAGTTAGCCATTAACATGTCTGCCTGCTCATTTCATTCCGTCCGCGTCTCCTCATTTATTGGCACTGGGTTTATTCTAATTCATTTTTCATCCCTCATTAATCTTATCATAAAGAGGTCACAACAAATACATCATCATTATATTCATTATGATTTATTATATATCATTGCAATCCTATTTCATATATTTTAGTGTATTTTATTTTATTTCCATCTCTCATTAACACATCAAGTCACAAAGATCAGATCGAAAACATAATATTGTACCTATCATAACCTATGCCACTTTTTCATTTCTTCATGGATTTTGTTTTGATTTTTTCTTTTCTTTTATCAGGATTCAAACAAAAATATAGCGGATTTATTTCAACTCACGTTTCATCCCGCATTAATCTCACCATCAGAAAGTCTTGTCAGGTGCACCAGTTTGGATTTACTTGGTTTTTTTTTTAGTATGTATTTTGGTCTGTGAGTTTATTGGTGTGTATTTTGGTCTGTGGGTTTACTGGTGTGTATTTTGGTCTGTGGGGTTTACTGGTGTGTATCTAGGTCTGTGGGGTTATTGGTGTGTATTTTGGTCTGTTAATTTATTTTTCTTTTCAGTTCGACTTTTGTTAAATCAATCTTACTTTATGTGAACAGAGAAGGAAGAGTGTCATGTCCTTAATTCCCTCACTTTTATTAACTCGCACCTATATTTCCCTTGTGGCAATTTCAATTATTTTTTTCTAACTCTCCATTCACGAAAGATGATATGAAGATGTGCGTTATTCCCTCACATTTCTTCACTTTTATGATCTTTTTCTTGTAGTTAATTTCTTAGTTGATCTTTTTCTTACTCTCCGTTTAGTAAAAAAATACGAGGAAGGTGAGTAAGTATTTCATTCCCTCACTTTTCTTCGGTCTTTTCTTTCATGTAGTTAATTTCATCCTTCAGTTAAGGTAATATGAGTCTAATTCCACTAAATAGTTTAATTTCAGCCACGTCAGCGGCCACGCAAGACTCGAGAATAATATTTGCGCTTTCATTTCCTGCCTCATTCTGGGTTGATTCCCGCGGGTTTTAACTTTACGGTAATTTTCCTGCATATTATCTCGTATTTCGCATAATCTCCTTAGGTTTCAAGTTCCATTCGTGTCAAGTTTCCTTAGGTTTATCCCTCAGGAAGCGTGGGCAACATCGAGGGATGAGAATGGTATAAGAATAAGGTAATTGTTGATTCGTATCCTTTATATATTCTAGGTTTGTTCTATTTTCCTCTATATATGGTTATTCAAACGCCACTTTGCGTTCAGCGTGAGGGAGGACTCTTCGAACCCAATCCCGATGTAATACTACATTTTACCAGTTACCTTTCGGATTTTTTGAAATTTTACACTTCCGCATTGTTCACGAGTATAGCTTTCCCGTGGCTACGTTTCCCATTGGTTCTGGTCTCTTTAAGCCAGTGAGCGTTGATCCTAGAGATGGCTCCAAGCACGGTATAAAAAACTACAATGGTTCACTCAATACCTATTGCTTGAGTACTTGCGTTTATTTGTCCACCTGTCTAGTCATCTAAAGATATAATCCCTCTTAGTGCAAGTTAACCCACTTCGTCTCTTATCAACTTAAAGTAAGCTATAACAAATTGTGCCATTTTATTCTCCTCGTTAATAATTTTTTTCATGACTTCTTCATGACTTCTTTTTTCATGACACTTCTTCGTTTTTTTTTATTAAGGTTAGTTTAGGTAGATCAGTTCATTTTCCTCATGTTTAGTCAGAACCTCCTACAACTCACAGCAGCATTTCATTATCTCTCTTTTCAATGAATACTTATGCTTTTCTTTCTCATTAGCATAGTTTTGTAAAGTTACGCTCGTCTCTTACTTTAGTTTATTCAAGTTTAGTCAGAACCACATACGACTTGCACCAGTTTCCCGCTCTTTACTTTCTCATTGAGTTTTAATGCTTCTTTTTCTAACCCTTCAACTATTTACTATGTTTCTTTCCTCTCTGGGTTTAGCTACTTAGTTTCGTCACAGCCTCCAGTCAGTACCTAAGCTTAACATTTTCACTCTCCTTTTCCGTACTTTTGACATTTTACAAGATTACCCTATACTCTCTTAGTCTTTCGGTTCTTGTTACTTCATATTTAGAGAACTTGCAACGCATAACTCTATACAATATATATATTTTTTCCGTACTTTTGACTTTTCATAACGTTACTCTAAACTCTCTTAGTCTTGCGGTTCTTGTTACTTCATATTTAGACACAAACTTCCAACGCGTAACTCTGTCCAATATTTTTTTCCCTTCCGTACTCTTAACATTTTCCAGGTTACTCTCGCCCGTGGGTTTAGTTTCTTTAAGGTGAAGTCCAGCCCTCTCTCGGCCTCCACGCAAGACTGAGGGGACACTGGCGGCAACACGGAGGTTTATTGGTTTTGGGGTCAGAGTGGCAATATGTAGGAGCGGCTGGCGGCACTCAGTCGAGGGGGAGAAGGGGTATATTAGAAAAAAAGCGAAAAAAAAGATAAAAACAAATCTACCTATGTAAAAAATGTATCGAAAAAGACCACAGTACATGTTTAATCTTTAATTCTCTCTCTCTCTCTCTCTCTCTCTCTCTCTCTGTGTGTGTGTGTGTGTGTGTGTGTGTGTGTGTGTGTGTGTGTGATTGTAATTAGGCCTCGACAGTCATCATACACACCTAACTGCATATCCAATTAAAATTAGTCTTATTTCATGCAATTAGCGAAGAATATGGAAGAGAAAAACCCCGGACTTTACACGCTGGATATATTTTTTGCATCTTTTTATATCCCGCGGTAATGATGATGGAGCGAATATGCATATACAGTAACTGAGGATCCGCAGTTAGAATGTCCCACGTGAGGCCCTTTGGCGGGGCCTTTGTGAATGATAAACGAGGTGTGAATACGCATAAAAGCCCTGGAGAATGAGGTGAAGTCGTGATGTAGTTCCTTCCATTCCTCCCTCTGTTTGTGTCCTTCTTGAATTCTTTATGAGCGTGGATTAGTCTGGGAGTGCAGATGTTAGAGTTGTCAAAATGCCTCGCTCATGACTTTCCTGACTCTTCTCGTGTGCGTGTGTGTGTAGAAGTGAACTGTCGGGATCACAGGGTAATAGTCATGCATCTCCTGGTGGTGGTGATGGTGGTGATGGTGGTGGTGGTGATGGTGGTGGCGAGGGAAGGCTGTATTGACTGAGTATATTAACCAGAACAACAAATTTCTGAGGGTGCGAGGTTATATATTTTCTCTATTACACGTTGCATGCACTCTTCCCAACACACACACACACACACACACACACACACACACACACACACACACACACACACACACACACACACACACATACACATATACACACGCCACGCCACGAAGACATTTGTCGTGGCACCCAGCTAGTGATGATGTACCAACATTGTGTATTATCTGCAGTTCCCACATCTTCATAAGACTCCATGATTGCAGGAGACGCGAGAGAAATATTACAGAAGCATCCGGCCATCTCTCGAGCCTTCCATCACGCCGTCACGCCAGCAAGGGTACCAGTAAGAAGAACAACAACACACAGCTTATTGTCACCACGTCTAGCAGTGCAGACAGAACATAACCAGGGATTCTGAACAGCCAGCACAGTTGCACATATCGCTTAAAGTGCATAGTTTAAATGGACATGAGTGGTGCATTAGTTACTGATAAAAAAGAGGACAGCATGGGCAACGTTGAAGGTGAAAGCGCTGATGCAAATGTGTGTTAGTTAAGGAAACGTTTCATAGATTGATTTAGAAAGTATCTTATTTTTCTATACACTCGATACCTGTCAGTCTTCACTCTTCTATATATTGATGCCTGTTTCATGTTCATCTTCACTCGTTATAGCTCATTGTATCATCAACATTAAGCCGTGAATTAGTTTTTTTCTTCATATTTTTCTTCCTCACGTGCTTCAAATGTATCTAAAAATGGAATAAATCTCTCCACTGGTTGATATGAGCAATGTAATGTAATCTCTCTCTCTCTCTCTCTCTCTCTCTCTCTGTCTCTGTCTCTCTCTCTCTCTCTCTCTCTCTCTCTCTCTCTCTCTCTCTCTCTCTCTCTCTCTCTCTCTCTCTCTCTGCATGTGTGTGTGTGTGTGTGTGTGTGTGTGTGTGTGTGTGTGTGTGTGTGTGTGTGTGTGTGTGTGTGTGTGTGTGTGTGTGTGTGTGTGTGTGTTGTGAAGAAATATGATGTGGTCTGCTCATCACTTCACCACACACTGTTGGTTATTCCTCACTTTCTCTCTCTCTCTCTCTCTCTCTCTCTCTCTCTCTCTCTCTCTCTCTCTCTTTCCTACTCACTCATAAACTTTCCGGACAGGATTTTAAGTTGACATGAGCCATTTAGAGAGAGAGAGAGAGAGAGAGAGAGAGAGAGAGAGAGAGAGAGAGAGAGAGAGGGGTGTGTGTGTGTGTGTGTGTGTGTGTGTGTGTGTGTGTGTAATTCACCTTGGTCGCCTGCTGATCACCCAGCCAGTCTTTCCCATTACGGAGCGAGCTCAGAGCTCATAGACCGATCTTCGGGTAGGACTGAGACCACATCAACACACAATACACACCGGGAAAGCGAGGCCACAACCCCTCGAGTTACATCCCGTACCTATTTACTGCTAGGTGAACAGGGGCTACACAATAAGAGGCTTGCCCAATTGCTTCGCCGCCTCCGGGACTCGAACCCGGACCCTCTCGAATGTGAGTCGAGCGTGCTAACCACTACACTACGCGGTGTGTGTGTGTGTGTGTGTGTGTGTGTGTGTGTGTTTCACAGTTTGATCTGCTGCAGTCTCTGACGAGACAGCCAGACGTTACCCTACGGAACGAGCTCAGAGCTCATTATTTCCGATCTTCGGATAGGCCTGAGACCAGGCACACACCACACACCGGGACAACAAGGTCACAACTCCTCGATTTACATCCCGTACCTACTCACTGCTAGGTGAACAGGGGCTACACGTGAAAGGAGACACACCCAAATATCTCCACCCGACCGGGGAATCGAACCCCGGTCATCTGGCTTGTGAAGCCAGCGCTCTAACCACTGAGCTACCGTGTGTGTGTGTGTGTGTGTGTGTGTGTGTGTGTGTGTGTGTGTGTGTGTGTGTGTGTGTGTGTGTGTGTGTGTGTGTGTGTGTGTGTGTGTGTAGGTGCATGTGTGTGTCTCGCTGTTGTTGTTTAGATTCTGATATGCAAAGAAAAACCTTTTTGTACCCACGAATATCCAGAAAATATTATACTGACCTGACTGGCGAGCTTTTCCTTTCCTTTCACGTTGTCTCATATTTCTACGTTAGTCCGTAAATTGATGGAATATTCACTGCTGTATGTAGGTGGAATAAGAATTGATATTTCCTTGTCTTTTAGTCTAGTTCGTGAGAGAAAAATAACAGCAGTGGGCATCTACATAAACCATTTTTTTTCGTCTTTCGTGATGTAACAAACGTCTTTTATATCAATTACCTTAGAAAAACGAGGATAAAAGTACTAAGTGTTATTATTCTTTTGCTTTTAGTCTTCATTTTTGCATTAAGCCCTTTAGTAACAGGACGCATTTCCATATTTATTTTGATTACTATTTGCTGATTTATGCAGCTTCAGAAACTCATGTAGGAGATTAAAAAATGTGAAGATCTTCTGACCTCCATAAACTCTTCCTAATGTCAATAAAATGGTCTAAACGTACACAAATCTAAGTAAAAATGTGTCCCAGTATTGAAGGGGTTAAACTATTCTCCTACCAACTCCATTATTTATAAGTGCTCGCAATTATTCGATCTCAATTGCATATGTCACTAATAATTTCACGCATCCATTTCTCATTTCATCTAGACGCCTATATTTATTAAACCGCGTATAATATTCACACATTCATTACGGTATTCGTTTGTTCATTCATTCCGTCAAGTACGTGGCCCCACACACTCAATTTGTTACTTCATCAATTAGTTCAATTAGTTATAGCATTATTTCGGCTCCTCGCTTCAATAACTCACGTCCTGTTCTCCTTTCTTTTTCCATTTAACGGTTTAATTATTTCTGTCATGAACACAAAAACCATGAGAACAAATGAAGGCCTGGAGGAAACAATCATCTTATCTCGCCTCGTGATCATGTTTAGAAATGGTTGTGTGTGTGTGTGTGTGTGTGTGTGTGTGTGTGTGTAGGGAGAGGCGGGTCTTCTTTATTCTTTCTCTCTCTCTCTCTCTCTCTCTCTCTCTCTCTCTCTCTCTCTCTCTCTCTCTCTCTCTCTCTCTCATCTCTCTTTCCTTCTCTCCGTCTCATCTTTCTTCCCTCCTTCTCTCTCTCTCTCTCTCTCTCTCTCTCTCTCTCTCTCTCTCTCTCTCTCTCTCTCTCTCTCTCTCTCTCTCTCTCTCTCTCTCTCACTTCCCACCTTGCTTTCATTTCTCTTTTCCTTTCTCTCTTTCGCTCTCTCCTCATCGACCTTCTCACACACACACACACACACACACACACACACACAGAGAGAGAGAGAGAGAGAGAGAGAGAGAGAGAGAGAGAGAGAGAGAGAGAGAGAGAGAGAGAGAGAGAGAGAGAGAGAGAGAGAGAGAGAGAGAGAGAGAGACGTTCAGTGTTTGGCAATATTATTCCGTTCTTTCATTCATTTATGCAGTGGGCAAAGTCTAATTATTCATTCATCCACACTTTTTCCTGCAACTCACTTCGTCCTATATATTCATTTACATGGTTTCCTTTTATATTTTTTGGGTCAGTCATAATTAGCCTTCCACTATTTGTCTTTCACCACGGAGAGAGCTTTTCCTGGGTATGCTTAGAGTGAAAAAGAGTCTTATTAACATCCATAATCAAGAAAACGCAGAATAAGAATAATAATTGGCCTTCCTTTATTTGTCTTTCACTACGGAGACAACATTTCCTGGTGTGCTGAAAATGAAAAAGGGAGTCTTTATAACATCCGCCATCAAAACAACGCGTAGTAAATGACAGAGGATGGGATTTCTTTGTACCGTGAGCAAATGAGGAAATCAGACCAAAACACATCAATTAATTCAAGAGGGAAAGAGACAGAGGGGAAAAAAAAGAGGAAGTTTATGAAGTCCGGAGCTAAAATGGGCATAATTCACCTGTACAAAACACCACTCACCGTCACACACACACACACACACACACACACACACACACACACACACACACACACATACACGCTCGTTCTATGTCTCTCCCCCTCCACTCTCTCTCTCTCTCTCTCTCTCTCTCTCTCTCTCTCTCTCTCTCTCTCTCTCTCTCTCTCTCTCTCCCTCTGTACTCTACTTAGTATGCTGCTTTGACATACAGCTAATATCTCCACCCCTCCTCACCCCTCCTCTCCCCTTCTCTCCCTTCCTCTCACCTCCTCCTCCCTTCCCCGCCACAAATACACGCAAAAAAATACAGAAATACACACGAACCCAGCTCTCTGTCCGCACGCCAACTTATAAACTGAAATCTCATTGTGCAGATGGTCATTATGCACGCACGCACACACACACACACACACACACACACACACACACACACACACACACACACATAATAGATGCTAGATGATGAACGAGAATTAATAAATCAGACTATGTACACAATTATAATTACTAGAATCTATTGGCCAGCGGTCGTCCTCGCCTCTAGGCATTTGTATACATAAATATCCGTCACACGAACTAATTCATACGCACACACGTACTGCATACATACATACATGCAGGCGTACAACATGCATACATTCATACCGACAGAACGAGACAAATGAATAGATATGTAAATTCAGCACACAACTCCAATGCGCTACTTTCTCTTGAAAATGAAAACTGCATGCGCTCTCCCTCCACTCTCTCTCTCTCTCTCTCTCTCTCTCTCTCTCTCTCTCTCTCTCTCTCTCTCTCTCTCACTCTCTATCTCTCTTACTAGCACCTTTTCCTTTCTCTCTTGCACTTTAACCTGTCTGGTTTGAAAATAAGACCCATGCTATTTTTCCAAGTACTCTCTCTCTCTCTCTCTCTCTCTCTCTCTCTCTCTCTCTCTCTCTCTCTCTCTCTCTCTCTCTCTCTCATTCTCTTATTTTTCCCTCACCTTTTGCATTTTAACCTGTCCAGTTTAAAGAATAAGACCCATGCTATATTTCCAAGTATCTCTCTCTCTCTCTCTCTCTCTCTCTCTCTCTCTCTCTCTCTCTCTCTCTCTCTCTCTCACACACACACACACACACACACACACACAAAGATGCATGTTTCCCACTACCTTCACCATCACCACCACCGCCACACTCTCGTAATGTGGCGAGGTAAGGATCTGGAGGTGTAGCAGCGAACCCAACAACTTAATATGTTTTGCCGCGATAACACTGAGTCACGAGACCAACCCATCAACTCCAGCTAGCGATGTTGAGCTCAGCGCGGTACCTCGACCCCAACCTCACACAGCGCCGACCCCAAACAGACCCTCAGACCCTGCAACTCCCACCAGCTACGCATATTCTTGCCTCTCAGTTTACTTCTGTAGACTGACTTTAAAGTACATAAGAGTAGGTAATAGTGTCCCTTAGTAGTGTGTAGAGTGTCCCTACATGCTATAAATCTACGGGTTTGCACTGCGGGTATGAGAAATGCAAATGAGAGTCAGGGTCACCAACACGCAAACACAGAAACGCTCACCACTTCTCACCCCAGGAAAGATTCGCTTTACATTTATGGCTGAGCCGCTTTGTTGTGTGAGAAGATCTTTCCAAAGGATTTAGGGATGATTATTCAGGTTATCAAGGATGTTTCTTCCATTAAGCTGTGAAAACAGTGATGGAAAGTTAATTATCTTACACTTTGTTATGAAAAGTGAAGATATTAGGATGAAAAGTTTGAAGATCCTGCTCTCAACATTTATATTTATATTCTAAAAGGTTTTGTTGTTTCATATGTTCTGTTTTCAAAGGTCTTAGTGATGATTAGCAAGGATATCAAAGGTGTTTTTCCCAGTCATGAAAACAGGTAAAAAAAAAAAAAAGGAAGATTTTAATCCTTATGAAAAGTCACGATAAGAGGATGGAATGTTTATGAAACCTGTTCTTATTTCCACGGTGCCTTTAATCTGTATTCTGACGAGATGAGCTACACGAGATCTCCCTCCCGCCTCACCTCACTTCCTTTCATCTCAGGAGACGTTTACGTAACATTTAGCCTTATTTTATGAAACAGAGTTGCCTCATAATACCCTTTTTTCAAAGCCTTAGGGATGATAATATATCAATGTTGTGTTTATTCCCTTTGAATAGTCGAAAAATAAAGAAAAAAAACTGATGGAAAAGGAAATGTTGCAAGAACCCCTGTGACAAATGAGAAACTGAGGATGAAAAGTTAGAATATCCTGTTCTTAACATTCACTTTTGTATTCTGAAATATTTAGTTGTAGAATAATGAGCATCGAGGGAGTTTCTCACCACTGAGTCGTAAACAAGATGAAAATTTGAGTAACTTACACTAAACACTCTGAAAAGTCAATATATGAGGATAAAAAGATTGAGGCTCCTGTTTTTTTTTCATCCACACGGCGTCTTAACCTGTAGTGTGACGAGGTGCTGCACGTCACGGCACCTTTCCTCGCCTCGTCACTCTTCCCTCCTCCATTCCCTGCCGTCTCGCTGCCTTAACTCACCACCCGTATTACTAACTCAGCCCTTTCTCCTTCCGCACGTGTCCTGCCTCCTTCCTCACCACGCTTTCCCCTCTTGTCTGCCCCAGTGACCCTCTTGTCGCGTCTACAAACAAGACAGAACGGTCCGGAAGGGGGGCCTGCTTCATCTTTCTCGTCTCTGCTCTGCCAACGTCCCTTCCTCCCTTCCTTCCTTCTTTCACTGTCTTCTTCTCCTTTCATTCTGTTTTGCTCTCTCTCCGCCTGAGACGACGCGGCACCTGCAAGAGGCTGGCTCGCTGATGTCTCTTTAATGTCCTGTACTTGATCCTGCATAAAATCGGCCATTAGTTGCCTTTTTATACACAGCACTCGAGGACCTTCAGAGAGGACAAAGAAAAAAATAAACAACGTAAAGATAACCTTGTGAGGATAAATCGATGAGTACATTAGTGGGAAAATAAAGTAAAGTTCTTTCACACTATATTTGGATACATAAATGAAGAGATAAATAAAACAGGAATATTAATTGTAAAGATTGATGTTATGAAAAGTAAAATAGCATACGTACACTTCCATGTCTTTTTCAAATTTTGTAGTGGCGGTAAGAAAGCATAGAAATAAAATGTACTAATACAAACATTTCATCGTGATAGCGTAAGACTTGAACGTTAATCCGATACTGAAGCTTTTATTTCTTTATATTCTTCAGTAATCAAGTAGAAAAATAACAAAAATGCACAAAGGCAAAGGAATACAAACAATTCATCCCCACAAAACACGACCAAACACGAGCAAGCACGAGCAAACACGACCAGAACATCACCAAGCACAGCAGGTAAACAAAATAACGTCACGATGAATAAACAACACGGCAGCTTCACCAAGAACTCCACACATTCCCAACACAGAGTTTCCCGACGGAGGCGCGGCAGCAGCATTAATAGGGGCACTAAACAGAAGCACTAACTGACTGCAACAAAAACACTTACCCGACGGAATGGGATGGAAAGAATACCGCGTCAGATTAACATAAACAGACGTACAAACACAATTGCGTCCTGTATCTGCCTGGAGTGTTTGTTCCGGAGTCGCTCTGCCATTCCATCACCGCAGGAAAAAAAATGTTGTTTAGATGAAAGAATCCCAACCCTTGTCATAAAAGAGTTTAATTACCCTAATGCCCAGAAGTGCGTGAATGGGAGGCACTGGGATATATTGTGAAACCTGTATAAAAGTAATTGAAAAAAATGCTGAAAAAAATAGGGAAGTGTAGTTATATTTCCAAGCATTTTGTAGTAATTAAAAAAAAAAGAAAGAAAAGTTGTTAACGCATTTTATAAACAGTGTGGGATGGGCGAAGCGTGAGTCGGGCCGTGTGCTTCTGACTTTACCAGGAAGGCGAGAAAGAATCTTAAAAAGCGAAGAGGGTAAAAACTTCCACAACACAGTGTTCTTGGTATTAAGAGCAATATTCTAACGTTAGTGAAGACGATCGACTGTTGTGGATATTCACCTCTTCCACACTCCTCAGACCACCCTCGTCTCATCAAAGTATATGCGTTATGAAAATATTGAAATTCTGTCGGAGATTAGCATACAAATCATCCTTTAAACAACGCACATCTCCGCTGGAAAAATAAAGAAAATATACCAAGAAAAATGTGCATGTTTAATATAACAAGACAAAAGTTGCTACCGGTTTTCGTTATATTCTTTTTAAAACGTGCGATTTTACTTGTTTATTTTCACGACGACATCACAAAAGACCGGCAAATAAATGAATAAATAAATAACAGTCTGGCCTAATACTTTCGACTGCGAGTGATTTTAAGAATACTGGAGCAAGGAAAGTCGACCAAACGTTTTCCACTTATTTACTTTCTCTCTCTCTCTCTCTCTCTCTCTCTCTCTCTCTCTCTCTCTCTCTCTCTCTCTCTCTCTCTCTCTCTCTCGTCATGTGGCACCGTCAAGTGAGAAGGAAAAAGAATAGCAACAGGAAGGGTCTACACTCTCTCAGTCATCGATCACTCTTATCCCTCCCACCCTCCACTCTCACTCACTTTCTCTCTCTCTCTCTCTCTCTCTCTCTCTCTCTCTCTCTCTCTCTCTCTCTCTCTCTCTCTAACTTTTAATCCACTCTGAAATTCTGCACAACAATATTCTGATAACCAAATATACTACATCAGCCCCACAGTGCATTTTGAAACTCCCCCCTCTGGCATTCTTTTGCTTTCATTCTGAGGCGAAGGGAAAAGACAATTTCAATATATTTAAGCTTCCAGTAATTTTTTCCCTCCCGGAGCCCGCCATGTACTGTAGTTTTACGGCTCACAGTAACGTGGCAAGTGTGGCGTGAGATTACAGTGGAGCTCGAGTCGTTTTTCATGTCAGGGACCCATTGGTGCTCTTCCGTGCTTTTTCTTCGTCTAACAGCGAGTCGCATGGAAGGTTACGCTACATTGGCAAGAATGGACCTAATCTTACCCACTCCGGCGGTTGAAGAGGTGGAAAAGTGCCCTAAGTGTCCACTCCACCACTACAGTTTGGAATGTTAGCTCATGCACTCGCTACTCTCTCCGCCTCTTGAATACGCATCTACTTCCGACGCTGAATTAAACTCCATTTTCTTTCGCTGAGGACAATGCGAGGGTGAGGTTTAAACAACAGCGTGGTAATGATGAATGTGTGTGCTTGCGCTGACCTTCATACTTGAAAACACTTTAAAAACAACAGTGATAGAGTAATTGATAGGAAAAAGGAATTAGAGATACAGAGAGAGGTTGCGATCCTAAAAATCCCCCCCAAAAAACAGTGATATTGGATGACGTTGATAGGGAAAATCGAGTTAGAGAAGTAAAGAAAGGTTCCTGATATTTAAAACACCTTAAAAATGGCGTGATATTGAGTGAAATTGACTGGAACAGAGAAATATTGTTGTTCTTTAACCTCTTCAGTGACGGTATTCATATTCATTCAACTTACTATTTGGCGATTCTATACAGATTCAAAAATTTATGAGGGGATTGAAATAGTCAAGACTCTGGTCATTAATCTCCTGACTTCCATAGACCCTTCCTGATGCAAACAAAATCGTCAAACCACACCCAAAACTCGTGGTAAAGATGCGTCCTCATACTGTGAGGGTTAAAGACAGTGATATCGAGTGAGACGGATAAGACACATGGGCTAGAAAAATTACGAAACACTATGAGTTTTCTCCCTTTCATTCCTGACACCTTGATTTATTAACTGGTCCTCAATATTTCCACCTAAACCATAAAGGAAAATATTCTGAAAAATAAAAAATTCTGTGCCGCACATTTAAAATATTCAAAAGGCTTTAGTTTAAATTTTTTTCTTCCATAGATACAGTGAAAGATTAACATTTCTATTATGAATGGGGGAAACACTCTTGGGAACTCATATAAATATTTCTTTGGCCTTTGAAAACAGTGGAGGTGAGAGAGCAAGGTGTTTCATAATTCCTCGTCCAGTGTATAAGGGTCATAGTTATCTAAGCTCTTCCTTCGATCCACGGACAGTGAGGGAGGTCTTTGCTTCCTTTCCCTTCCGCCACTCCCGTGTTGACTTTGGGGAACTTGGGGGAAGGGTGAGGATGATTAACTGAAGAGTGTGCTGGTGGTGCATGTCTCTGATTATATACATTTATCGTTTCACTCCTTCTTGTCACAGGGCGAGTGTTGTCTGGATGTGTGTCTCGTGATTACTTTCCTCCACTTACTTGTGTATCTGTTAAAGTTCCAGCTAATGTTTTGAGGTTATTATTATTATTATTTTTTTTTATTTAGTGGTATGTTTTTTTTTTCGGTTTAAGTTTTTCCTTTTGATGTTTTGATGTTTTTTTTTATTCGTGTAGTGTTTTCATCTTTAGTCGCTTATAATTCGAGGTTTAGTTTCGTCATTACTGTTCCTTTCGTGAATCCAATGAGTTTCTTTCACTTTTGATGTCATTTCTACGTGATTTATACTATCCGTTCCAGTATTTTTTCCATAATAACTCTTTCTTGTTCTTGGATAATTACTGATCCTCTCACTTTAATGTTTATGGTATTCACTCTAATTGTACGTCATACTTAATGCATTTTTCTTGTCTCATAATTTTCCCGAGCGGTGCCTTGAGACTCGTTGCTGCATATTAAATCAGTCAATAAGTCAGTCTTCTTGTCCAGATTTCTACTCAGTTTGCAGATTTTATTAAGGTGCGTAATGATGCTTGGAGAAAGAATATATCTGGGAGGAAAGAGAGAGAGAGAGAGAGAGAGAGAGAGAGAGAGAGAGAGAGAGAGAGAGAGAGAGAGAGAGAGAGAGAGAGAGAGAGAGAGAGAGAGAGAGAGAGAGAGAGAGAGAGAGAGAGAGAGAGAGAGAGAGAGAGAGAGAGAGAGAGAGAGAGAGAGAGAGAGAAAGGAAGGACTGACACACAAGAGAAAAATTAAACCAGAAATGTCAAAATCCTAAAAAAAATTGACAAATCTCTCTCTCTCTCCCTCTCTCTCTGTCTCCTTCCCTTTCTCTCACCCTCTCTCTCTCTCTCTCTCTCTCCCTCGTGGCTTTCTGCACAAAAAACTCAGCGTAAGCCTCATCAACTTCTGAATAATGCAATGCTATTGGATTTCGTTTCTAATTATATTTTGTCCCTGTTTGCAGATTTCGCCTTTTCGCCAACCGACAGAAAAAGCCAAAACTCGCGAGGAAGTTTTACAAAAGAATACCACGTCCCTTATTCCATCCAGCTCGACGGCCCCCAACTAGCGACCGTACTGCTGGAGTGGTTAGACCCGTTAGAGGAATGGTTGCTCAAGTGATGGGAGTTGAAAATCGCTTACAGTATTGTGTGGTTAGCGTGATAATAGTTCTAGTGGTGGTTAAAGGTATAATTTGAGTGCTGGGTAGTTTCGTGGTGGTGGGAGTGGTGCAGGCACGGTGATAGTTACAAATGGATTACAGTATTGTGATGTGGTGAGTTGATAATGGATTTTAATATGGCCCAGAATAAAGGAAAAGCAAAATGTAGCGTGTTGTGTATCGTGGCATGGTGGTGTGTGTTAATGTGCGGTGTGTTGGGTGAAAAATACTTGAAACATTGTAATCAGTGAAAGGATCGTGCGTTATGTTGTGTGGTGGCTTGGCTGGTGTGCTGTGGTGGGGTGTGGTGTGGTGTGGTGCGGTGCGGTAAGGTGTGGTGTATTGGGGTAAGAAGGAAATGGGGTGCAGTGTAAGGTACAGTAAACAGGTGAGGAAAACGGATGAGGTGAGAAGCTGACAGGCAGAAATGGAGGAGGAGAGGGAGAAAGAGGAATGGAGAGAAATGGAGAGGACGGGGTGAGGAAAGGAGACAAGGTAGGAAGGAAGAAAGGAAGGAAGGAAGGAGTGAAGAGACACAGAGCAGTGAGAACATCTCGAGTTTCTAAAGACCTAAGCAAGTGTTTCCTTTTATCCTTAGGAGTAGGACTTGACTGTTTGCTATAACGAGTGACAAACAAAGACCGAAAAGGAGGCGGGGAGCAACCGTGAGGAGCGTGTAGCGAGAAGGAATAGAGGCGAAAAGAACACAACAAGGAACGAAAAGATTGAGTATGAAATATGAAGTGAAGAATGATTAAAAATAACGCACTCATTCTAGATCTAAAAAATAATCACACACACACACACACACACACACACACACACACACAGCCCGGTAGCTCAGTGGTTAGAGCGCTGGCTTCACAAGCCAGGGGACCGGGGTTCGATTCCCCGGCCGGGTGGAGATATTTGGGTGTGTCTCCTTTCACGTGAAGCCCCTGTTCACCTAGCAGTGAGTAGGTACGGGATGTAAATCGAGGAGTTGTGACCTTGTTGTCCCGGTGTGTGGTGTGTGCCTGGTCTCAGGCCTATCCGAAGATCGGAAATAATGAGCTCTGAGCTCGTTCCGTAGGGTAACGTCTGACTGTCTCGTCAGAGACTGCAGCAGATCAAACAGTGAAACACACACACACACACACACACACTCTCTCTCTCTCTCTCTCTCTCTCTCTCTCTCTTTCTTCTAGATACGTAATGACACACACACACACACACACACACACACTCTCTCTCTCTCTTTCTTCTTAGATACGTAATGACACACACACACACACACACACACACACACACACACACACACACACACACACACACACACACACACACACACACACACACACACTCTCTCTCTCTCTCTCTTCCTAGATACGTAATGACACACACACACACACACACACACACACACACACACTCTCTCTCTCTCTCTCTCTCTCTCTCTCTTAGATACACACACACACACACACACACACACACACACACACACACACACACACACACACACACACACACACACACACACACACACACTCTCTCTCTCTCTCTTTTCTTAGATACGTACACACACACACACACACACACACACACACACACACACACACACACTTCCTTGATACATAATGGTATATATATATATATATATATATATATATATATATATATATATATATATATATATATATATATATATATATATATATATATAATCTCTGTAGCGAGGCTTAAACAACATACACACACTTTATTAACAATGTACAAGTCTACTCCAAGTGACATATTCAATTCAACGACGCGATAATTAACAGAGATACAATGTACTCACTGTATGTACTCCCGTAACACTCGAGTACCCTCCAGGTCGCTGGCAAATGGTAGAAACACTTTTTTACACTTGCAAACATGCACAATATTCACACGCTCCAGCAGACTCTGATACGAGGAGTAAACAAGCTACAATTTACTCACCATATCTCCTTCAACACTCAGATGCATTTCACTTGGCGGATGAATAACAAAAACACACACACACATCCACACGCTTCAGTAAATCCTAAACCGAGGAGAAAACAAGATAAAATTGCCTCGGTTTATCTACTACACCACTCAAGTCTATTCCACGTGGTGCTGCAAACCCCACACGTGCTGTAAACACTCCGCCTTGTTTACACGTGGCGGGCGGCGACGGTGGT
Source organism: Portunus trituberculatus (assembly GCF_017591435.1). NCBI lineage: Eukaryota > Metazoa > Arthropoda > Malacostraca > Decapoda > Portunidae > Portunus > Portunus trituberculatus. Next base: position 14,350,534 of record NC_059274.1, read on the forward strand.
GCCCGAGGGAATGACATGTGAGAGTTCAGGTGAGAGAAACGCACACGCCACTTCTGGTAACGGGAGGGAGCGCTCGCCTGTGATATGTCCTACTGTTTTTATAGGCACGCGAGTATCTTTTTTCCGTTTCCCCATGGCCGGCTGGAACAGGTCACCTCTGTTTGTTGTGTGACGAAAAGAATTTATGGTTATCACCGCCGTATCCATCGCGTGTGGGAGCAGGTAGGGGAGTGGCGCGGCGTGATACCGCCTCGCCTAGCGCCCTTGCGTTAATTCAATTTTATCTATATACGGTGGAAACGTATACATGTGAAAGGGAATATACTTTTTTTATTACCAGGTGAATAAAGTCGACGAGCTGCGCACCTTTATACGCCTTTGGAAATACGAGTAAACGTCAGGAATTCGCTTTCAAAAACGTGTGTGTTGTTTTTCCTCTTTTACGCTGCAAGTGTACACTAATTTCACAGACATCTATTTACACTAAGACTATAACGCTATTACGCTAATTATTCGTGTCAACAGTAGGAGATAATTATAACAGCTCCATCCTTTTTAATACAGCTAACACTTGTGCTGGAGGTAATTACAACAGTTAGTTACCCACTGCACAGGTCATCACTTCTCTACACAAAATCATAACAACTCCATCCATCTACATGAGTGTAATCATTATACTTATTCATCTTTCATCTATATGAGTCTTTTCATCTTCTCTGTAAAGTTCCTGAAATTATGTACCTATTTCACATTCACCAAGCGTTCTGAAGCTTGTTTATACATCTGCTTTACTTCACTGGTATTCATCTCTCCCTTCATTACAACAACGCATAGTGGTATAAACAGGAGGCATGTGAAAATTAACCCAAGTCTGTAAGCAAAGATATTCTTGTGACTACCATATTTCGCACTGGCTTGATAATCTCACGGTAATGACGCGGTACTGATGGATGGTGGGATGCCAGAGTGCGCCACAGTGACTCCTCCGCCTTGTAACTCAGCGTCCAGGCTCAGAGCAATGAAGGGGAGGTGATGCTGCAGCGGCTGTTATCTCCCCTCGCCTGGGTGATACTCGCTATCAACAACTTTCCATCGACACTGCCCTTCATTGCTACACTTTTCTCTCCAACTCCAGCCTTCCCCTGGGTAGCCATTCAGCACTATTTTTTTTCCTTTTTTCTTTTTTCCCTTTCCTATCCTCTTTTTATCACTGTGCAATTTCTACCACTCGTTTCTCTATCTACCTCTTCCCGTGATTCTTTCCTTTCCTTTTTCCGTTCCGACAGTCTCCTTTTTCACTATTCTTTCCTGTGCCTCCTATTCACGTTCATTTTTTCATTCTCTTTCTCTCTCTCTCTCTCATCTCTCTCTTCTCTCCTTCCAGTCTACCTCACCATTTTTCTTCCAACTCGTTTCAGTTCCCATCAACATTTCTCTCTCGCTTTTTCACTTCTTTCTTTCCTTTGCGTCTCTCCATTTCCGGGGGCTACTGATCTGTTGTAAGACTTTATATATACACAATACGTCTTCATATTCGGTACCAACTCCCATTCAGCACAGAAATCTAAGACACGGCAAAGGGACACGGTTTTCTTTTCAGCCAGCGTGTTATCAAGGAACAGATTTCAAAGAGCAAATATGAACGAGTGAGAGAAATCTATCAGTTTTACGTAATCTGAGAGAGAGAGAGAGAGAGAGAGAGAGAGAGAGAGAGAGAGAGAGAGAGAGAGAGAGAGAGAGAGAGAGAGAGATTATTCCACGTCCCTAAGATAATGTCGGTGAAGAAAGACTTGCTGAATTTCAACAGTATCAGAACAAAGCTCCATTATTTTTCAATGTGAGATGGAGTGAAAATAATTTTGTTGCCTCCAAAACGTAACTTCCTTCTTCTTCTTCTTCTTCTTCTTCTTCTTCTTCTTCTTCTTCGAGAGAGAGAGAGAGAGAGAGAGAGAGAGAGAGAGAGAGAGAGAGAGAGAGAGAGAGAGAGAGAGAGAGACGCACATATATACAGAAACAAAGATGCAAGATGAAAATAAAAAGAAAAAAAGAAAGGATAAAAACCCAGAGAAAGACGGAGAAGAAGAAATATAGAGAAAGAGAGAAAAAAAGAAAGAAATGTCCAGCAAAGAAAGAAGAACGGAAAATGCATGAAAGACAGCAAAAGAAAGGAAGAAAAAAAAAAAAAAGTTGAGGAGGAAGAAGTTAACAAAACTACATTACGAACAAAAAACAAACGAAATAAGAGAAACAAAAGACAAAACAGAGAAAATACAAAAATACAAGAAAACAACTACAACAATAACAAAAAAGGAGAGGAAACACAAGGACAACATCACAAACAAGGATTATGACAAAATTGAGACGTTCCACTCCTCCTCTTACTGATCCCCACACACACACACACACACACACACACGTCCCTAAAATTATGCACACAATGTTGACTGTAATTTAGCCAGGCAGCGTATCCTCCTTGCTAAATGCCGAGGGGAGATCTGAATGCAACTTAGTACGGTAGAGTCATATTCCATTCTCCTTCGATGTAATTGCTGCGGAGGAAGACGTATGCATATTTCAATGGATCGGCATGAGTTCATTTCTTTCTATCTGTGTCTGTGTCTGTCTCTATGCTTGACTTTGTGTTTGTGTTCCTGCGATTACCTTTTGTATCTATTGTTATTCGAGAGGATGTTTTGAAAAATGAAGGGAAAAACTGGAGATCGAAGGCAAAGGATAGAGAGAGAGAGAGAGAGAGAGAGAGAGAGAGAGAGAGAGAGAGAGAGAGAGAGAGATAATACGTGCACTCATTCGGTTAATTCCCTATCTATCTATTGTTCTTTAATATATATTGCGAAAATGAGAGAAGATTGGATACCACGAGAGAGAGAGAGAGAGAGAGAGAGAGAGAGAGAGAGAGCATATAACACGCGAAGCAGACACCACAATAACATCGAAGGCAAGAGCGGAATACAAGGCACAATAACACACAAGAACATGACACAAACAAAGGCGGGAGAGTTCAAGATTAGATTAACAAATGATAATCACCTCCTTTACTTCTGCGTGCTATTTCTGCTCCTCCTGCTGCTCCACCACCTCCACCACCACCACCATCACCTTCTCCCCTCCTCCTCCTCCTCGTCCTGCTTCTGTCTGCTCATTACCACCCGTCGTGATCTCCCTTATCGCCTCCTCCTCCCAGAACACCTCGTTACCACGTGTGTTTTTCGGAGGGGTGAACTTCGGAGTGTTGCGTCTCACTGATGGTTGTAATGTGACCTTTGTCCTCAGGGTTTCCTTCACTCATGCAGCATTCTCTCTCTCTCTCTCTCTCTCTCTCTCTCTCTCTCTCTCTCAAAATAGATAAAAGACGCTCCTTAGTCTGGTTAAGATAGTGCTTTATGTGGCTTATGTGGAACGTAGAGCCTTTCATGTGAGTTATTATTGTTATCACTACTACTACTACTACTATTACTACTACTACTACTACTACTACTACTACTACTACTACTACTACTACTACTACTACTACTACTACTACTACTACTACTACTACTACTACTACTACTACTACTACTGCTACCACTTCTACTACTGCTACGACTACAACTCCTATTACTGCTATAACTAATACTACTACGATTACAACTCCTACTGCAACTATTTCTACTACTACTACTACTATATTACTATATTACTACTACTACTACTACTACTACTACTACTACAATATTAACACATACACATCAATAAGTCCAAGAGATGAATCCAATTTAGTTACACGAGATATACGCAGAGTAGCGGTGCCTCTTTAAAAGTCTCTCTGGCGAGGGAAAGGTTGTCTACTTTCAGGAACACTTAACACGTCTCCTCTGCCTTGATAAATGATACAAACTTGTGAGGTAAGCAAAAGTGAAGCCGGTGCAAAACTCGTAATATCATTGAGGTGACCACCCTGATGCTAATTGACTTTCAGGTACACTATTGCCTTATTTTTATACACATACAAAGGCACGATATCTTATTAACCCCTTGAGCACCGTGATGCATTTTCATATTCATTCTACTTACTATTTGGTGATTTTATACAGCTTGAGAAACTTATGTGGGGAAATAAAATAGTGAACACTGTGGCCATTAATTTTCTGACCTCCGTAGACCCTTCCTAATGTAAATGAAATGGTCTCAAATCTCAAGGTATTGAAGGGGATTAATGTTGATTTTGTGTTTTTTTGTGTTATGCAAAAAAAAAAAAAAAAAAAAAAAGAAAAAGAAATGTTAGTATTATAATGTAGTTGCATATATTCAAAGTTGAGTTTGTATTTTTTCTCCTGTTTCGTGTAGATACAAAAATAGATGCTTGTAATTACTAAGTGTATAATGAAGTAATCAATTCAACCGTCATTTTTTCAACACCAAACATTTGATGAATTTGAAATGAAGGCAAACAGAGCAGAAAATTACAAAAAATAGAAAGTAAAAATGTCAGGCAGCAGTATTCTTTCCCTTTTCGTGAAATAATATAAAATCTTTAATAGCCATTTAAACCTTTTACCGACAAACATTTCCACCCACCATTGCAGGTCCGTGTTTCAAGAGGATTACCGACTGAAAAAGTGTGTGTAGTTGTATTTAGCAAAATAACTATTGCTCTCCATCACTTTAATATCGAAAGAGAATTATGAAAATCAAACCTAATAAAACTTTGCAATCAGGATGAGTGTTATTTTGAAAGAAACTACACACAAACTTGAGGATTACCAACAGATAAAAATTTAGCAAAACAACCACTGCCCTTCATCACTTTAATATCGGAAGAAAATTATGAAAACCAAATCTAATAATCAGGATGAAATTTAATATTAAAAGAAACTACACACAAACTTAATACAAATACCAAATCTCTCTCTCTCTCTCTCTCTCTCTCTCTCTCTCTCTCTCTCTCTCTGGTCGTTCTTTTCCTCTATTCTTTTCGTTAAGATGCTCAGTGAAGTCTCGAATGTTATAGCGACCGAGTTATTTTCATTCCGTTTCATTTCCAGAAGATGCAGAGCCATGAAATTTAAATGAATTCAAGTACTTTAAGGTAATAGTTCTACAAGTCTCTCTCTCTCTCTCTCTCTCTCTCTCTCTCTCTCTCTCTCTCTCCCACGCACGCAAGGAAGGGGAAGCGGAGTGAGGAAGGCGCAGAGTGGCGGGGCACGTGAGGCGTTCCCTAGCTATCGGCGTCTATCGGTGCTAATCCTCGCATCCTGTTTGTTTACGTTCACCCGCATCACCATCTCTCGCTGCTACACCTCCATCATCCTTCGCGCCGAGCCTACACAGCGTCGGCCATCAGCTGTGAGCAAACACCAAGGCACGTGCTGCTGCTAACATTACGATCCATACTCTTTCATCCTCACAGCTATTGGAGTTAAGATACCAACCCTTACGAGCAACCTTCATACGCCGGTAACACTTTAATCCCTATAGGCTTTGAAATTTAAGCTCCTGACATTTACGAGTCGTCTTCATCCTTTGCACTTAGTTAAATAACACGTTTGAAATAAAGCTTAGCACTTCTTCTAGTCTTACTCAATAACACGGCGTATCTTGGGATGTATGAAAGGAAATAGTGCAAAAAATGAGTTCTAGCGTCCTATTACACTAACAACATTCGCCGGGAAGGAGAAAAGTGGTCGACCAAAGAATGAAAAACCAAGAAAAAGGTATGTTTTGAATACGAGAACTGAACTTTTCCTTCGTTTCCTCAAGTTACCTCTTCCATTAAATTGGCGCCCGTGGTACCGCCAATCACATCCTCGCTGGTGGCTAGGAGAATACGCCCAGAAGGGAATACCATTGATATTCCGCAACATTTCCATGCCCAGTGCAGAGACATGTGAACTGAATTGACTAAAGGCAAAGTAAACCTCCTCCGCTAAAAGCAAAGTAAACTTCAGTGAAGACAAATAACTTTTTCTCAGTAAACTTCCATACACGGTACTAAAAAACACGAGCAAATCTGTCCAGAAGGCAAGGAACTTCACTGGAGCAATTATGACTTTCATGCGTGGTACTAAAAGACATGAGTGATTCTGTCAAAGAGGAGGCAACTGAACTTCACAGGAAAATTTATAACTCAGGGTGAAGAAAAATCATTTAACTCCAAAGACATAATAGGAAAAAAAATGTTAGTTCCTCACTTTTCTTTAGCCAGTATGCAAATGAGTAAAATATTGATCACACAGGAGAGAAAGCATCACAAGAACAACTACTACTATGATAGATTGCAACTTATACTAGGAAACCGGATATTTTTTTACATTTCCTTGATACAAAACAAGTAATGTGACAGGAAGAAGAACATAGTAAACCCAACTGTTATTTGTACAAGGAAAAAAAGAACAAACAAGCCATACTAGGAAACATGAAAACAAAGCACCCTTTTTTTTTGTCTTCTTTTCAGTTACATTTCCAGAAGCAGGAGATACGAACACAGTACATTAAAGAGGAGGAGGATACGACAATAGCGACGGTGACTTGCGGTGCACACACGCTGAAGGAAACACGCCACTCGGGCAGCAGAACAAATGCGTAGTGTGAATACGATAAAATGTATGAAGTTCCCTGGCTTCTGCATGTAAGAAAGAAAACGAGATCGCAGCCACTCGAGGAAACACACATTGTTAATTTTTCATACAAAGTGGCGAAGTGTTTTCCTCCTACGACCAAGTATTACATTAACTTTACACTCTTGCACCTGTGTGGGAAGGATGGCGGGATTTCAAGGGCTTAGTGAAGGGAAGCAGGAGCAGGAAGCAAGGAAACGAGGCGATGAAGTTTTCAGGTGCTTAAAGGAAAGTTAACAAAGACAATCAAGAAGATAATCAACAAATGTACGTGTTTTATAAGTTTAGCCATTATTCTAAGGCTATTCAACAGGTAATGAACACAATAAAGCGATGAAATAAATGTGGATTTTTCTAATTCAACTTAATTTTGAAATACATGAAACGAAACCTTAGAAAATAAATTGAAATAAGAGGGTTTTGAAATAAACAGAAAAGTGACAAAAAATAAGATAAAAATACGCTTTGCCAAAAAACATATCAAAAGGTCAACTCTCGAAACAATAAAAAAAAAAAAATAAAGAGCTAAACCTAAAAATACTCACTAACACAGAGAGAAATGACAACTTTCCCCCTGAAGAAAAACGTGCACTGGTCAAGGACACGATAGAATAAAGAAAGAAATGCAAATACCATTGGAGCGAAGCACCTCACGTGGGATGGGTAAAAAAGGAGGACCATTGCTGCAACAACACGGCGGCGGAGCACGAGCGTCGCCATGATGGAGATGGAGAAGCAGGAGAGACACCAAGGAAAAACGGAGGGAGGCTTCATTCCGCTAAAACTCGATGCTTCTGTTACATGTACCAGTCTGCGAGTGTGTGTGAGTGTGTGCGTGTGCGTATACATATGTGTGTGTTATTTTCCCCCTCTTGGGTCATGTTGAACACCATCACTCCCTCATTTTTATATTGATGGACTTGTATGGTGTATTCTTTGAACCACTTTAACTTTCCTTCCACCCTCAGGTTCCTGCAAGCTCAAGACAACACACTCTCTGCGCACAAGCCCCATCAGCACTTGGGATAAGGCCGGTGCTAAATGCAAGGTGGTGTTAGGTGCCTTTCATACCACCCAGCGACAGTGGTATGAAATCTTACGTATTAAACCTTTCTCCTAAAATTTTGTAAGGAGGAAGGAGGTCAAATAATGTTCTTGTCCCGCTGGTAATGGCTTCAGCAGGACTACCAGCCAGTATTATACAGCAGGATGCGTGTGTTCTTGCCTTCCTCCGCCAGATAACTTCATCTCTCCTCTTTTTCATCTATAAACCTCAGTATGTGTGGTTGTCTGACTGCCAAGCCAACACTGTTTACTTTCTTACTTTTCTCCACTAGACAAACTGGTCTTTCTTTTATTTTTGTCTATGTTAGTGGATGCAGGTGTCTAGATGTCTAACAGTTATTCATTAGCTTGTTTTACTTTTCCTTTACCAGATAAACTCATATTTCTTACTTTTTATCTGTAGTTTTTGGAAAAGGATATGTGGCAACGTAACAACTTGATCTTTCTTCATTTTTACCTATAAATGGAGGCGAGTAAAGGCGCCTGAGTCACCCACCGGACACTCATTCTTACTTTCCTCCACCAGCCAACCTCATCTTTCCTCCTTTTTACGTATAAATGTTGGCGATCGAGGACACCTAACGACCTAACTGCTCTCCACGCACACCTACACCTTTCCTGCAGACAGATGGTGGGTAGGACTATTACTTCCAGCTCTACATACGTGCGTGTTTGTGCAAGAATAAGGTAGTGCTTCACATTCTTTGATTTGCGGACTCTAAGTGAAGCACGGAGCTCTTTGGCGCGGCGCTGAGTACTTCGAGTGGCTTGAGGAACCAGGTATCCATTGAGGTAAGCAAACAGGATGGCGTGGAAAAGTATTGCGTGACCTACTGCCGTGGTTTTACTTGTGAGAGAGTTATATGTTTGTAGGATCTTGCTCCTTTCACCGTGTTTGCGAGTATGTGTGTTTGTGTCTCGTGCTTAAATTAGACCTTCGACATTGCCTTTCAAATTGTTGTGTGGGAAGAGTTAGTATTCATTTTAAGCTTCTTTCCAGGATTAGTAAAGTTTAATTAAGGTGGGAACCTAAATTTGGACCTTTCATTAAGTCTCTGATTCGCGAGAGCCATATTTGCATTCTTATTCAGGATCATTATGAGTTTTAAATAGAATTCTGTGGGTTTGAGACGAAAAAACAGGGAAATTTTAGATCTAGCATGAAGTCTCTCATTGCTGAAGGACGCATTTGCAATCTCCCGCACAGTGCACCGAGTTATTACTCTCTTGACACTTCCTTCGCTGAGACTCGATGCAAGCCAGGAAGGTACGCATTTATTCCTCAAAGTCATAAAGTGTGCAATTGTTGAAGGACACTTTGCAGAATCAAATCAACAGCATTATGAAACTTAAACACTCCCTCCAAGGCAGCAATTCCCTGTAGAGTTTTGAGGCAAGCCTGAAAGATGATTATATCTGGTATTTATTAAGAATCTGCTGAAGAAGGACGTATCTGCATTCAAATTTATCTGCATTTTAACCTTAACTATTACTTTTTTCGAGACAAGAGTTCCCTGTGGAGTCTCGATGGAAGTTTGCAAGATATTGATCACTCGAACTCATGAGAAAGCAAAACGACAAATTTCTGACTCTCGAAAGACGTATGGGCAATATTGCATTATGATGTTTGAACAGAATAATTTTCTTTGTGGATTTTTAGGTTTAATTTATCTATTCCTGGAACTCATTTGGCCTTCATTAAGACACTTCCTGATTGTTTAAAAGTTGTTTTCAATTTAATTTGACAGCATCTTAAGTAAAAGTCTTTCGAGACAATCCTTCGGTATAGCTTTTTAAATTATTCACTGAAATTCAATGGCCATAAAATAACTTAGTAACAACTAGTTAATAAAGGAAACTATTGCAATGTAATTTGGCTTCATAATCATAAACAAAAATACCTATTAGAAAATTCAGAGACTTCCTCCACATCGAGTTTCAAGGCTGGTTAACGATACTCATTCCTGGGACTCATATCGTGATAAGGCAAACAATAATGGTTTTTCTTATCGTTAAAGGAACCATTTGCACTTTTACTTTGCTGAACTATGGATCCTGAACAAAATTCCATGGAGACAACATTCCGCCGTAAAATTCATAAGGTGATCAAAAACTAGCTCTCTTATTATCAAACACCACATTTGCAATCTTACTCAGCTGCATTATGGGTCCTTAACAGAATTCCTTGGAGACAACCCTCCGCCGTAGCGTTGCAAGGCAGGTCTGGGAAATATTTATCCCTGGAGTTCATGAGGTGGTCATAAACACGGGACAAAACACGACCACCTGAGAGGCAGCGGTATGGGAGGAAGAGGAGGAGGAGGAGGAGGAGGAGGAGGAGGAGGAGTCGAGACAAGGGCAGCTGGCGGCGGAGGAAGGCGCTGGGTATCATAAAGTAAGCCTGCTCATCATTAAGTGTGTCCTATTAATAATGTGAGGGCGGCTGGTGGAATATTAATGAGGGTCATGTCCACAGAGTTTAGGATGTTATTAAGGTCACAGAGATAAACGAGAGTAGCGTTAATGATCGTTCTAATGTGCTCAAAGTGGGTGCCATTGTATAGCGTGTCTGCAGCTGTAGTGAAATGTTGCCTTCCTCAGACCCACTTAACATCCGAATCCGAATCCGAATCTCTTCACTGGAACGCAAAGGAAAATCAAGCGGACTAATTTGCATACGTTAATTCCTCCCTCGTACTAATTATTCCTAAACTCATAAATCAACGCTACTGGGAAATCATGGCCACGGTGACTAAGAGCAAAGCAATTTCCATCATTTCACTCCACAAAGAAAGCCATTTTCCTTCAGGTCCTTCATTCCGCTACTTAACTTCCAGACAACTTAATCACACACTTAATTGGTTCACATGCTTGGTGGTCCTCTTGCTAAAGGAGGCAATTACTCCTTGATTATGATGTAAACAGACATGTATTTATTGTGTTCTGAGGCCTCGCGTGTGTGTGTGTGTGTGTGTGTGGGGTGGTGGTGTACGGGGAGGGGAAGCATCGTCACTCGCCAACCCTGAGACGCGGAGGCAGCCGGCGAGGGAAGCAAGGGAAACAAGATAGTAAAGCGTAATAAACGACAGAAACCCTTATTGGAATCTGCCAGGATTGTGTCCAGATTACACCAGAACAGATAGGCGTATAACTGAATATCCTCCCTCTGTCTCTGTCTGTCTGTTTGTCTGTTTGCTTCTCTCTCTCTCTCTCTCTCTCTCTCTCTCTAAATGATTCTTGAGTGTTGTTTAATATTTTCTTTTGTTCCTTCTTTTTCTTTCATTCTTTACTGGTCATATATGTTTTTGTTTCTCCTTTTCTTTTACTCTCTCTCTCTCTCTCTCTCTCTCTCTCTCTCTCTCTCTCTCTCTCTCTCTCTCTCTCTCTCTCTCTCTCTCTCTCTGAAATCCTAACTCAATTCTCTCTCTTTCTCCTTCCTTCCTTCTCTATCTCATTTCCTTTTATCAAATCCTCATCTTCCTTCTTACATCAGTGCTCTTCCTCCTTTTCTCTTTTCTCCCTTTAGTTCATCGTCTTTATCTTCCTCCCTGAATCCATCCATCTCTCTCTCTCTCTCTCTCTCTCTCTCTGTCTGGTAATAACTCCACCGAAAAAAGCATGCAAGAAAGCTTAATTCACAGCCTTTTAAGGAACGTCGGTCGGAGAATTCACATTGGCAACACTGAAAGATTATTGTAAGTGAGGGCGGGCCAAAAATGGTGGACACAAAACAGTAGGAACAATTCAGGCCCAGGGGAGGTACGTAGAGAGAGAGAGAGAGAGAGAGAGAGAGAGAGAGAGAGAGAGAGAGAGAGAGAGAGAGAGAGAGAGAGAGAGAGAGAGAGAGAGAGAGAGAGAGAGAGAGAGAGAGAGAGAGAGAGAGAGAGAGAGAGAGAGAGAGAGAGAGAGAGAGAGAGAGAGAAGCTAAGAAGAATGTTCGGAAAGAAAAGAAATGCCTGGATAGAAAGAACAAAGGAGAAAAAGAGAAGCAACAGAACACTACTCGAGAATTATTAGCGAGAGAGAGAGAGAGAGAGAGAGAGGAAGACGGAAAACAGGAACAATAAATTCAGAAAAAAGACACTGATGCAGAGAAATACAGCAAGAGGAAAGACAAAGATAGCAGGACAGAAGAAAGAATGACACAGTTGGACAGGTTAACAGTATTTCATAATTTGGAAGCATCAATACTGGAGGAGGACCAACCAACTCGACTCACTAGCAGCTGCAGAGGAGACAGGGCGAGGCAGGACGCGGAAGCACTCTTGACTGTATGCATGGATGGGAATTCTATACGAGTGTGTGTGAATAAGTAAGAAAGCTCAAGAATGAATGGGAAAAGAAGTACCTGTGTGATATTTTATTACGAATATTGAGGTGTTCATCTGTATTACTTCCTGTTTCACTGTTTTTATCTCTCTTTCTCAAGTAAATTTAGATCAACGAGGGTATGAGAAAGAAAAGGTAATATCGTTTGGTAAAAAATAGTTTACTGAAGTGACTCAAAAATGCGTGTGAAAAATATCATAGAAATGGCAATCAAAATAGAGAAAGAGGATAAGATGGTCACATATTAGTTACTCGCTCTGTTGTAACTTGAAAATCGAGAAGAAATTAAACACCTAAGAAAGAAGATAATAAGAATGAAAAGATGAAGAAGGAAGTAAGAAGAAGAATAGATGACAGAAGATGAGACACGAAATAAAGTACCAAGATGAATGAAGAGATGAAGAAGGAAGTAAGAAGAGAAGAATTAATGAAAGAAGAAGATGAGACACGAAAACAGGTACCAAGATTATAAGACGCTATTACAAGCACCACAGCACACTACTTAATCAACTTAAATTAAAAGAAAACCAGAAAAATTTTAAGCTCTCCTACCATGTAATTGAACCCAAGTGAAAATATGAAAACAGAAACAGACATACAGACAGAAACGACATTTTGATTTGGAAGGCACATCATACCAGAATCCTCACAAACCCCCCGTCCCAGAACACAAGTCTAGAATGTATGATAGGAACGAAGACATTTTTTTCCCCCACGCTCATGTCCCTGTCTCTGCTTCTGCTTCTGTCTCCCTCCTGCAGTGTGCGTCGGCCGAACAGTCTACATTTGGTATTCCAGGGGTAAGATACTGGAACATACTTGCATCTGCTTTATGTATTCCGTCGATGCAGACCACGCCAGACACAAAAAAGACAGCGACACAAGTACAACATAAGAAGGAGACGCGTCCACTTTACTTTAACTTCGCCTCGGGGTACGAAACGCGGCTGTAATTTCCTCGTAATAGCAAAATATACGCGAAGTTACTCGTCTAATGAAAGGAAGGAAGCTTTGGCGGGCATTAGCATTCCAGATTAATCTCCAAACAGTACGAGGTAAAGTGCAATTAATTCAATATCAATAATTTGCATACATGAGAGGGAACACGAGAGGTGGGGATTAATTTCAATACTCTATGGATGGATTCACCTGAAGAGGAAGCCCACCTGAGCCCAAGTCCTCGTCACAACACTGTTAATCAGGAAACGCGGAGAGTTAGTCACGCTTTGCTGGAAAATATAATCATGTTTTTTTTGTTATTTGTTTATTGAAGTTGATTACGGGCAAAAAGCTTTTCTCTCTCTCTCTCTCTCTCTCTCTCTCTCTCTCTCTCTCTCTCTCTCTCTCTCTCTCTCTCTCTCTCTCTCTCCATCCTTTAATGTGCACATTTTTTCAGCTTGATTTGCTGGAAAAGAAAATGCGAGCAAATAAACACACACACACACACACACACACACACACACACACACACACACACACACACACACACACACACACACAACAAAACAAAACAAATAAAACAAAGGCAAGCAGAAAGTAAGAAAGAAAGAACGTAGAAAAAAGAATTACACAAAAACATTCGCCACACAAATCTTATGGTCCACACGAAGTGGTCTGCACCTAAACCTGGTTAGGGAGAAGAGAGAGAGAGAGAGAGAGAGAGAGAGAGAGAGAGAGAGAGAGAGAGAGAGAGAGAGAAGAGAGAGAGAGAGAGAGAGAGAGAGAGAGAGAGAGAGAGAGAGAGAGAGAGAGAGAGAGAGGTGGATGGGAGCGTGGCATCATATATTTATCCTCATTATTATCGTTAACATTAACATTTACATGACAAAACACAGATAATACACTTCACTTTATCATTCTTCACGTCATCCATTTGTATATTAAAATTGGAAAAAAAAAAGACAAGCCAATGACAGCAAGAGGCAAACACTGGTGGGAGGGAGAGACAGTGACGGTACAGTAGTGTGTGTGATCGAAAACAGTTATTTACTTAAGGAATTAAATGAACAAATAGGTCTGTCTCCCTACGTACTCAGAGGAGAGCTGGGAATGTACCTCCTTACCTCAACACACTCAGGAGGATCGTAATCAAGTGTGCAAACAAGTTTCTTAAGTAATACAAAGTCATGTGATAGATGAGACAACTGACGGAGACGGCACAGAACTCCCTAATTCACACAAGTTGATTTAGCATGAAGTGAGACGTGTGAATTCTAGTTAGGATTCATAACATGAGAGATCTTCAGTGACTTATTAACAAGGGAGAGTACATATAAAGTTGTCTTGTGGCTTTTAAGTTGATGAATTGAACATCTAAATGTTTGAACAACTTTGGCAACAGACCCACACGATACAGAACTCTTGAAAACCCGGAAGCAAATTTAGTATAAGGAAAGACATGGTGACTAGGACAACGAAAAGATTAATAAACAAAAATTACAGAATAAAGAACAAGAAGAAAAGGATCTTTCAAAAAATGTAAAAAGTGTCTTGGCAAGAGTTCAAGTCATAGGAAAGAGAAAATACAGATGCCAGCAAGGAATTCCAGGGTTTAGGATTTAAGAGTGGTAGCATGAGAAATCGTGGATTGATAAATGAATTTGCGTGTGAAGTCGTTGCGTGAGTAAAAAGTTGAGATATTGAACTTTTAGGACCGAACACGCGAACACTCCGCTTTACCTGAGATACAAAGGACAACATTCGTGGTCTTGAGCGCTCCTCAGGATGGCCTCAAGTGCCTCTCAGCGTGTTTGTTGTGGTAATGGCAGGTGTCTGGGTGTCTGGCTGTCTCCTGCCAAGACTACGGAGTGTCTATAAAAAGGAACTATAAAACCACACACCGTTTACTTTTGTGGCTTTCACGTTTTCTCATCCTGAACTTCTTTCCGTTATTTTACGTTCGGTTTAGAATATCTGGAATGGGAGCAAATATACAGTACAGTTGAAGACAAATAAATCAACGGAATTTGACATTTTTGTTTGTTGAATTTCAAGTATTATTTCAACAGGACTAGCTGATATTTCCTATAGAAAGTACAAAATGCAGTGATGATTGCCAGAATGTTTTGTTTCCTCGTGAGCTGAAGATTAAACATGATCAAAACAACTCAATGAAAAAATCCAAAACTTAGAAGAGAAAAAAACTGCTTATCACTAAAATTTTACATCCCTGATTACCACGATGAATTTTAAACATGGTTGACGTGTTTTCGCTTCATTTTCGTCATTTCAACTCACTTCACAGGAGCTGGTGTAACGACCTTCTGAGTTCATTCGTGGCAGGTGAAATCAGTGAGACGTGTTATTGTTGTGCATTACAGTCAGGAAAAGTATTTGGGAGGATGAATACATTTATGAATACTACGCACTGAGTCTCACCCTGTGTGTGTGTGTGTGTGTGTGTGTGTGTGTGTGTGTGTGTGTGTGTGTGTGTGTGTGTGTGTGTGTGTGTGTGTGTGTCTGTCTCAAGGGAGTCTGTGTGAGTGCACCTCCCCATCACTCAAACAGACACATCCTCTTCCTCTTCTTCCTCTTTCTCCTCTTCCTTCTCCTCTTCTTACTTTTTCTCCTCCTCCTTTTCGTCCCTCCATCTCTCTCAGGAGCATCTCTTTTCTTGTCCTCTTTTTTTCCTTTTTTTTTTTACTTCCTTGCTTCCTCTTCCTCTTCCTCCTCCTTCTCTTCCTCCTCCTCCTCCTCCTCCTTGTCTTCCCTTCCTCCTTCAGTGTGCAATGTGTCTAATGAAAACACTTTACTGTCTCGTATTGTATCAAAATTATTACAACAAAAACACGTCAACATCGGTATGAAAAAATAGAGTTTGCAAATTAGTGTCAAGGACGTCAACACGACACAGAAATGCAAAGGTGATATAAAAAGGAAAAAAAGAGAAAACACTCGAGTAAGAAGTGGTGTGGCGGTCAGCGAGTGTGTGTCTGTATGTTTGTTTACTAGTGTCGATAATGCTAATATTACTACTTATACTAATAAGAATAGTGATGATAATAATAATGATAATAATAATAATAATAATAATAATAATAATAATAATAATAATAATAATAGTAATAATAGTAATAATAGTAATAATAATAATGATAATAATAATAATAATGATAATAATAATGACAATAATAATAATGATAATAACAATAACAATAATAATAATAATAATAATAATAATAATAATAATAATAATAATAACAATAATCACAATAATAATAATAACAATAATAACAACGACAACAATAACAATAATCAGAGTAACAACAAGAACAAGAATAAGAACAAGAAAAATATACTAGAAAAAAACAAATAGATAAATAGATATACTCTATTCCATCAAAATCTCAACAAATGACGCACCGCAACATTTTTCTGAACAAATCAACATCTTCAACTGACTTTTTACAAGAACCACATCAAAAAAAAAAAAAAAAAAAAAAAATAGACACCATGACATTTTGATCCACTCTGCACACCATGAAAACTCAAGCATATGAAAACCCTAAAAATTATACATAATACCTACCTGACATTTAAAAGTCACGAGAAAATTTGTACAGAAAAGAAAATAACCCTACTATAAATTGCATACGTATACATTGAAAAAAGAAAAAAGAAAGAGACAATTATGAATGAAAAACAAAACCATGGAAAAAAAGGAGTAAGGGTTAAATAAAGTGGAATATCTACTCTTGAAAAAAAAAGGATAAAAAGACGAAAAATGAGAGAGAAAACAGGGAGATGAGTAAAGAGAGACAAAAGAGAGAGAGACGATAAAAGAGAGAATAAAGACACGAAAAAAGAGAGACAAGAGAGACGAAAAAATTATGAAAAGAGACAGACAGACGAAAAAAGAGAGAGGAAAGAGAGAGACGAGAAAAGAAAGGGAAAAGAGAGAAACGAAAAAAGAGAGAGAGAGAGAAAAGAGACACGAAAAAAGGGAGAGAAAAGAGAGAGACGATAAAAGAGAGAAAAAGAGAGAGACGAAAAGAGAGAGAGAAAAGAAATACGAAAAAAGACAGAAAAAAGAGAAAGATGAAAAATGAGAGAAAAAAAGACGAAAAAAAGAGAAGAGAGAGAGGCAGACGAAAAAAGAGAGAAAAAAGAGACACGAAAAAAGACGGAGAAAAGAGACGAAAAAAGAGAGAAAAAAAAGGAGAGAGACGAAAAAAGAGAGAGAAAAGAGACAAAAAAAGAGAGAAAAAAGAGAGCCAGACGAAAAAGGAGAGAGGAAAGAGACAAAAAAAAAGAGACACGAAAAAAGAGAGAGAGACGAGAAAAAGAGAGAAAACAGAGACGAAAAAAGAGAAAGAGAGAAAAAAGAGAGAGAGAACACACAGAGACGAAAAAGAGCGAAAACAGAGACGAGAAAAGAGAGACAAAACAGAGAGAAAGATTATCGCAACCGGATCCTATCTTTTTATTTCGTCATTCCACGTAATTTCTCCTCAGGGAAAAGCTTAACTCACAATTTTTCAAGTGAGTCTCCTGTCACAAAAACACTGACAAGCACAACACACACAAAAGATTTAAGAAAAGACACGAAACAAAAAAATAGAACAGAGAACACGTGCTAAAATGATGCTAACAATTCCTAAAACAAAGAGCAAAAATATACTAGTTGTGATAAATAAGTGAATAAAACAACAGGCAAGAATATAAAAAAGTCAAATAAATATTCTAAACACATATTGAAATAACGTGTTAATAATAAAAAATGGATCCAGAGAGAGAGAGAGAGAGAGAGAGAGAGAGAGAGAGAGAGAGAGAGAGAGAGAGAGAGAGAGAGAGAGAGAGAGAGACCAAAATAAACACCATAGAAATCTAATCAAAACAAACACATCACGTCGAAAAATTGAGAGACAAACAAAAAACACAAAACAGAGAGAAAAAAAACTAGAAAAATAAAAATCTAACCAAAGCAAAACAAAAACTAATTCCTAAGATGAAGAGACAAACAAGAAATCACAAAACAGTAAAAAAAAAAAAACTAAAAACACACAAAAAAGTTCAGCCAAAGCAAAACACAAACTAATTCGTAACACATCAAAACACAAACACGTCACCCATAAAAAAAAAAAAAACCAGGTAAGCAGAGAGAGCGGCTTGATCGAGGACGGACCATAATCACGCACGTAAAGTTGGACCGGGACTTAAGGGTGAGGGTTGGGCTACGGCTGTAAGTGAACCGGGACAAAGCGAGCCTCTTTACGGCGTCCATTCCGGCTCATGAGGACATTCTCTTTTATAACTCTCACGGGAAGGAAAAGAAATATAAGGAAAAAAAAGTACACAAGATAGCACCAGCACTAGCACCGTCGCCAGCACCATCACTAGCACCACCACCACCACCACCACCACCACCACCACCACCACCGGTACCTTGGTGAGAACAGAAAGTTTTAGGCTAGACGGTTCATTTTTTTCATCTTTTTTTTTGTCCCTGATTTACATTTCTGTTTCTTTCACACTTGTTTTTCCTCCTTTCTTTTCCTTTTTCTTTTTTTCTTTTTGTTAATTCATCAACTTCTTTTTCTTATGTCTTATTTCAGCTCGAGTCAGACGAGGTTTTTTGTTTATTTATTTATTTACTCTTTTTTTTTTGGTCCTGGATTCAAGTTTGTCTTACTCTCATTAGATTTATTTTTACTCGGACTTGTATATATATTCCATTACTTTATTACCTCTTTTTCTGCCTCTTATTTTAACTGCAGGCAGACGAGACCATATTTTTATTTCAGTCTTAGATTTATGTTTGTGCTTTTGGTGCATCTGTGTCTCGCTCACGTTAATGTTGTTGTTATTTTGTGAAGTTTTCTGCTGTTTATCTGAATCCTCTTTAAACTCCACATGAGAACCATTTTTCTTTTCTGTTGCAATGATGTAAATGTTTCTCATTCATTTATTTTTGCACACTTTTATTCATTTCATTAATTCACGTATAATTTATTAATGTTTCCTATATAACAGGCTGTCAAGTTACATTTAGTGCTTTTAGTCACATATTCCTACATTTACTGTGTCACTATTTTCTTATATACACTGTTAATTAATTTTTAATTGTCCGTATGGATAGAAAACCAAAAATTTTATCAATGGCAATTACAACAGTGATTTTCAGGCAAAATTTAACAAGTTATTTCCAGAGAGAGAGAGAGAGAGAGGAAAAAAAGAGAGAGAGAGAGGAAAAACAAGCTCGCTATTTAGCTTACCCAAGACTTTCCTCTTTATGGAGCGAGAATAGAAGGCATTTTTTCATCCTTCATTATTTTCTATCCAGCCATTCTCCTGCCTGCAATTGTTCCGTGTACAAAGAAATAAGGCGAATTTGTATAGCATCAAAGGGCTGGAGAAACACAGGAGACGTAGAGAGGTAGCACACTGAGGAGGTCGAAGCTTGCGCGGCTCGTTTTCTCTCTGCCTCTCTCTCTCTGGAACCAGAAAGAGACAGTGTTGACCTTGGAGGCGCGACACAACAGCGGGCGGGAGGGTGACAGGCGCGACATTGCAAAATATTATGTTTTCCTTTGCCAGTGTTCTTGTCTTATTCATTCCGCCACCAAATTGCTCCTCGTCAATTCTCCGCTGCATTTTCGCTGTGTCGTTAAAATAAAGCCCAGGTGTTGATAATTCACAGCGATCGTTCATAATTCTCCTCGTGAACTGGCGTGTGAGAGAAAATAATAGAGCTTTCAGGTTCGCATACAATGTTCAGGGCCGACGGAGGTTTTCTTTTCTTTACGAGGCACATACGCATGAAGACTAAAGGTGGGGGGAGGTAGGTACAAGAGAAGACATTGTGCGAGTTTACGAGTGCGGCTCCGTGTGTTTATTCCAAGCACAAATCCACACCCGTATTTCCAAAATGGTATTCAGGGGACTTCATTCAGGCGAGTGGAGTTGGAAGCGCAGCGCGACTCGCCTCCAGATAATGAACACAGTGGCTAGCGGCCTCTAAGTTACCTTCTACTATCTTCCTCCCTTTCTCCCTTTCTCTCACTCCCTTTCCCTTATCATTCCCTCCTCCCTAACCCTTCCTTGCCTCCCTTTCCCTCCCTTTCTCTCTACGTATTCTCGTCTGTTTAGTTATCTTCTCTTCCTCCTCTCTCCGTTCTCTTTATTCTCTCATATTCTCCTCTCTTCTCTCACTCTTCCTCCCTTCCTATCTCTTTCCCCAGCTCCTCTTGCCCTTTGCTCTCTTCCCTCCCAATTATGCTTTCATTATTCCTCGTCTCTATTGTCCCTCAGTTCTCTTATCACTCTCCCTCATTTCTCTTTTCCTCTTGTTCACCTAACCTTTCTTCCTCTTCTCCTCCTTCCTTCTTTACTCTCCTCTATTTACTCCCTTTTCTCGTCAGTCATTCTCTCTCTGTCTCTTCCTTCCGTCCCTCCTTCCTCTCCTTTATTTTCTCCTCCCTCCATCTTTACTCTTTTGTTTGCTCCCTTCCCCCATTTGTTTGTCTCTTTGCCTTCCCTTCCCTCTCCCTAACCACTCTTCTGACTCGTTACGATGAAAAACACAATTATCTCACAAAATAATGATGGGTAAGACATACAAATTAAAGCGTGATGCTCAGTTAAAAGCCTGTCTGTTTTCATCGAGTTGTATAGAAGAATAGAGCACGTGACATCAGTTTAATAGACATTTTTTATTGGTTAAACAAATGTGTGGATTTAGGTGGTGGAAAAACTTGGGATGACGGATATCTTTATTTTTCGAGCAGATTTCTTTAGAGAGAGAGAGAGACAAAGGGAATGGTATAACAGTCTAATAACGTACTGAGAAGAAAGAAAAACTATATGAAGACTTACCGTATCTTAGAACGACACTTAAGTTATGGAAGGTAAAATTAAGAAATACCGATCTTGTATTAGTTAAAGGGTTTTATGGAAAGATTACCAAGGTGAGGGAGGAGATAATTACGAGCTTAGCACCTGGTGAATGAGACATGAGGGGACATGCAGGTGGAACGAAGTCTTGTGCAGGTGTGTTTGTCTGTTTGCCTACCTACTACTTATTTTTTTGCAGGATTGAGTGACGTTGTGTGTGTATGTGTGTGTGTGTGTGTGTGTGTGTGTGTGTGTGTGTGTGTGTGTGTGTGTGTGTGTGTGTGTGTGTGTGTGTGTGTGTGTGTGTCAGGTACGGCTCACCCACCAATCATATATCATCTCCTCACGATGTTTGTAGTTGAATTAGACAATTTCCAGCATGCATTAACAAGATAATGATAAATAGAATGCAATATAAGTAAAAAAAAAAGTAAGTTGTGGTCAGTATCTATCGTTGTGTGTGTGTGTGTGTGTGTGTGTGTGTGTGTGTGTGTGTGTGTGTGTGTGTGTGTGTGAGTGTGTGTGTGTGTGTGTGTGTGTGAGTAAGATTTGTCGCCCTGATAAGTATTGCCGGCGTGGCCCAGCGAACCGAGTGGGAGTCACTATTACGAACGTCGCCTGATAAACTCTGATTACCTCCTCCTTTAAAGAGAGTCTCGAGGATCGGAGTCTCGTGTGAGGCTTTGTGTACGACGTGGAAAATCACCTGATGTATTAAACTTAATTGGAAGGTGTATACTGATGTAGTGAATAAGAGGTTAAACTTTTATCAGCGGATCCTGACACGATACTCACGATACACGACTAGCTTTGCAGAATATTGAGGAAATCCTTAATTCTTTCCTGTATCTTGTGGTTGGTAATAGCAGCGGTAATGCAATCTTGAGTGTTGGACGAGGGGTTTCTTGCAGTTCTTAGATCTTGTTAGGTTTTATAGATAAGAGATGTAACGCGAAGTTCACCTCGGATATACTAATTTATTTTCTTTTTATTGAATTGATGTAATCTTTGGTATCACGTTAATCTATTTGAACTTCTTTTTCTGGGTGGGGTGCTAGCTAAATTTGACTGATAGAAGAAGAGTAAGGAAAGCAAACGTAAAATGATGAGTAAGATACATAACAAAAGAACTTATTTGTATATATTGCGGTATTACGTAAATTTTCTTGTTCTTCTTGCATCTTATTTGAATTACATGATAACGAGACGACAGGAGCAAATTCGTGGTTAAAACTAGTGACGCAATCTCAGCCGTCACGTGAATCTATTGGCACTTCTTGGATCTGGTTCAATGGGTCTAATATAAGAAGAATGAACAAAATACACTCAAAATTGCCATGAGGAGTAATCTAGAAAAAAACCCTTTGATCTTGTGGCTATCAATGATAAAAATGCAATCTCAGGTGTCACGCTAATTTATTTGGATTTCTTGGATTTTGGTTTACAGTGGAAGATATGACTAAGATTCGATAACATAGAACAAATAATGATGTGGACTTACGTAAACTAATAAACTTCTTTTGTCCTGAGGTTGGTAGCAATAAAACAATGTCAGGCGTCACGTAAACCTATTCCCCCTTCCTGGATCTCGTCAGAAGTGGCTCATATGAGAAGATAAGAACGAAATTCGGTTAAATAACACAAACATTTTCTGGAAGAGACGCATCAAAATAAATAAACTTTTCGACTGATGTGTCTGTCAAAGAAATTCTGCTTCAAACTAGCTAAAGAAAATAAAATATACGGCTTGTAAAACAAAAAAAGCTGACTGAAAATCATATAATTGGTACGTACGTTGCAGATGAAGCAGACTTTATTATTCATGAAAAGAACGTAAGAGCATCAGTGTCAGACTGCAAAAAGGTGGAAGGGCTTACATTTGGCGAGTCGCGTATGCATGGCAGCTGTGATCCTGATGTATACTGTACACACAACCTTCTCTACAACAGTGACTCGGTAGTAATAGTTGCCGAGTCAATAGGAGATTCAGAAGACTGGACTGAAATAATGAATAGAGAGGTTGATATTTGTAAGTTTTGTTCACTGACAGTCACGTGCTGGTGTGGTTTCTTGCAGCTTCCGTGAGGTTCTTGTGTTCTGAAATCTATTGTCTTTATACGTGTTACATCAGCACATTCAAAACCACCAGTCTATGATTCTATTGTTAGACCTATATGCTTCTTCTAGACCTCCTCCATTCATTTGTCAGTTGCTCGTCTATTTTCCACTAGTCCAGGATAACTGATGTCATTACTCCTTCTAGGGTTTTCTTACTTTTCTCAAATGTACAGTTAGTTTTGTCTA
Source organism: Portunus trituberculatus (assembly GCF_017591435.1). Taxonomy (NCBI): domain Eukaryota; kingdom Metazoa; phylum Arthropoda; class Malacostraca; order Decapoda; family Portunidae; genus Portunus; species Portunus trituberculatus. Next base: position 14,373,678 of record NC_059274.1, read on the forward strand.
CTTAGCACTATCTTATTCTACCTGCAAAAGCAAATTCAAGCTGTAAGTTTTCTACTCTTCATCACCTCTAATGCATGCCGAGATACACATGTTCTTTTCCTCATCACTGTCATTTATCAGCGTATTTTTCACTTCACCGCCAAGGGAGGAGCATGTGGACACGACCGGAACTAAACTGGCAAACTCGATTAGAAAGTTTTTTTTTTTCACTCCACCTTTTTTTGAAGGAGCGGTAATTAAGTAAACCTTTTCATATAAATTTTCGTCACCCTTGACCAGTCTCATTTGCAGGTAAACAAGTATGGAAAAAAAGAAACGGAATCTAAGGAGGTGGCAGGTACAATTATGTGACTGAATATCATGAGGATTACTGTATCATCATCACCATCATCATCATCACTAGAGTTATCATCATCATAATCAAATACAATGCACGGATAACCATGCATTTTCCCTCGGGACGAAATCAATGAAGCAGCAACGAACACTAATGAAATGAAACACTTAATGCTGACGCGCTTCGAAGTTGACGTGAGTCACAGCTTCGTTATCCGTGAATCCACGTCATTTTTGCTCGTTAGTATATAACTGTCACAGACACAGGCTTAGGAGAGGCGAGAGTGAGAGACGAACTCAAAAGACGTGTTTCTACAGCAAGACTAACGCGGATATCACCATGGAAGTGGAATGGGGGAGAGGAAGATCTCTCATTACAAATTAAGTGGCGCGTTCGAAGCATCTCATTCCAAGAACTTTGAATACCTTCCCGAGCCACCAGGAATTTAAGAATAGGAGTTGTAGTAGGAGTAGGAGCAGGATAATAATTCCTTTAAGTGTTTCGCGTTAGGCGGAGAAACAGCAGTGGTAGTAATAGTGGCAGTACGAGAATCACTTACTATTCTGGCATCTCTTCACGCAGACTGTCATTCAACGATGCTTTTTTTTCTTTTATGAGTATAATGATTCATTTTTCCCTGGCATGCAACTCTCTCTGATGGACTCGTTAAGTGCTCGTCTTTTTGATTAGTTTATTTTTTTTCATTAGTGTGTTTCATCGATTTATTCATCCTTTTATTTTATTCTTTTTTTTCTAGATTTTTGTGTTTCTTGATTCAATATTGATAGTCGAGGTAAATCCGATAATTGGATCCCCTTTATGCTGCTGAGGTGATTTGAAAAAAACTTCCCTCTTTTGTTTCTCTTTTTTACTGTTATCAATTATTTACCAATTTATTTAGGTCACAGAGCACGTAGGAAGAGTTTTTTTTTTTTTCTCGCACATCATCTCTCTCTCTCTCTCTCTCTCTCTCTCTCTCTCTCTCTCTCTCGCACCTGACACACACACATGCATTATTAATGGACGTCATTCCTTAAAGTAGGGACGCGACATGAACACAGCACTTTGTCAACGTCTTACTATCATTAACAAAAAGGCTTCTTCACACACCCACACACACACACACACACACACACACACACACACACATGACTACGATCTACAATGGAGGTCATAGTGAGGTCGCGCTTGTCCGGACCCGACGCACATTGCCAGATATTACGCCTCGTTAGCCTCTGTAATGGCAGTAAATTAATCACAAACATTTCGGGCAGCAAATTACGCTTGCGGCCAGCTGACGTGGAGAGCGGCGGCGGATTATGCTGGTGGTGGTGGTGGTGGTACTGGTGGTGGGAAGACAAGGGACAGTGGATTATCATATACATTTCTTGCCTTCCCACTGTGAGTCTACGAGGGATCATGTTGAAATGTTGAAATTGGTACGTTTTTAGTCATTCCTATTCGTGAAGGAAGTGGAAAGGTGCTGATGGTACTGAAGGTGCAGGAAACGTGGAGAGATTAACATCTACCTACACTCCTTGCCTTTCCTCTGTAAACCTTCGAGGAAATGTCGTTTTCAGGGAAAGATATTTATATGAATATTGATGATGTGTTATGTAGCTCAAGTTTGTGGAAGAAGTGTACAAGGCCACTTGAATAAAATGGTTTTTTTTCCGGTTTCATTTTAATCCTGTCTAAGAATGAGCAAGATTTCTTTTTTAAGATGTATGAAGTGGATTGTTTTCACTGGAGTAGATTCATCAACGTAAAGTGCCAATTATCAAAGAGAATTCCATCTTTTTTTTTTTTTTTTTTTTTGAAGCTCACAGAAAATAGCCGTCCTTATGAATACGAATAGAGTGGGGACTTTCTTAAGGAGGTGAATTCTTGAAGGAAGCGTACTGGAGCCAATTATCAAAGACATTTATTTTAATTTTCACTCTAAAACCAAGTAAAAAAAACAACAACACATCAGTATGTTAAAAAAAATCAATCAAGTATTGCTATTTTCAAGAGATCAATATCCAACACGAAACAAGTCACTACACAACTCGGATCTTTTTCTTCTTTCTCTTTCTGGCTCATCTCTCTCTCTTCGTTCCGTGCATATAAATGGAGTCAGGAATGGAATTATCTTCACCTTCTGCTATGATTCGTGGTGTGCGGCTCAGTGTGGCGGGTCCCCATAGCGTGATGAATAAGTATAATGATAATAATGAGACTTCCCAATGCGAGAAAGGACGGTGGTGTTTCTCTCTCCTTCCCTCGTGTAGTGTATGGGTGTATAGATCGGTCCCAGCTTACCACAACCATTCTCATATTACTTATGGAGATTATAATAAGACAGGCAATGGTCCAGACCCTCGTACATTAGTAACAGGACAGGTATAGGCAGGTAGTGAAGGCAGGTGATTCGTTTATACCTGCTCACTTCCCAGAAACACATCGATTCGTTAGCATCTCATAAATAACAAGTGTAAGCCTCTTTTTTTTCATCCACCCCCATGAAAACGGCTTCATTTGGTGCAGGAACGACGGACATTATGAAAGGGTGGACTGAGGCGAGTACCGGCAGCCTGCTTCATGACAGGGCCTCGCCAGCACTCATTGAGGCGTGCTGGCGGGGCATAAACTGGAGACATACACACCGCTAGGCTAGCCATGTGGGGACCCGATACTGAGGGAGGCGAGGAAGGAAAGCTTAACCCGAGACAATCCCCCATTTCCTCTTTACCGTTCCTCTTCCTCTCTCTCTCTCTCTCTCTCTCTCTCTCTCTCTCTCATTCCATCTTTCTTTTTCATCTTTTTTCTCGTTCAGTTCTCCTCCCTTTTTCTCTCTTCGCCTTTGCCTTTCATCTTCATCCCTTCTCTTCTCTATTTTGCCTTTCTTTTCGTTACCTTTTCCTTTCTATAAACTGCACCTCAGTATTTTTTTTCTATCTCTTTCCCCCTCTACGTTTTTCCTTAGCCTTCCTCTGTGCTCTTCCCTTTCCCCTCTCCCCATTCTCCTTTACTCTTCACCCTTCCCTCTTACTTCCTAGTCTTCCCCACTCATCTACAGCCTTGACCCCGCCCTCACGCCCACGCCCTCACCCGCACGTGGGATCAATATGTGCTCCGTACAACGTGCAAGCCTTTTTCCTCCTCCACCTTTCCTTGTCAACTCCTAAACACCTCCCTTGCCTTTCACACTGACTTTAAATCAATCACTGTCACCTTCCTTCTCTCCCTCTCCCTCTCTCTCTCTCTCTCTCTCTCTCTCTCTCTCTCTCTCTCTCGCTCCCAAGGCATAAGATCAGTGTTTATTTTCATTTAGCCTTCCGTTTGTTTGATTGCCTGACACTTGGCTGGATGGGGTAAATCTTCCTTCCTTCTTTCTCTCCTTCGCTCCTTCTTCGTTAGATCAAATGGAAAATGATTTCTCTCGCAGCTTCGGCAGTGTTTCGGATTCCACACTCGTTGGAGGTTTGGAAAAAATACAAACTTATTCAGACAAAACGCTTCCGACTCGTGTCTCGTTTCGTTACCAAGTCGAGAAAAGGAACAATAGAAGTCGTGAGTGTGAAAAGATGGCTGTGTATTTAATTAGAGGCCTGATGTGGCTTAGCTTAACGTGGTTTGGCTTGGTTTAACATGGATATGATTGGCTTGGCTTAACTTGGACAAAATTGGCTTAGTTTGGTTTGGTTTGGCTTCGCTTGGCTTGGTTTGGCTTGGCTTGGCTTAGATTACCTTGGTTTCGTTTCGCTTGGCTCGGAATAGTTTTGTTTGGCTTGGCTTGGCTTGGCTTGGCTTGGCTTGGCTTGGCTTGTCTTGGCTTGGCTTGGTTTGGCTTGGTTTGGCTTGGCTTGGTTTGGCTTGGCTTGGCTTGCCTTGGTTTGGCTTGGCTTGTGTTAGCTACCTAGACTTGTGCATTAAATTTTCAGACAGAAGGATCTTTTCTCGTTACAATGAAACCTCTTTTCTGCAAGTTTTGTTTGGCTTGTGGTCTTACATTAAAACATGAACGTCTGTCTCCCCTACCTGTAATTTCACTGCTGGCTTTGTCTAAGCTTACGTCCGGGTCTGCTGAATTATAAACTAGCCTTTTAACTATTCAAACTGCATCACTTATCATTTAACGCTATTTGATTTTACTTTATGTATATGTAGGTACCGAAACGTTGTATGTTCTCATTCTGTGTATCTGTGCTTCTGAAGTCGGGAAGAGAGTATACAGGGAAAAAGGAATATCTATTCAAAATGTGACCTGAACAAACATGATCACCAAGACTCGGCCAGTTGAGTGTCGCGGTGCCGTCATGGTCCGGTTACTCTGCCAGCTGTTGTGTGTTTGGGAATCAGACTAAAAAATTCTCAGTAGATCATTTGATTAAGATAAAGCCGAGTCTGAAGCAGTCAGAGAGTTGAGCCACTCATGAAAACTTCCCTCCATACATATTATATTTCTCCACTCATTCTTTATTCATGGGAAAACTTTGAGAAAAGAAGAAAATTAATAAATATTTATCTACGAACTTTCTGAAGTGCCTCTCGCTTCGCCTCGCCTCGGCTGCTTTTCTCACTCCCTCCTACGGGTTGGTTTTCTTAAGATCCCCTTGAAATATACGAAGTGACATGCCCAGGAGGAGGAGGAGGAGGAGAAAACCCGCCCCTTTGATCCTCTCTCGGCCTCCCTCGCGACGCATGACCTGCCGCCCTACGTTACTCAAGCCTCCGTTTCCATCACGCGCTCTTAAATCTCCCTCTTTGAATAGTGCACCTCGAGACGTACTGACCTGGCGTTCCTGTCAGGTATAGGCGCTGCCACTCTCGTTAGTCACACGCCCAGGCCCGCCAGTTTGAACAGAGCCACTCAAGCCATCCACTATCATTATTCTAATCACACACACACACACACACACACACACACACACACACACACACACACACACACACACACACACACACACACACACCAAACAAAATAGTGAGTTACATCATCCGAAGCCCAGCCACCGTGAAAGAATAAAAACAAGAGAGGAAAAATAGAATAACCTGGTATGGGAGTTACATTTATTATTTACTTTTTTTGTCTATGTCCACTAATGCTCCCCCTCCGAAGAAAACTAGATGAGGTGTAACGTGGTTTAGAACTGTGCCGCTACAAGGGAGAGGAAAATAAAGAGGAGACTTGGTTTAGTTACTTTTTCTATTATTTGAGCTCCTGTTCGGATTTTATGGGCGTGGATGATGGAGAGTCAGCATTACTCTCGTGAGCCGTGCCGCGTGATCTAATATTTGCAGCTCAGGGTTCCGTAAATACAATCGCGAGAGCTGACGTGAAATTTAAGATCTGAAGGAGGGAGAGGTATTAGGTCTGCGATTCAGGCAGTGAGAGAGAGAGAGAGAGAGAGAGAGAGAGAGAGAGAGAGAGAGAGAGAGAGAGAGAGAGAGAGAGAGAGAGAGAGAGAGAGAGAGAGAGAGAGAGAGAGAAAACCGTACTCGCTTATCTCTATAACACACACACACACACACACACACACACACACACACACGGTAGCTCAGTGGTTAGAACGCTGGCTTCACAAGCCAGAGAACCGGGGTTCGATTCCCCGGCCGGGTGGAGATATTTGGGTGTGTCTCCTTTCACGTGTAGGCCCTGTTCACCTAGCAGTGAGTAGGTACGGGATGTAAATCGAGGAGTTGTGACCTTGTTGTCCCGGTGTGTGGTGTGTGCCTGGTCTCAGGCCTATCCGAAGATCGGAAATAATGAGCTCTGAGCTCGTTCCGTAGGGTAACGTCTGGCTGTCTCGTCAGAGACTGCAGCAGATCAAACAGTGAAACACACACACACACACACACACACACACACACACACACACACACACACACACACACACATCCGTGACCCATACCAGTAACGTACAAAGCTATTCCAAACCTCTAAACTTTTCCCAGTGCAGCAAAATGATCACCAAGAACAAGTACAGCGATTACCTGCTGGCGGAGTGGGACGGAAGCACGAAGCCCGAACAGAACTTTTCACGTCTTCCCCTCCTGCTCTTCCTATTCCTCCTCCCTCAGGTTCTGGCAAGGTGCCCTAAACTCCCACACGCAGCCTGGTTGTCCCGCTCCAGGAGACACTGAGGATGGGGAGCCAGCTACGAGGCTTTAATCAAGGAGGCACAACTAGTCCTCTCCTCACGCAGCGGCTTGTACTGCCCAAGGGAAGGACGCTGCTGACTTACCAAGAGACAGACCTCCACTGACTCGTGTACAATTGGTTCCAGAAGTGTTGTCTCGATGTCCAGGCATTTCAGACGTGTAAAGTGGGAAGGGATGATGATTGTAGATTGGAGTGGTGTTTTAGTCGATTTACTGTAGCTGGGACTTTGGTATGTTGTGTGATGATGTTTTGTGTTATATTTGTCTATTTTCTTTTTTTTTTTTCAAACACAGCTGCTTCTTTTCGAAATATGACCACTTTTTCACCAAATGTACGTTTTAACAATTCCCAAAGCTACTTTATGAAATACGAGCACTTTCTTATAAAAAGCATGCCATAGCAAATCGGATCTCTATAAAATATGACCGCGCTTTTTTTTTTTGCCAACTGTGCTACAGCATGAATAATATACAGAACATGACATCACTTCTTTGCAAACGATGGCATCCCTTTATTGTCTAGCAGCTCTAACAGCAAAGACAACTCCAGTGACCCTCTCTTTCCACAGCCGCACTCTTGATGAATCATTCCCTCTGAAGCCTCAGCAACTATCTCACTCACTGCTTTACCAAACTCACTACCTATAACATTCAGGACACTCAATAAACTCGTGTGTTACCAGAGAAAAGAGATGTAGATTGTGATGCATTCCGATGTGGAAACGGAAGCACGGCGAGAGATCCTGCAGCAGATGCAATACAAAGATATTTCTTTATTCCGATGCTCTCAAGTTATGATATATTTCACCGGAGGATTTATAAGTGAGTACGTGGCGGTGCCTTTAGGGAAATGCTATAAATATTTTGACTGTTATGAAGGGATTTGTGTGTAGTGGATAGAGCAGCAGCAGCGGCACACACACACACACACACACACACACACACACACACACACACACACACACACACACACACACACACACACACACACACACACACACCAGATACACACACAAAAAAAAACTACACACCAACGCACAATCGAGTAAGAGGAAAATCGGAACGACATGACGAAATGAGAAAATATTGTATCAGAAGAACGTCAATCATCTGATGAACACGAAGGAAAAATAAGACAGAATGAAATACAGATAGAGGCGAAAAGACAAACAAACGAACACTACACAAAGCAGAGAGAGAGAGAGAGAGAGAGAGAGAGAGAGAGAGAGAGAGAGAGAGAGAGAGAGAGAGAGAGAGAGAGAGAGAGAAAGCTTTCATCCCCCATGCAGCCACACACGCATTTATACAGTAAGACGTTGCTGCAAATAAAGTTTACACCTGCATTATTTTGTCTGCGGGTTAACTTTTTCCACTGAGGGCTCCCGCGAGGTGCCTCCCATCTCCGCGGCTGTCGCTGGTCCCTTTTTGCAATGTCGTTGTGCATCACGGGAATTCACGGTGATGTTTGCTGTGAATAGGGGGATGTGGCAGCCTCTTTCACGTCTCCTCCTCCTCACTCCCTCCCACTCCCCGCTAATGTTCCCTGCGGCGTGTGAGGAGAGGAAAAAGGTAACTCACGTCTTTGGGTCAGTGAAGGTACGAACGGCATTGTGGGTGATGTGATTAGG
>NC_059274.1:14391789-14434289 GCF_017591435.1 Portunus trituberculatus
CACATTTGTTTTGGTGAATGAAATTCCCCTTTATTCATTTTAGGATTTTTTTTCTTCTCCAATTCATTTATGTGGTTGTTTTTCAGGTGTTTCTGTGACTCATCTAAATCTTCGTATGTCAAAAATACAGTTAAGCACTCTAGTTTCACCTCATGTGCCTAATGTTCCAATGTTCAAAGCTTACCTATTGAGCGCCAGGTCAATTTTGCAAGTTTAATACGTAACATGGCTTTACACTCCTGGATGTTTTTATTTTTCTTTGTTTTATCCAGCATTGTCCACCTGACAGAATAAAACTTTTTCCCCAGCTCTTACAGGTGTCATCTTTTTTCATGAGTTTTTTTTTGGGGGGGAATTATGAGCATCAGGGAGGTTTGGCAATTGACATGGTTCTTATTTCACGGTAATTCCAGTTTTGCTACGTGTTAAAAGTGTATTTCCTCCCACTGACACTCACTTCTGCATCTAACATTCCTGTGTTACCATATGATAAAGAATACATTTTCCTTTCCATTCCTCTGTCAGTCATGATGAATATAAGCAACCAATCCATCCTTGAGTAATGAACCGCTACGGATTTCAGCCTCTCATCTGTATAAGACAAGCATATCAACTTAAATGACGTGGTCTTGGATTAGAACACGCAATGTACAACAAAGAGTGATCCCAAACACCACCTATCTTATTAACCCCTTCAGTACTGAGATGTATTTTTACCTTGACTTTTAGGTGTGATACAACATTTAATTGACATTAGGAAGGGTGTGTATGGAGGTAAAAAGGTTAATGGCGACAGTCTTCACTATATTCATCCCCACATAAGTTTCTGAAGCTGTATAAAATCACCAAATAGTGAGCAGAATGAATATGGAAACACATCATGGTATTAAAAGAGTTAAAAAATCCTCTTGAAACGAAAATTCTCTCTCAACCTAAACGCAAGAAGTCTTTCTTTTCCTCCAGCTGCTTATTCAGGCCTCTTATGTTTTGAGTAAGTCAAGTACATCAAACATTACGTCAATTTAAACCACACAATAAATAACTCAGGATTAACACATTTTTAAATAAAAATCCACTTGAACTTCACATTCTCTCGTAAACCTGAACACGAGAGGATTTTTTTTGCCTAGCGAGTGAACCAGCGGCATGCATCCCAGGCGCCAGAGCTTCACCTCGCGGCATCAAATCAATACAAAGGAAGCATAGCGAGAGACGAACATTCCTCTCTTGTACGTGGAGGATCGAGGGAAACGCTGTATATAGGTTCCAGTACCTCGCCAACACGTGGACTCCCTATACACTTGTGCTCAAAATTGAGTGGTGAGTGGTTCGATTTTTTTTTTTTTTCATTTATCCCTTTCTCTTTGATCGTAACTATTTTTTTTTTCATACACATGAGGAATTGCAACATGTGCGATAGATATGCAAATAATGTAGTTGTGGTGAATCTGATTTCCTTTCATGGTCTCTCTCTTTTGATCCCTTTTTTCAACGTACGGTACCAGTTGTATGTATGTATGTTATGTATATTATGTGTGAATAGTGAAGGGCAGTACATACAGGTGTGGAGGGTGACAATTGTAAACCTCGTCTATACTCAGCGGTTGTGTATTAAAGAGGATACTGCCACGGAGGTACATAAATTACTGGCAGTTAGTGGCGGATATGTACGTTTGCTGACCATTGTATATTCACCTGTGCTCTGTGTCTATTCCATTCGTCTACCACTATTTGCGTGTCAGTTCCTTTTTTTGCCATTATCTAAGTGAAGAGTAAACCTGTTATTTCTTGTCCCGCTCTGACTGCTGGCGTTCGTGATTTTTGTTTATGTCTCGGTTTGTTTTCATGTTTTGCTTTTCTTTTGTTTGATTTACTAATTTCGTCCTCTTCCTTTTTTTAATTTCCTCCTTGGTTTCGTCTTTGTTGCACTCCTACTATTCCTCCTGCTTTGTGTTCGCGTCCTCATGTTCATAAATATCACAATTCTCTATCTATTCTCAGCACGAAACTCGAAATGCTTATCAATATATCACAGAATACCAAATGCAGCAAATGGTCACTTTAAGGAGAGCTGCGCGTCAGAATCCAGTCTTTATAACCTGATATTTAGCTGACAACAAGGGTTTATTCCGAGGCTTACCAACAGCTGGTGTTTATGGGGCGTTGTTAGAGCTCCCCGGCACACTACCATCAGTCCAGCGCCGCCTATTATCACATCATCCATTGCCCCAAACCACGGCCGCCTCCTCCTCTAATGCGACACTCCCTCCTCCGCAACTGTCATTGTAATCTTCCTTGGTATGAGCGGTAATTTCTTGGGTCACCTTGTCACCTCCATGTGAGCTTTTTTCATGGTTTTAAGTACAATCTTCTAAGTCTAAAGATAACAGACGTACACTGTTTTGATTGTTTTAGTATATTTTGTTACTTTTAGGATTATCCAATATATTAGAGTTTAAGAGCAATACTACCACCGTTAGACAATAAATCATGCATTATACATAAGTTTAAAAGAATGTTATATGTATCAAAACTATACAATAATAAAGTTTTCACGGATTTATTAATCTAACACTTACTGAATCTTGCTTTCCTTCACTAATAATTACTTGACAATTTTTTTATACTGCCCACCCGCTACATCTACTTGTTCTCAAAGATTCTCAATTCTCATACTTTGATATCCTTAAAAGCATTCAGACAATACTAATCTGACAGTCATGGCAGTCGTAACTCAGGTAATAGCCGTAAATTATCCCTTTACATTCACTCACGCATATAACAAACTTCTATCATTGCATCACATTGCTGTTCCTCTTGTTATTTTTAATCATCCCTTTTTTAAGCCTTCCCTGACTACGTCTTTCTCACAAGGACCATTTGGCGGCCATAACTTCCTATTCCATTAAGTCCTAACAATTTGCCGTCCGCGTGAGGCCTTCCCACTGCTTCGCCTTTCCCTCGCACATCATCAGCATCGTGGACTCGCCCTCCTCCCTCGAGTCGCCGCTTCGCCACACCCGTAATTTTCAGCTCAATTTCCTCCCTACCGTCCCTCGGCCCGGCACTCCCCAGTAGGGTGTGCTAGTACCAAGAGTCTCGTGTCCCGGTATTCCTGACGCAGCTGTCCTCATTGTGCACTACTACTGGAAGAGTCTCGGAGGATTCAGCAGCAATTTCTCTCCTTTACTTCCCATTTCTCCCTCCACCTTCACGTGTATTTGATTCTTGCTAGTTCTTTTTCTTTGTTCTTCTTGTTAGCTTTTTTCTTTTCTTCTGTTCACATGCTTCAATTCTTCCTCTGTCTTGTTTCACTTTCTATCTCGATTTCCTGTTTCGTATTTTCATCTACCTCCTTCACTTCCTCTTTATCCTCCTTCTTCTTCTCTTCCTCCTCCTCTTCTTCCTTCTCCTTCTCTTCCTCCTCCTCTTGCGCTTCCCATGTCATGGCCATTAATTTCATACTAACGGAAAAACTTTTCTGATAATGTAGAGAAGGAGAACAGGCAACATCATTAAGAGCAAACAGCAAGTCCTCAGGTTACCTTGTACATCTATTATACTTCACGTCTTTTCTCTTTTTATCTCCCAAGGTCTCTATTCTTATTCTTGTATCGCGTTCACTCATTCAATCCTTTGTCCTTCACTCGTCACTCGCCATCCTGTAGTTTACATGTGGTGGCATCTCGATTTTGTTTTGAAATTTTGCTATGCTTCCTTTTCGCTCCGACCAATAAATTATTCCAAATAAAACCAAACCTGCGCGATGGCAAAAGTCAGCAAATATTTCCAAGCAACGTTCATATGATTTTTTAGGGCATTACAGTGCTATTCTTTATTTCTGTTTGAGCTCGTTTGGGTATTTCGGGTGATATTCGCCAAAAACTTTAGTGGCAAGTCCCTTTACCAATCCTTTTAGTGTGTTTACATGCGCTGTTCGACTGTCAGGTGCAGGAAACCGCATTCCTTTCGAGTGGTTGTGACAATGGCTTTGAAACGATAGCGAGTTGTTTGTCCTTCCCCAACACAGAGGTGAGCCGTAGTCAACAGTCCCTCAACTCACGCACAAAATACGAGAAAAAAAATATATCTATCTCTGTTTCTTCTTTTTTACTTTCCTCTTTTATTTTCCACTGCAGGTTCTCTTTGTTTACTAGACAAAGCGCGCGCTACCTCTGCGTTCTCACGGGGGACTGGAAGGTATTAATGTCAGAAGCCCCCAAACCGATCGCCCGAGCTCCGGACTTCCGCGATAAACACCAGGAGTCAGGTGTCGGGGAGTTTGCGGTGCGGTGGGTCGGGTGGGCGCTGATCTTGACGTGTTGTGTTAGTTCTAGTTGGCTTCGACTTTGGTGGGTTAACTTTTTTTAATAGTTTTTCCAGGTACTTTTTCTTTAATCAAGGGGAAGGGGGGGTACTCAAGGGAAGGATGAGTGTATCAGGTATATTGTTGCCCGTATCGTTTCAGCGAAGGAGTGTTTTCAGTGGTATCCGTGTTGTCTTGGTTATCATCATCTCTTCATGTATCAGGTATAAGTTGTGTCTCGGGTATCATTATCTCTTCACATATCAGGTATAGTTGTGTCTCGGGTATCATCATCTATCTCTTCACGTATCAATGTTTTGACCTCTCATGAAAAAAAAAATCCCTTAATGACATGAATTAGTGACGTTTAATGGGGATTTTTCAGTGTATTTAGTGATTATTTTGTCATCTAATTTTTCAAGGCTTTGTGACGTGAATATAGAACTTTTATTAACTGTACGTTGGCTTCAGATCATTTATGGCTGTGTAAGGTTGCGTGTAAAATCCCACATCACAAATGCAATACAGTAACACGTTCTTTATAATCCCATTTCGTTAGGTGCATCCCCCAAGCCGGCTCATCCTCTTTGCATAACGATTTCTTTGGGGTCACGGTTCATGTGCTTCATTTTCATTTAAACTTTCTTACGTTTTCCTCCTTTGATGTGTTTTTCGTCACATCTTTCTACAGCTTTCCTTCGATCTGCGCGTCTCATTTGGTATATATGCCAGGACTTTTTCATGTATTTCCTTCATATTTTTCATCTTCCAATTTCATATAGTTGCCACAAAGTTATCATCCTCCTTAGATTTTACCTTTGCACTGTCTTTCCGTTTTCCTATCAATCCTTTATTTCGTTATTTGACCCTCTCTTTATCTCTAATAAGCTTCATACTAAAGACAAAACTTTTATATCCAAGTCGCGTTCTGTCGCTTAATATACAGGTAAGGAAAGTTTGCGCCTGGTGTTGGCTGTGCTGGTGATGTTACCTTGCAAATGGTGATAATCCTGGTGCAGGTGGCGGATGGTCCTTAGCACCTTCACCGCACCACTAGGCCAGCCTCCCGACCACAAGACCTGCATTAAGGAGTCCTGAGTCGCCTGTGAAAGCTAATGGTGGCAATGTGGGAGGTGAACTTGGAATAAGGAGCAGATAGTGAGGGAGCGAATCCTTTCCTCTCACTCCTCCAACGTAAACAAAGTCATACTAATGTGTTATGAGACAGCTGGGATAGTTAGCAGCAGCGAGTTGGGAGAGTTAGCACAGATAAGGAGTGACTAATGACCCGGAGGAGTACAGTGGAAGGAGATTTGAGGCTTCGTGAACCTCGCTTCCCTTTGGTTTCCGCGACCGCGTTAGCTTGACACACGGCAGGCGCTTCCCAGAGTCCGCCCCTGAGTGCTAAACTTGTCTTCAGGTAAAGAGGTAATAATAACCAACGCTGTGTGTGTGTGTGTGTGTGTGTGTGTGTGTGTGTGTGTGTGTGTGTGTGTGTGTGTGTGTGTGTGTGTGTGTGTGTGTGTGTGTGTGTGTGTGTGTGTGTGTGTGTGTGTGTGTGTGTGTGTGTGGAGTTGAAGTACACATGGTTTGAGCAACACGTTTCTGTGTATAAAATATATATAAACAAATAAATGGTTAGCACGCTTTTGCGAACAGTTCACATTGTGTCTCTCTGCTTGAACAAACTGCCAGTGTCTATCTGCCACTGGCTTGCCTCTCGTCATTTCACTAATGCATTCACTGGCTCTACACTCAATGCACCATTACACGTCCGCCGCACCTTTACCGTGCTGTCGCTTTTCAGTACAATTTTCACATGAACAGCTCATATTTTGCCACCATAACGCTTCCTGTTCCACCCACCGCCAGCACACACACGCAACAACACACTCGCTCATTCATATTTGCAGATAAACAGGTAGGCAAACTGATAGATAAATAGATAAATGTAGGAGATAACAAATACGCGTGTAAATATAGGTCTCCCTTTCACTGCCATTAATCAAGCTGAGTTTAGCTCGGGAGCACACAAGGCAAAATGAACACGTTTCCGAAGTTCTGAGAAAGGCGGAAGGGAGGCGGTGGATGTTTGCTGCAGGGAATTGCCCAGGGAAGCAGCAAAGGGCGACGAACGGGCGAATGTCGTAATTTCATTAGAGACACGATTTCTCAAGATAAAATTATGCTGTGGATGTCCTTGGATTTCTCACCTGCTAGTTGGTCGTTTGGGAGAGAGAGAGAGAGAGAGAGAGAGAGAGAGAGAGAGAGAGAGAGAGAGAGAGAGAGAGAGAGAGAGAGAGAGAGAGAGAGAGAGAGAGAGAGAGAGAGAGAGAGAGAGAGAGAGAGAGAGAGAGAGAGAGAGAGAGAGAGAGAGAGAGAGAGAGAGAGAGAGAGAGAGAGAGAGAGAGGCAAAAGAGGAGGTAGACGAAGCAGAGGATGAAAGAAGACCAAGATAATGGGATATAGGAGGGTAGGACGTGGTGGTGATTGTGGTTGCATAGACCCGATCACAAAGGATTTCATTGTTGCAAATTGATTGTTCGGGAGAGAAGAGAAAATGAATGTAGGAGTAACGGGAACAAATATGGGATGAGGGAAGCTGCGAATGAAAGGAGATTGTTTCAGAGGGAAGCGAATCTGGATGGAGAAACAAAAGGGATAAAAGAAAATGAAGAATGCACGGGATGATGAAAGGCGACCAGATAAGTAGGTTAAAGAAGGGCAGAAAATGATTATGCATGGGCAAAACACTTCATGAAAAATCAATCTGGTAAAAGAAGGAATAGAAACGTCATAATGAAACTCAAATACTTTATCTTTTGTGAAACGAGCATTGAATCATGGAGGAATTATTAGGCAAGCACAAATACGCTATTATTAAATCAGAAAGAATGGCAGTAATTCATATAACGTGTAAAATTGCTGCATTCTAAAAAAAGTTTTCATTAACTATCGATAACGAACTGAAATGATGGATACTTTTGAATTGGACACCGGAGAGGGGTGTGTGTGTGTGTGTGTGTGTGTGTGTGTGTGTGTGTGTGTGTGTGTGTGTGTGTGTGTGTGTGTGTGTGTGTGTGTGTGTGTGTGTTGAGCGAGGCATTAAAGTCATAAAACAATGTAAATCACTCTAACTTTAACCCAAAACTTACCCGCTCAAATATTACTAGTTCATGATTACTCTCTCCCATTCCTTCCTTCCTTCCTTACTGAGCAACAAGTGCCTGTACTCTACCAGCAACAGGGTACACCGCATAAAGCACCCTGCCCCAATCAATACCTACCTTCAGGAGGCAACAACTTCCTCAACAAACAGTCCTGCAAACAATCCAGAGGGACAAACAGAGAACATCACTCCAACGGGACGGAGACTCAAAGGAATGTGTGTCAGGAGAACTTTGCTGGAGTCTAGGCTTTGGAAAATTACAGTTAGCCAGGAGCAGACCTCGACACGGAGAAGGATTAGCCGTCAGGTCATCCGTCTCATCTCTCAGCACGCACACCACGCACCGCACACGACACACCCAACCTCCACACAACCCACATGCACCTTTTGCCAAGTAGCTCGACCCTTGCGAGGACGAAGCGTAAAGAAATACGAGTATACTCCCGTTTTCTTTTTTTAGGCCCAGTGAATAAGCTGAAAGGAGTGAGAGTAAAGCAGGAAGATGATACAAGATCCACCTCTGGTGAACGGAGAGGGACGGAGAGTGGAGGGACAATATTTTCTCCTTTAGGTTTTACGTCCGGTTTTTCTGGTCTCTCAGGTCAAGGGCAGTGCCTCCGAACTAAGGAATTTGGACTTAGTATTTAGGAACTGTTACCTCGAGTGGATGCCTTACCTACCCTTGGACCGTGACCAGGATTAGAACCAGAGCGCCTTTGGATTTTTTCGTCCCTGAAAGAGCATTCTTCTTTACCAAGGAGGGAATTCGTAATGGTGAGGAAAGGCGATATGAGGAATGCGAGGGAATGAGTAGATGTGAGAGGAATCAGGTTGTTGTCCATTTCTCGTAGGAGGAAATGAGGTTAAGGAGGAGTGGTAAGGTGGGATAGCTGAGGAAACGCGGTTGGAGGAATGGACTGAAATACATTGTTTGGAAGACTGACTAAGAGAATTTGAGAGAAACGAAGAGGGAGGATGTGGAGCAGTTGAGGTTTGCAGAATGGAGGAGTGGACTGCTTTGAAGTGGATTGAGTGGTGGTGAGGTGTAAAGAGGTTGATGCAAAGAACCAGGAGAGATGAGAGCGGATGGAGAAAGGTAAACAGATTAATGGCTTGGCTCGAACGTGGTTCTGGTCGCGGTTTATCTTGTGGGACGAAGGCAGGAGGGCTAGAGAAGGGGACACCCGAGGGAGTGGTGTACGGAGGTGTGTCCTGCATCTAAACTAGTGCCCAGGCTCATTTTCTGTCCA
Source organism: Portunus trituberculatus (assembly GCF_017591435.1). NCBI lineage: Eukaryota > Metazoa > Arthropoda > Malacostraca > Decapoda > Portunidae > Portunus > Portunus trituberculatus. Next base: position 14,400,515 of record NC_059274.1, read on the forward strand.
CGACGACACACAAAAACAGCTCGTCCAGCCCTCAAATTCCTTGCCCACACGCCAACACCGATAGCGTTTTTGGCTTCCAAGAAAATTGAGCATCGTTTTTGAACCCAAGCGAACCTGCAGCCGACACTGATGACGTTCGATGGTTCAGAAGACTCAAAAAGGAAAAAAATGCACGTTCCCATAAAAGCTTTTAAGATCTTTAAGAATAGATTCCTTAAGTACCGTGTATAGGAGATATCGACTGAGCTACAGCTTTGCGTGGGTACATAAGTGCTCCTTAATTCACCCTCTTCGAGTAATCGGCCTGGAAATGTTCCGACGCAGACCCGATTCAGAGTGTCACGCCACCATTTTACGTGACGCATTCACGGTTAGCAACGATATTAATGGTCGCTCTTATGCTCCATTTCCCTGCCAGCGAAATTATCCAATAACAATTTCCAGTTTCCAAGAAAATTATCACCCATATCATTGCACGGAAGGAATTTATCGGCCAGCTTTTCACACTGCGTCCATTTATGCGACGATGACCGTGATGGGAGCGCCGGCCCGTCCCCCGCACCCCACCCCGTCCTAGGCCACACAGAGGATCGGCTCTTGGCAAATGGCTCTCCTTATCTTCCAAAGTTAATTAAGCAGCCTTAATACGGCAATTACAATGAAACAAACAGCTCCCGAACGCAACAATTTCCTATGCAAGCGCTTAAATGTGTCAGAGATGTAGACGCAAAAGCTTTATGTTTAATGAAACGTTGGAGAAAGGAAGAAAGAGAAAACAGTGAAGGCAGGGGAGGCGCGGGAAGAGAGAAAGAGAGGAGGAAGAGAAGGACTGAAAATTTCGCTATTCTTCCGAACACAACAGGATGGAGCCACACAGTGAAGACAAAAACTTGTAGAATAAGCCCGGCACACGAGACACGCCCACTTCACCTCGACCCTCCCAGCACTCCTGCAATAACATAGGTCTCCTCTCTCCTCACGTTTAATGAAAGAAAAACAGACGAAAATTACGAATTCGACAAGCAAGTCACACGAATACCAAGCCAGTTCTCGCTTGCAAGACTAAATATTCAGCGAGGGTTTCAATAATATATAGATTTTCTAAACTCTGTGAGATCCACGAGGGTTTGCAACACCTCACGCCGGGAACCACCACGCAGGAGGTACCAGCTCCCTTGTGGCTCGTGGCCAAGTCCAAACCGACAGTCCAACTTCTTATAGAACATTTTTGTCGGCGATACGTTGATATGTGGACTGTACCTGGACCTGTCCAAGCCATCAGGAAATATTAACACGAGTTTGGCGCAAAAATCTCATCAAAATCAATTCAAGGTAAAATATGTAAGTTTAAAGCACTATTGCGAATATTACTTAATTTTCTTTCAGTGCAGTTGTTCAAATTTCTTTTCTTTGAGAGACATGCATATGCATGGCCGTGATGTCCTCATGCAAGAACCACCGCAGCACAGCAGCAGCTCGGGTCTGCCTCCAAGAGCTCTCCAGCCCTGCATGTCCGCACGTGGCGGTGCTTAAAGTCACCTCCACGATGTCCAGTGCACCGTAAATTTTGTGTCATGGGAAGCGTGGCGGCGGCACGCCTCGCGGGGTCAATAAAGCTCAGGTGAGATCCTAGAAAATTAAATACCTGAATAAAATGTTGCGAGCATCACAGCTCAACACAGGGAATACGAGATGAAGATCTATCTCTGAGGCAGATGTCGAAAGTAAAAATTCAGAGCTCTGAATTGGGGAGGCGAGGGAAAGACAATGTTCAGCCTTAAGCCGTTCGTTTCCGCGTACATCTAGAGCAGCACAGCAGACAACAGCGTGAGTTTAAAGATTGAGAGACAGAGAGAGAGAGAGAGAGAGAGAGAGAGAGAGAGAGAGAGAGAGAGAGAGAGAGAGAGAGAGAGAGAGAGAGAGAGAGAGAGAGAGAGAGAGAGTCTGGACTATATAATTTGCTGTTCATAAACTCACGACAGCAGAAAAATCAACAAAGAAAACGACGAAACAAAACTGGCTTGAAAACTTCACACAAATAAAAACAGGGAAAATCTGCGGATAAAGTATTTTTGCACTTATTACTATTAAATGCCAAAGCTGGAAGGTCAGAGAGGTGATGAGAACGAAAGAAAAGTACCTTGTAAACCTCAGGTGCAAAACATCATGTGAAATGATAAGGAAACCTATTAAGGGCAGATAGCCTGTACTACTCATGTTCAACGTGTCGCTTCAGCCTGACCGCAGCGGCTGTGTCCGGTCGCCACCTGTGCTAAAGAGCGATCGAGGGACGTGCCTGGAACACTAAAAGGAAGGTAAGAGGAGGCGCAAGGTGAAGGCGCCAGCAGGTCTCTTTCTGAATGTTCCTGACACAACACAAGCTCGAGTGACACTCTCATTTCAAGCAGACAATGGAAACACTAAAATATCCTTTCTCTGTAGTTGATAGACGTGTTAAAAATCAATACTGCTTCACTGGGTAAATGCTGCGATTAAAGGAACGTCTAATTTAGTTAGTCAACTAAAAACTGTTCAACAGAAATAAGTGAACAACAAAATATTTCATGCAAATTTCAACGCCCACTCCGTCCCTGTTGCCAGAATCATTGTAAAGTAAAATAATCGCTGGCTTCACTCTGAAAATAAATAATAACAATAGCAATACTTTTACCCTCGTGCCAAATGTCACAAAAAAAAACTTTATATATATATATATATATATATATATATATATATATATATATATATATATATATATATATATATATATATATATATATATATATATAACTCTGAACACCTACTCAGCTGCTCTTCCTAAAATAACTTTAAAAGGATATCCCAGCACGGACCTTCCTTGAAAAAATTCTAATAGTGGTAATACTTTTCCCGGCTCACGAAGAAGAGTCCTGCGAGGAGTCCCAATAAAGAGTGGAGTAAGTGAGGACGCGCAGCCTTCGCTTTTGCAGCACCGAGGGCACATTTATCCCCCTGAAGGTCCTTGCTGAAATATCTAGAGCGGCCGTTCGTCACGACTGACCCCAGGGATCCTCTCTCAGCATCAGCAATAACTGCACCCTCATCTATCAACCGTTTTCAACTTACTCACCCCAGCTATGCCGTATCTATTTACAAACTAACTTTATGTGTACATATTTCCATGTCGACGCGCCAGCCTGCCTGTACCTAGTGTGTAATATTCAAAAGTGTTATTGGATAAATACAATGCCAATCCTTCGATCATATTTTAGAGAGGCAGCCAATTCGGAGCTTCACAGGGACACGGGTCATGAATCCTCGACACTGGCGCGGCAAAAGCTTAGCCACGCGAAACCTTTTATTCCGAACTGTTTTCACGGTGGGACTTTCCTCCTCACGCCGTTTAAGAAAGTCGCTGGAATCACTCTATTTGTTCACCCTCCTCTCACGCCTGTCAAAAATTTCACAAGTCTTACTCCACGCTGTGCTTCGCGTCTCGTTGTCTCATTATCATACTTCCCTCAATCTTTCCTCCGGGTACGTGCGTCTCATCAGAATAATCCTCCTGTTGATGTTTTATAAAATTGTCGAAGAATGTGAGAGGATCCTTTGTTGTTATTTCCCTGGAGTCTTACATTCTGTCGAGTTTCCTTCACACGCCCTGTAATCTGCTCCGTCTTATCATCCTCACTCATCCATTTTCTCACTCGCCTGGAAAATCTCGCGCCAACCACCTGGCAAGCCTCGCACGGGGAGATCAGCTCGAGGGAGGAAAGAAAGGTAAATCGTCTCTGCTTATCCACCTTGATATTGCAGACCTGACAACCCAGTGGACATTGCCAGAGAGAGAGAGAGAGAGAGAGAGAGAGAGAGAGAGAACGCAACCACCTTATGAAAACGACCTAACACCAAGGGAGGGGGTTGCATCCACACCGGACGCAGTCTAGCAAGAAGGAAGGAAGCAGTAGTCGCATCCCTTAACCACAACAACCAAACCCAAGTACACTGTAGCTCTCCTGTGTAGCTTGCCCACCCCTTCCTTCCCCTATTAAGTAGAAGGAACCCCTGGAGAGACGCTGAGAGAGGAGACAACGAGACAGTAGCTGCAATAGAGACAGGCTGCGAGATGGAAGATGCGAGGGAGAAGGAGAGATGGTGAGAGGGAGACCACAGGGGAGAGAGCGCTGTAACGAAGGGGCAAACTCTGATAAGGTTGATTGTGCACGATGGTGATTACTCAGTCGTCGGTAATTAAACACGCGGGCATCCCACTCAACGCTGGTTCCAAGGAGGGAGGCCATGTTCCGTGTTTCATTTGTTTCTGTTGATGTCTTTGTTGCTCCCCGTCACTCCAGTCCACCGTCGCCCCGCCACTGCATCTCCAAGACCCGCCTCCGACTCGTGATTATAATTGAAGGTATTGATTTGTTGGGTTCAGTGTTTATTTTCTTCATTTGTTATTTGTTATTTCATTCACGTTCATGTCGCGAGGAGAGAAATAAGACTAATAAAGCAGGCAGTGTTACCGAGGTTTCCAATCAGCTCAGTTTATTATCCGCGATTAAACAACGAGATAAATAACCTTTGTGCACGATACGAGGCGGCGCTACATCATAATAATCGCTTGCCAGAGGGTTTCTTTTTCAATTATTTTTCTTTTTCCGAGATTTAAAACTTGTGAAAACATAATTATCTTAGCGGGGAGGATTTTCGCGAACTCACTCTCTCTCTCTCTCTCTCTCTCTCTCTCTCTCTCTCTCTCTTGGCAATCTGTTTTCTCAAGTTTTCTCGTTTTCTCTTTCCTTTTCCTTTCAGTTCATTTCTTTACGCTTTCTTTTAGTCTTTACCGTCTTTCATTTCTTCGCTGCAAGTCTTTTCATTCCATCTGCCTTCTTTCCTGGTATCATTTGCAAAAACTTTCCATATTTCTGTTTTTACTATTTCTCTTGCAGTATTCCGAATTAATAGTCTGTCAGAGAGCATTTGCATATTTCCGCAACACAGCATGTACTTCTAAACACAACAAATTATATCTAGGACCGCTATTGGTTACACGGCATTCTTTGACAGATAACTTTAATACAAAAACAATATAAAATAAATTGTATACTGCATTCCTTACTTATCTCACAAAAAACTGATGGACTTATTGAGTTTTGTCTAGATAGAAAGATAAAGATAGAGTCTGGCAGTCAGCAGAAAAAGGAAGCAGATATCATTGACAAGGTCGATTTTATCATGACCCATAATCTTGTCTTATCGATCATCACACACACACACACACACACACACACACACACACACACACACACACACACACACACACACACACACAGACACAGGCACACAGACACAGGCACAGACACAGACACACACACACACACACACACACACACACACACACACACACACACACACACACACACACTCCAAGCAAGGACAAAAACTTCTTTCAATCTTATCATGCGACACCTAATCTTCTTTTTTCACCAAGGACAACTAAAGTATTCACCATCACCAATATCTCCTCATATTTTCCGCCTCACCATGCATTAGTCTCTCAATATCTGACCATGATGTAAGATTTTGTTGTTTTGCTGGCTTGTATCAAAATGGCAGTGGTTTTTAGGGTTTATGTTTAACTCTGGAGTTTCTTAAGTCATTATTCAAGGTGTTTGTTGTCTGCGCTTTGCGTTGGCGTCATGTAAGGTCTCGTCTCCTGTAAAGTTAAAATATTTCACTGTTTTAAACTTTTCTTACTTTCAAAATTAGGTATATTAGTTTATTTTGACTTCCAACATTCTGAGTTTTGAAATATTTAAAACTTTTCTGACGTTCAAAATTGGTTATATTAATTTTTCAGTCTTTGAATATCTTGAGTTTTACAATTGAGCATAGTAGTTTTCTTTCAGACTTTCCTGAGCTCTAACAATATAACATCAAACTATTTTCAACTTCTCTGTGTTTTAAGATTATGTTGTTTTTACTCTGAGTTTTGAGATTATGTTGTTGTTTTTATCTTGAATATTTTCTCTTGTTTGGAGTTTGTTTGTACATGCATTTTTTTCTCTCGAACGCGACCGACGTCACTCCGGTGGAATCTTTTATAAACTCCAATTTCGCTCAATTTTTCACAAAGGGAAGGATCAACGTCAGCTCCGACCAGAGGAACAAAAGTGAAAACAACAGAAGTGCAACCTATTTTTGTATCCTCTCTCTCTCTCTCTCTCTCTCTCTCTCTCTCTCTCTCTCTCTCTCTCTCTCTCTCTCTCTCTCTCATGCTAAATGTATGTATGAAGAAAAAAGTTCCATAAATCATTAAATCGTTTCGTGCCGGTCAGTTGTGGCGACGAGATTATATTAGTTTCCGATACGAACATCGAGAGAGAGAGAGAGAGAGAGAGAGAGAGAGAGAGAGAGAGAGAGAGAGAGAGAGAGAGAGAGAGAGAGAGAGAGAGAGAGAGAGAGAGAGAGTTCGAATGTCCCGTGTGCTTAAGAATAGACATTGATAGTCTAGTCACGATATCTAACACACACACACACACACACACACACACACACACACACACACACACACACACACACAGACACAAGCAGACACTATTGCTATGAAGCTTAGGGGGGGAGACTTTCTCTCTCTCTCTCTCTCTCTCTCTCTCTCTCTCTCTCTCTCTCTCTCTCTCTCTCTCGATGTTTCAATCACGCAACTTCAACAAAGTCATTCTTACTTACAAAAATACACTGTAGCACCATTTCTTTTTTTTCCATCCTCCCTTCGGTAAATCATTTCATACAAACAATGTGTCAGAACAGCAGAAGCAGAAGCACTATCACGGTATCATTCCAGCTCATTTGTTCGACTCAGACACAATGCAGACCAACTGACGAGGAATCTAAACCAACAGGAGGGAAATATTAACATGAGTTTCGAGGCAGCCAGTGATCCACGATGCAGGGGCAGGAATACACTGATTTAGTAATGTTTGGTTTCTGGAGAGTGAACGAAGACTCAAGGCGACTGACTGGTAGGGAGAGGAGAGCTGAGGCGCGGCTTAGTGGAGGGAAGGAGAGGGACAGACAAGTGAAGGTTGGAGAAACAGAGAATCAGAAAGGGAAGAAGAGACGAGGAGGTGTAAAAGGAGAAGGTATACGCACGGAAGAGGATGGACAGGCAGCGCGTTGAGTGTAAGAAGGGTGCAGGCTGAGGGAAGCGTGGCAGGAGAGGCGTAAGCTCTTGTCTAGTGACGAGTGGGAGCAGGAACAGTTTCAGACAAGGAAAAACGCCACCATTTTTTTTTTTTTTTTCAGAACGGGAGCAGAAAAAGTAGCTTAGTTGTTATGGGGCAGTTAAGGTTGAAATAATGTTGCTCTAATTGCAATTTACGAAATGGATTAAAGACGATAAGCGAGGATTTTAAAGACATCTGTATTCACTTAGCGTTCTGCCTGGCGCTGGGGAAGGCTGTTTACTGGCCTTCTGGTGACGTTAACTCGGCTCGCATCCCATTCACGTCATAAATGAGAGGATTTTTCCACCGTAACCCGCCCAGTGCCGCCCTTAAGCAAGCGTCCTCCACCAAACGCTTCACCAGGGCGAATAATTCCTGCTAAATGAACATGATCTCAGCAAGCGGAGGAGAAAGTGAGGGGGAAACGGAGACCAGCTTCTTGCACGGGTTTATTCCTGGACGTCTTAGCAGCGGTAGCAGTGAGCGTCGTGCAGACCAAAGGAGAGAGAGCCGCTGATGAGGCAAGAAGATAGGGTGACACTATCCTCCCTTGCTGACACGCCGTTTAAGATACGACTTGCATGCTCCCTGTCCTCCCATGTTTTCAGAAATTCCACTCCTCCCTTGCCAGATTCAGAGGTAAGGATACGAGCATGAATAAACTTTGTACTGTGGCTATATTGGTGGGTAAGTTATTTGCAATTCTGCTTCCCCGAAGTTTGAAAGGAAGTGGTCAAAAGGCGAATAAAACTGCACGTTGTGTTGGAAAGACAACAAAGAAAACAGAGATGACTTTTCCTGCCGAGTCAGAGATTGAGATAAAGTTCGCTTCTTCCCTGGAGCTAGACATTTTATTGCGCAAGAAGAAATATATATCGTCGTAGCTTAGAAATGAAGGACGCAAGGAGGAATGGAAGCAAGATTGAAATATGAAAGTTTTGCTTATGGCTAACGAGAAAATACTTAAGATGAGACCGGTACGCTGGTAGTCAAAAAATGAACACAGTAAAAAAGAAAGAAAAATGAAACGAAAAAAAGGGAGTAAGGCGAGATGAGGAAGACAACTATGGTTCACGTTTTTCTGAGGACACAGGAGATGAAATGGAGAACAAAAGTCAGACAGTCTAACGAGAGGAATCACCGACACCCAGGAAAGGAGTAAGACAAGCTGAGAAAGACAACGATGGCTCACTTTTTCGAGAAGCGACACAGCTGGAGGAACAAGCTAGTGGAGGGAAAAAAACTTTGGAAGGAGAGAAAGTTAGGAGTCTGGTGAAGGGAGAGGAAGAACGAGTGGAGCTGACTTGTCCACCTGCTCCCAAAACTCTTCCTAGACTCTCACTCTCGGTAATGATGATAACGATGTCCTCTCTATACACTCCTAGAAATATAAAGGGAATCTTCAACTAGGCAGCAAGCCAAATCATAGAAATTCATGTAAGAAAAGCAGACTTATTTCCACGCATAACCCCAATTCACAAACTTATCTATATATTATCTTAGCCCTCTTCAATACTGGGACATATTTTTACCTTGAGATTGGTGTATGATTGGGCCATTTTATTTACATCAGCAAGGATCTATGAAGGTAAGACGATTAATGGCCACAGTCTTTGCTATTTTAATCCCCACATAAGTTTCTGAAGGTATACAAAATCACCAAATAGCAAGCAGAATGAATATGAAAAAGCATCATGGTACTGAACAGGTTAAAGCTCCTTATTAACTCGCCACAACTTGATTACCGAGAGTTACTGAGTCTGTTCCATTCATCAATCACTCCACTCACTCAAACTGTAGTCAGAGCTCTCTTCAATTTCAAGTCCTTTTCAACAAAGAAGCCTTAATATGTCAAATCTTTAAAGGCTTTCTAAAGATCAAAGAGTTCTGATTTTATAAAGGGAAGCCCGCAATATAGACGCGTGGCAGGTTAATTGATTCATATCACTGAGACTCCATTCTGGAAAGCAATAACAGTGGTAACAACTTCCATATGTCACAGACAATTGAGGAGAAATTGTTAGTCTAGTTAGGGTGAACAAGTGTAGACTCTCAAACAGGCTCCTTCTCTCCCCCGGCCAGTGGTCTACAGCAACGAAGGCCACGCTATCAGTCTCTCTCAAGGCGACCAGAGGAAATTAATGTAACTGAGCCGCGGAAACTGCAATGGAAATAACGCAAACACGGGCGAGAGCGACGGCTAACCAAAACTGTCTCGTGAAATATGCAACCGTACATGACTTTATAATTCTCCTAGCCTTGCTTTTGCTCCGGTGCTGAGTATCTCTCTCTCTCTCTCTCTCTCTCTCTCTCTCTCTCTCTCTCTCTCTCTCTCTCTCTCTCTCTCTCTCTCTTGGTTCTCTTCCTTTTGTTTTATTCTTCTTTTTATCTACTTTTGTTCCCTTTCCCTTCAGGTTTCTTCTGTCTCGCTCCTTGTCCTCCTTCACTTCCTCCTCCTCCTCCTCCTCCTCCTCCTCCTCCTCCTCCTCTTCCTCCTTCTATTCCTCTGCCAGTGAATCAACTACAGCGCCTTACACAATAAGTTTAATTAGGTCAAAGTACTCCGAGTTCCCTTTTCTAGTACGTGCTTCAACAGAGAGAGAGAAAAAAAAATATCAGATAAAGTTTGAGACATTCTTTCTTTTTCCTCGACAAAGTACATACATTTTCATTCAAGTGCACGTTCACGACAATTGAAAAATACGTAATGTTTTGTTTTTTTTTCTCTCTCAAGTTTCCCTCCAAAGTTAATTTTTCAATCGTGTTTCCTCTTCACGAGTCGAGTCGATCGGAGCAAGTAGTTTTCCCCTCTGTTCCCTTTTCTGTTCTCTCTCTCTCTCTCTCTCTCTCTCTCTCTCTCTCTCTCTCTCCTTTCTTCCCTTTCCTCCACTCACTTGCTGCCTCTCTCGCTTTTCTTTCCTTCCCCCTCTCACTTACTCCATCCTTCCATCCTCTCTCTTGCTCCCTTTCTCCCCTTTCTTCCCTTCCCTCCACTCACTTGCTCCCTGTCTCTCCTTCCTTCCCTTCCCTCCCCTCACTCCCTCCTTCCCTTTATTCTTCTCTTACCTAACTTAAAGTCTGCGTCTAAGAAAAAAAGTCAAGAAAATCGCTTCAACTTTAGCATATCCACGACAACACTCTTTCTGCCTCACACAAGTTAAGATCCCGAGGCTTGGATGGAAAAAGGCCGCCGGCTTTTAGAATTATGTTCCCGACAATTGCTTCGGCAAAAAGACTCCATAAATATGACTTCCCGGTGCAAGAAAAACTATAGGGGAGTTTTACAAAGAACCGAATGGCAATTTTGTCTGTGTGTGTGTGTGTGTGTATGAGAGAAAGAGAGAGAGAAAGAGAGAGAGAGAGAGAGAGAGAGAGAGAGAGAGAGAGAGAGAGAGAGAGAGAGAGAGAGAGAGAGAGAGAGAGAGAGAGAGAGAGAGAGACACAGACAGACAGACATAAACAGACAGACAGACATAAACAGACAGACAGACATAAACAGACAGACACACATAAACAGACAGACAGACATAAACAGACAGACAGATAAACAGACAGACAGACAGACAGACAGACCAGCTATAAAACATGTACTCTCATTTCGTATCTTTTCTCGTTGTGTATTCCTTCACCTCACGTTTCTTGTTGCCTTTTTCTACTGCCAGCGTAACTTTTACTTAATAGAATGAAGCTCAGGTCATCGTCTCCATCTCTTCTCGCTCGCTGTCTCCGTCTCTCATTTGTCTCATTTGTCTACGCTCAATTTTTCACCCCTGCTTGTCGGGAAACTTCATCTAGTCTCCGGAAAGAGAAAGAAAACGGAAAATGAACACCGGAAATTAACAATGGAAGTGCAATGCTTAATTACTTTACGCTATCCTTTATATCTACAACCTCTCTCTCTCTCTCTCTCTCTCTCTCTCTCTCTCTCTCTCTCTCTGTTTGTCCGCCTGTCTGTCTCTCTCTCTCTCTCTCTCTCTCTCTCTCTCTCTCTCTCTCTCTCTTTCTTTGTGACTTTTTAACCTCCATGTCACACAAACGTAAGTAATAACACTCAAGGGCAGAATTTTTCACAGCTGCACAACTCACAATACTTCCTACAGCATCCTCGGGGGGAAAAAACAGTCACTAGATTTCCGAGAACTCAAGAACGAGCCTGTACTTCGTTAAATATTCTCCCGGCGACTCCCTGCTCCATTAATCATCTTGGTGGCAGGTGTCCCCTTTCTGAAGCCTGGGAACATACAGACAATGATAATACATAAGCCCAGCTGGGTTAGGGCTTTACGAGGTGATCCGTCAACACAGAAACTTTGTTAATATATCTTGGAGCAATATGAAGCTTCCTACTACATTTTCTTCAGGTGTAGAACGTTATGAAAAAGCGCTACTGAAGGATTATGATACAGTGGTGTAGTGGTGTACCTGCTGTGGGCTTCTAAGTACGGTGATGAGGGCTTCGAGGTTCTTTATAAGGCTTTGAAGGATGTATAAGAGTGCTAATTAAGAGTAGTGTACCTGCCGTGCGTGTCAAAGGACAGGGATGAAAAGCTGGGACATTCTTGATCTTCCTCCGTCATTAGTGAAGTGGGAAAAAAGACGATCGAGTGAACATGATGGAAATGCCTAGACTGCCGTGGTGCGTTCCTGGAGGCCGAGACAAAACAGCACTAATAAAGTAGCATTCCTGAGCTTACCCAAGAATGTGACTCTCGTGAGGAAACAAAACGCTGCCGTTGCTTCCGTCACGCTGGGGAAGTGGGGTGGTGAGGCGTAGCAGGGGAGAGGGGGCCTGTCAGTCTAAGGCGTGACGGAAGAGGTGGAGGTGAGCATGAATTATTCCAAAGGTCTCCTATCAAGCGGCAGCCTCCTCGTCTTCCCTGCCGAGGCCTTTATGAAGATGTGTTTGCCATTCCCAAGTTTGGAACGCTGAACATAAAGCTGTCGGCGAGAGAAACATGACATTTCCAGACCGACTCGACTCACGCTGCTCATGAAGACAGTCTCTCTCTCTCTCTCTCTCTCTCTCTCTCTCTCTCTCTCTCTCTCTCTCTCTCTCTCTCTCTCTCTCTCTCTCTCTCTCTCTCTCTCTCTCTGTGTGTGTGTGTGTGTGTGTGTGTGTGTGTGTGTGTGTGTGTGTGTGTGTGTGTGTGTGCGTGCGTGTGTGTGTGTGTGTGTGTGTGTGCCTATCTGCATGTCTGTCTTTCTGACTGGCAGCGCTAACGAAAACATGCGCAACCTTTCCAGTCCACCGAGCAGATAACTGGACATTTTCGAAAACAAGTGGGTGGGAGCACGTGTGTGGCAAAGTGAGAGCAGCTGTAACATCACCTACATTTATTTTGGAGTGTGTTTTAGAATAAACCGCTGAATATGTAAATATAAAAAAAACAGTAACCGAGTAATCGCCCACCGCTTGTCGAAACTTTTCACAGGTGATGCACGCAGGTCACCACTTCTGGCGATCTCTCTCTCTCTCTCTCTCTCTCTCTCTCTCTCTCTCTCTCTCTCTCTCTCTCTCTCTCTCTACTATCCTTATCTACTAATCCCTTTGTCTATCCCATTCCCTTCTTTCTCCTGTCCTTACCTGTTATCCCTCTTTCTTCCATTTTCTCCCATCCCTTTTCCCTTTCCCTCTTAGTTCGTACCTATCCCATTTCTCTCTTCCTTGCTCCTCCTTTTCCTTCTCTTCCTTTCCCAAGTCTTACCTGCCATCCACCTTCTCTTTCCTACCCTCTGCTCTCTCTTTCTTATGTCCTCTCTTAAGTTTACCTCCTACTTCACCTTCTCCTCCTCAACCACCACTGTCCTCTCTCCATCATCTGACTCCTTTCTTTTCCTCCACCCTCTCTCACCCTCTTCATCATCTCCCTCTTTTCTTCTCTTCTCTCCTATCTCCACCCTGTCCTCTACCCCTCCCCTCCCTGTCAGTGTGGGATGTGGCGAGGGATAATCCTTAATGACTATCAGAGTTGACCCAAACAATGTCAATACTAATCAGGCCATCCTCTGTCAGACGAGAAAGATTAATGGGTGAAAACTTAACACAATTTTTACGAGGTTCGTGGTAGGATAGGGAAAACAATTATAGTTTTTCACTCCTTCATTTATTCATTCTCTTATTCCCTTGGTGTCAATCTCTCGCAGTAAAAAGTGGGACCATTTTCAGATAGCAAAGCAAAAATAAAAATTAAAAAAACTACAGGCAGAAAACAAATAATGACGCCTCTCAATAGCAGGAAAATGATTGTGACCTTTCAAAGCGCTACAAAATATCAGTCAGCTTACTCTGAATCATTTGTACAGGGCAGGGGGGGTCATGGCTTAAATGTCACTGTGTGGGGAACGAAAAACAAAAACACAAAATCACGATAAAGATATAGATACATCTCAAACTCAAGCAGCGATCTTCACCTGATATCGCGAGGAGCTTTTATTGGAATGTCACGCACAAAGAGCCAGTGTTGTTGTTTTTACTCCGGCAACAAAATACGAGGCACAGTAAAGTATGGAAGTAATAACACAACATCTACGTCTCGGTTTTTATTTAATTTCAGAGGATATTAACTGTGTGTGTCGGTGTATTTTTTTAGTCATTACCTCTTGTGTGTGTGTGTGTGTGTGTGTGTGTGTGTGTGTGTGTGTGTGTGTGTGTGTGTGTGTGTGTGTGTGTGTGTGTGTGTGTGTGTGTGTGTGCGTTTCTCGTTGATTGCCCTCCTTTCGTACCGAGGTAATATCAACGTTCCGAACAATGTCATGGCGATAAAATGTCCTTTGCTGTGATGTGTGAGGAAACTTTTGCGGTGCAGTCATCTCACGCACTCATAATAACGCCTCATCACCCTCCCACCACCAACACAGCAGCGGAAAAGACATGAAAAGCAATAGAAATGTTCATAGCAAATTGAATTGTTGGATAAAAAAAATGTAGTTTAAGATTGGTTTTCAATTAATACACACACACACACACACACACACACACACACACACACACACACACACACACACACACACACACACACACACACACACACACACACACACACACACACACACACACACACACACACACACACAATTGCAAACGTTCATCAGAATAACAAAACAACAACAATAAATACAATAAACACAATAGAATATTACCACAAACAAACCACTACAACTAAAACAATATAACGTATCACACAAACAAACAAAAAATCACAGAACTGTCACACACACACACACACACACACACATACAAACTAAATGATACGCAGGGACAGTCTCTCCTAATGGACATTCTACACAAACGCGGTAACATAATTTTCAGAAGCTAACCCTTAGACTATATCGTACGTACTGTGAGGCGCCGTGTCCCCGAGGAATAAGTGACAATAGAAAACGGGGAAACAGAGCGAGAGGAGGGTACATCTGGACGCGAGTGAAGCCCCCAGCGGTAACAGGTGTGGAAGAACAAGATAGCTGATTTACATGTGTCCCTTCCTCATTAATCATTGCCTCACCTGCTCCGATCCACGCGCCATAACTAATTCTGTAGCATATCTTTGTCTTTAAGTGACAATTTTATGTAACTTCTTTTTGTTTTTTGTCTCAACTTCGGCTATTTTGTTTGGTAGGGATATTAACGTTTTCTATGCTTTAATAACCTAATCTATATTCTTTGTGTATTATTCAACCTGTATTTTTGCGGTTAATAAAATCTGACCAACATAACTCAGGTGGAAAGAAAGGACGGACTCCCTTCACGACTGAAATATTGATCATTATCCTTGTCTCACCTGTACGGACCGCCAGCAGGAAGAGTAGTACAGAATATCCTAGGTGTGAAGCTGAGGGAACACAAACTTGATTCACCTAACTGAGCTTGCATTAATCATCACCCTCAGCCCACCTGGTCTGAGTCCACAACATGATGAAAGTACAGGTAATGGTGTCCGCAGAGGATTCGAGAGTGGTGATACTAACAAAGCTGGTAATAATCTGTGATAGGCGTGTCTCCTGCAGCACAGTGGGCCCGCCAGCGACTATTAACCCGAGTAAATTATGGCTCAATGATGCATGGATATGAAGCACATGAATTAGCTTAGCGTTGGATATCAGTTCATGAAGTACGAGAGGAAAGTGAAGTGGGGTAATAAAGAGGAGATTTAAGAGAGAGAGAGAGAGAGAGAGAGAGAGAGAGAGAGAGAGAGAGAGAGAGAGAGAGAGAGAGAGAGAGAGAGAGAGAGAGAGAGAGAGAGATTCTAGTAATATACCCAAAGCTAAGATCAGCAAACGAGTTAAGGTAGGTCAACCTTTCACAGCGGGATAAGAGGATGAAGACAGAGTGCAAGGAAGGTTAAAGAGTCGGAAAAAAAACACCCTTGAGGAGGAAAGTAATTACGACCGACGCTGCTCAAAATACTCCTTGGCGAGCAACAACAACAACAACAACAACAACAACAACAACAACAACAACAACACTACTACTACTACTACTACTACTACTACCACCACTATTTGTACTACTACTACCATTACTACTACTACTACTACTACTTCTACTACTGCTACTACTACTACAACAATTACCACTACTTCTACTACTACTACTACTACTACTACTAATACTGCACTGGTACTACTACTACCACCACTACTACCACCACTGTTACCACCACTACCACTACTACTGCTACTGCTACTGCTACCACACCATTTCACTATTACTACCACTACTGCTACTACTACTGCTACCACTTTCTGCTTACCACTACCACTACTACTACACCACTGCTGCCACTGCTGCTGCTGCCACCACCACCACCTGCTGCTGCTGCACCACCACCACTGCACACACCACTGCTGCCACTGCACTGCCACTGCTGCTGCTGCTGCTGCCACTGCTGCTGCTGCTACTGCTACTGCTGCTGCTACTACTGCTACTGCCACTACTGCTGCTACTGCTACTGCACTGCTGCTGCTACTACTACTACTATTACTACTACTAATACTACTACCACTACTTCTACTATTACTAATACCATGAATTTATGCTTAATATATACTGAAGTGGACTGCAATTTCTCTCTCTCTCTCTCTCTCTCTCTCTCTCTCTCTCTCTCTCTCTCTCTCTCTCTCTCTCTCTCATTTCATCCAGACACTCTCCCTTGCCGTGAAATTAGAGCCAAAGTTCAAATGCTGTTGTTGAGTCTTTCACTTAGACACCGTGTATTTCCAAGCACTAATTGGGGAAAAGAAATCAAGGCAAAGTGGGGAAAGAAAACAATGCATTAAAACCAGTACATTCAGCGGACTAACTTTCCCAAACGTGTACATAATGTAGGGAGTGGTGAGGCAGTGTTTAGGGGAATACTAAAGGAAATTGTGTTACTGTCGAGAGTGCAGAGTGGATGGTGATACATGTGTCTGTATATAGAGTTAGGCATGATATTGTAGTAATAGTAAAAGGAGGCGGAGGCGGAGGAGGAGGAGGAGGAGAAGGAGGAAGGGGGATTACAGGAACACGAAGGAAGAGGTCGACGAGGAGGACGAGACACTAACACCAGCAGCAGCAACAACAGCAATAACAATATTAATAACACGCCAGGTTGTCTCCACGCCCATAACTTGGATTGACCGTCCCCTGGCAGTCGTCATAACGGGACGGTGCGCCTTCAGAGTCAGACAGACGGCGCTGCTCCACAAACCCAGCCGTTACAAAGCCCAAGTTAGAGGCGAGAGATATTCTTCCCCAACGGTACGCTCCAAATTACTGCCGGCATTTCCTTGGGGATTATTTCTTTCAAATGGTCGGGAATCCCCTGCGAGAGGAAGGAAATGAAGGTGAATCACGTACTTAAGGAGGAGCTCAGAGCTTTCCAAATGTGAGCAGACCGCATTGTTACAGAGGCACCGGGTCGGAAAGCTCTCCTCTCAGCCTCGCTACTTGCAAAAACACGAGACAATACTAGAAATGGCCAAAGAAAGCCTCTCTTAGAGAGAGAGAGAGAGAGAGAGAGAGAGAGAGAGAGAGAGAGAGGTCACGCACGTGGTAGCTCCGTGTTTTCGTGGTGTTACAGTGGTTTAACAAAGTGCAGTGTTGTGAAAATTTCAGTGTTTGAAGTGCTAAGTGTCCTGGTGTCCATGTAAAAGTGTAAGGTGTGCTAAGCCTTGCAATAGTGTTAAAAAATCACTTGAAAAGAGTGCTTGTACCCGTGCAGTGACCGAGACCCGGGCCTGACCTGACGCGAGGCCTAAGGCAGCACACAGTTGCCAAATCTCTCCAAGGTAGTTTTTTAAACAACCTGTATCTCTCTCTCCGTGGCTGGTTTGGCTTGACTTGTGGGAGAGGTAGTTAGTGTCGTGTGTTTTTTGTGCGCCTGTGGGGAAGTGCTTTGTGTTCTGTGCCAGTGTTTAGTGTCTGTGTTCACGAGTGTGTTAGTGTCGTACGTGTCGTTTAGAACCAACACTCGTTGTCGCTCCCACACCTGGCTCCACAATTCCCCAGGAATCACTTATCCTCTCCCTCAATGTCTAGCCCCGCCCATCGCCCCATAGCCAGGCGAGACTTGCCTGGCTACCAGCCACAGAATTGGTGTTGCGTTTGTGGCAAAGCAACACTTAAGACTCAACACGTGAGCTGTGACGAGGAAACCTGCCGTAACCTTTGTCACAACAGCTGCCTTGGGGATACGCCAGTCTTCAAGTGTAGCTACACGGAACAGCTACGACTCCAAGCAAACATCCCGGACCCCGTCATCTACATCAGCGAGGAGACTGACACACACCCCACGCCACTACCGGACGATAGTGGGGAGAGTCAGTGGGAGGGCTTGAGAGAGGAGAGCTAGTTTCACTAGTTGAGAAGCTCACTGAGGAAGCCTCTCAACAAAACTGTGTGATTAAGTCCCTCCAGGACGACCGAGACTTGATCATACAGCACAGAGACGTGTTTGCTGCGGCTCTCAGAGTAGCAGACAGGCTGATAGCGTCAAAACAGCGCCAGACGCAAGTAGCCACACGCTCTCAGGCAGTCAGCGCCCACGCAGAGTCAATTGACGAACACTGGGAGGTGGTTTGTCAGGACTCTGAGAGGTGGAGGACGTGGTGGAGCTCGGATAAACCGCAACAGATCCGGTACGCAGCTGTTTTCTCCACTTCCACCTTCCCTTCGCCTGCCCGGGAAACAACGACCGCTCCGCCTACCTCCACTGCTTCCACCGCCACACAGAGCGACTGTGACACCTCCCCAGCGTCCACTGTCACTCCTTCTGCCACACAGAGTGACTGCTCGGTACTCACTACCACGTCTACCGCCACACAGAGCAGCAGGGACTCTTCCTCCATAAACACAGCGAACGGAGTAGATCGCGGTGCCTCTGTTCGCCCACGAACCTCTCCTCAGACCACTTCAGGAGATTGGAGAAAAAAGAAATCTAAGAGGGAAGTGCAGCAGGACGCGAGGAGGGTGTCCAGCGAAGGACTGAGGACTCACCAGGCCACCAAGCAGACACAAAAGCGAGCCAAGGCAAAAGTGTGTGAGTACTGCTCACGGAAAGGACACACTTCTGCTACTTGCCACGCCAGAACTGACGATTTACGTCAGGAGCGTCTCCTACAGCGGCTTCTTACGGTGGAAAGATACACAGCCACACCCTTCCCACCTGCAGCGCCTCAGCCCGCCCACCCCCTCACTTCATTTCAGTCCTTGCCACAACCTCGCCCACTCCTTCCTCAGCCTGGTATCTGGAATCAGAACCAGGGGCGGCAGTGGACCACTCCTCTTCACCAGTACCAGCAGTCGGCCGCGGACCCTAACCACCACCTCGGACTAGCAGGCCTCGCTCACTACCATCCCTCACCATGGTACAGCCAGCTTGCCCCGCCGCCAACTAAAGGTCGTCTCTAGCAACGTCCGTGGTCTCCGGACTAACCTTGCAGACTTATACCACAACTGTGTGCAACGACACAATGCAGACGTTGTTGTGGTGACCGAGACATGGCTGAACAGTGAGGTGGAGCCCACGTATGGCAGGATGCAGGGCTTCACCCACTGGGTGAGGAGGGACCGACAGGAGCGAACAGGAGGTGGAGTGGCTGTCTGCTTCAAGGAAGGAATGCAGGCCCAGCTACTCGACATAGACACGCCTCCAATGATGGAGATGATGTACTTCCGAGTAATGCTGGCAGACCGCTCAGCCCTCCTGCTGTGTGCCCTGTATCGCCCCCCGCGACAAGGGCCTGACTCACTCCTGTACCTGACTGAGACCTTAGACAACCTGATGATGGCACACAGCTGCAGCCACGTGCTGATTGTGGGGGATCTCAATCACCACCTGGAAAGAGACGCCTACGAGAATCTCCTGGAGGTGCAGGGTCTGACAGATCATGTCACCTTCCCCACACATGAACGAGGAGGGACATTAGACCCTGTCATCTCAGACTACCAGGAAGACAAGCTTCAGTGTCATCAGCTGGGGCTCGTGGGCAGCTCTGACCATCACGCTGTACTGACACAGCTGGAAGTGGGCGTGGCTCAGGACGAGGCCACCACCCGCACCATCTGGCTGTGGAACAAAGCAGACTGGGCTTCCCTGCGCCGCGACCTGACCCACACCCCATGGGCCACTCTGCTACAGGGAGGAGCAGAGAGTGAAGCACTTGCACTCACCTCTCACCTTCTCGCCCTCCAGAGACGCCACGTCCCACACAGGGAATACACCACCAGATCGACGGATCAGCCATGGTTTGGCTACCGTTGCCGTGTTGCTGCCGAGGCAAAGTATGCTGCCTGGCTCCGCTACAAGAGGAACCCGACTCGGCGCAACAAGGACCTGCACAGGGCTGCATGCAGGAGGATGGTGGTAACCAGCAAGTGGGCCTTAAAAAAGTGGGAGGAAAGCCTGCGCCGGAAACTGTGTGGCACTGGCGTAGGAAACAAAACTTGGTGGTCTCTTGTTAAGGACAAACAAGGAACTGGCCACCAAGAATCCATCCCTCCCCTCAGCAAGCAGGACGGTACTGTCGCCACCAGCAGTAAGGAGAGGGCACAGTTGCTGGCTTCCTTGTTTGCTGGAAAAATGAAGGTCGGGAATCCACAGCAGCCACCGCCTCAGCTGGTCCAGCAATGTGAGAAGACTGTCACCATGGTGGAGGTGACGCATCAGCAGGTGAAGCGATTATTGCGGGGCTGGACACACAGAAAGCCACCGGCCCTGATGACATCAGCCCGCACCTGCTGAAGCGATGCTCCCAGGAACTGGCTGCCCCTCTCACCCAAGTCTTCACAACTTGTGTACGGGAAAACGTCTGGCCTTCAGTGTGGAAGGAGGCTCGAGTAGTTCCGTACACAAAAAGCTCCAGGACGGACCCAAAAAACTACAGACCCATATCCCTGTTGTCAGTGGTGGGTAAAGTGTTTGAGAGGGTCGTGGCAGAGGTGGTGTGTAGCCATCTCAAGGACAATGCCCTCCTCTCAGACCAACAGTTTGGGTTCAGACCTGGAAGGTCAACCTCCGACCTAATGATGCTTCTCACCAGGCATTGGCAGGACGCCCTCGACGACGGCAAGGACACTATAGTGGTTGCTTTGGACATAGCAGGAGCTTTTGATAAAGTATGGCACAACGGATTACTAGAAAAGCTTCGTGCTAAAGGCATCCAGGGTGGCTTGCTACGACTCTTGGGAAATTACCTGCAGGACAGAAGCCTCAAGGTGGTTGTCAACGGGCAAACATCTGAGTCCCTGCCTGTGGAGGCATCAGTGCCACAGGGTTCAATTCTTGGCCCACTCCTGTGGAATATCTACGTGGATGATCTTCTCCAGCTACTGCCAGGAGTCATGGCCTATGCTGATGACTGCACCCTCTCCTATACCTATCCACGCCAGGACAGTGGGCGGGCTGCTGAGGCCATCAATCAGCAGCTACGAGTGATAAAGGAGTGGGGTGCTCGCTGGCAAGTGACATTCGCGCCGGAGAAGACACAAGCAATGGTTGTCTCTCGGTCCCCAGCCGCCATGGCAGCAATGGCAGGAAAGTTGTCTTTTGGCGCTGCTGCTCTCCCACTCCAAGATGACGTCAAGATACTTGGAGTGGAGGTGGATCGAGGGCTGAGGTTTGACAGGCATGTCAAAACCATTGCCAAGAAAGCCTCTCACAGGATCTCCGCTCTCAGAAGGATCGCCAGTTTCCTCGACAGGAAGGGAGACTGCTGCTGTACAAGGCACAGGTGCGGCCCCACCTTGAATACGCAGCTCTCTCCTGGATGTCCTGTGCCGCCACACACAGAAGGAGACTGGACAGCATCCAACGCCGCGCCATACGGCTAGTAGATGCTGCACTACCACCTCACCCAGAGCCTGAGCGTCCCCTTGATTCACTGGAACACCGCAGAGACGTGGCGGCGATCGTAGTGTTCCATAAGGCACAGGTGCAAAGAGTGCCACATCTGGCAGGGCTGCGTCATCCTCTAAGAGTCACCGCACGGAGCACGAGAACGGTGCTCAATGGTGGTGACGCCGTAGAGGTGCCGCGATCCCACGGGTGTCAGCATCAACGCACCTTCGCAGGACGCGTCTCCAGGATGTGGAACTTGTTCACGGCCGCGGTGCCTCACGTCCAGGAGATGAACACTCACAGTGTCAAACTGATGGCACATAAGTGGAGACAGACACTGCCAACTCCTCTGACACTCTTTGTGACGTGACACTCAGTGTAGTGCAGTGCGTGAATAGTGCTAGTGAAGTGAAACGAATAGTGCTCCATTTACATGCTGACCATCTTGTATATTATCTATTTTTAAGTCTTGTAAATATTGTAGAGAAATAGATTGTAGTACCCTTAGAATAGGTAGCACACGACAGTGCGCCTTTGGGTACATGTTCCTTTGTATTAAGTTTTGTTTAAATAAAAAAAAAAAAAAGAGAGAGAGAGAGAGAGAGAGAGAGAGAGAGAGAGAGAGAGAGAGAGAGAGAATCTCAGTCCTGAAGGAGTTAAAGACAAAAGTACAGCACTGCAGATCTTAGTCCACCTCTTAACACTTTCGTGGCAAATAGTACTCCCAATAATTTCCAAGATTACGACAAGCAAGTTTAGAAGTGCGCCCGAGAAGTACTCATGTAGACAAAGAAATACATAGGTGGATGAAATACTTAGCTGGATGAAAAATACTTACGTGGATGGAGAAGCAATTCGGATATAAAAGTACTTAGGTGGATTGAAAAGTACTGAGTTTAAAAGTGAGAACTGAGATGGAGAGAAAAGTACTGGATAGATTGAGGTTGATTGAAAAGTACTTAGATAAAGACTTAGATGCAATTGGGATATAAAAGTACTTAGGTAGATGGAAAAGTACTTAGATGGTTGACAGAAAAGTAATGAGGTTAAAAGAAAGTACTGAGATGGAAAGAAAAGTACTGAAGTGGATAGATTTGAGGCTGAATGAAAAGTAATTATATGGATAGAGTACAGAAAGGAACAGAAAAGTAATTAGGAAGATAAAAAAGTACTTAAGTGGATAAAATACTTCGGTGGATCGAGAGGTACTTATGTGAACAGAGAAGTATTTATATGAGTAGCAAGAACACGAGGAGTCATGAGTAAAGAAAACACAATAACAACTACAATCTTCATGCCATTAATTCTCCACATAAAACCTTTATGACAAATAATTACTACGTCTCTCTCTCTCTCTCTCTCTCTCTCTCTCTCTCTCTCTCTCTCTCTCTCTCTCTCAAGGCAACGAGTCATGGAGAGGGAAATTACCACAAAGCTTAAACTCTCAGTACAAAATCTTCTATGACAATTCGCTTTTAATAACTAAGACACCGAGTACAAGTGACAGACATGCTTTATCTTGCCATTACAAATCATGTTCGAAAACTCTTCCCTAAAAACAACACATTAAATCCAAGCACGTGGCAAAAGTTTATATTTTCTCCCAGTGATTTCAAGATGACTCAAAGTACGCGTATATTTTAGATTCTCCAAACGAAAGATTCCAGGCAATTTCTTCTTAGGTACAAATTTCACGTAGCTGTACATCACGTGTCCTAACAAGGTCTTCGCTGCAAAATCACGGAGGCAGTTATTAGAAATCCATTTGGTAGGTACAAGTCTTAGGAGTCTGAGGTAGTTAGCGCAAATTAATTGAGTAAACTTTTAGAGGAAGAAATTTAAAGTGTATCACAACACACCATCACTTTCATTACCAAACCTGAAGCAACAACACCTTACACAGCCAACAAGTCACATGTAAGGTAAGAGGCAACAGATTCAAAAGCACAGCATCGAGAATTACTGAACCTTTAATGACAAAAAATACCAAGTATATCACCTCACGATCACTTGCCATTACCAAACCTGAAGCAACTCTTCTTTATACGCCCGACAAATCAGATGCAACTTAAGAGGCGAAAGATTCAAAAGCACAGCATCGATAAGCCACGAATACTCGCTAGTGAGCCACAAACGCATTACCTCTTAATAAAATAACGTTCAGGTTACATCTACAAAGGCAGACGATATCGGCTTTCGGAGATGCGTCACTTCGGTATAGGATGCACTGAGGCGTCACCAAATCTTCGCCCTGCTCAATAGGACTAGCCAAACCAATAAATTCTGGGACAAAATTGGTGGTGGTGTACATTGCAAGGTTGGCCCCGAGGTGGTGGCAGTCGCTTTTCCCGCTGGTGTTAGTGCAGGGATGTATATTGCGGTGTGAGGTATTACGTGTCCTCGTCCTACATTATTCACTAAGGCAAAAGGAAAATCTACAATCAAATACCACAGCTCTGCAGAAAAATATCGGTGAAGAATTTGAAGGAATGGATGGGAGGCTAAAAATGTGAAGGAAAAGTGTATAAAAATTGCACTAATATCGTCGTGCTTCAGACTCAGCGCTGCATTTACAATTATTATTACCTTTTGTGTGTCTCCTTCACATAACGCGGCCATAAAATATTCACAGAGGCAAGGTTGGGAAATATTTCAAATAATGCATCTGGTCCCCACTGACAAAACGCACAAGGAAATATTGCGAAATTACAAGTGGTGCATTAATCTAGGCAGTACTTTAGAGCCTGCTTGAAATTCAGCACGCCCCTCTGCTGCAGCTACGGTCTCTCGGCGTTAGTCAGCCAAAATAACATTAGTAAATATTATGCGCCTGGCGAGCCCGCAGCTTCCGCAACCTGACAAAGGAAGAGGAAATAAAAATGCACTTACTTCTGAATTCGTCCTGGCCGGGGTAGCGGGACAGGATGCTTTCAGGAGCTGGTCTAGCATCTTGGCCTCTTTGGGGTCCTGGGGCCACCACCATCCCCGCCGACACCACCACCACTACCATGGACACCACCACCACCATGACCGCCGCTGCCACGCCGTCACTGCAACACTCGCCCATCGCTCCTCGCCGGGGTCCGTGCAGGATCATTAACACTCACAAACTCCCGTTCCTGTGTCTTGGTGTCGCCGCACCACCGAGCGAGGAAGTTTGATATAGTACAACACAACTTAATCACAACTTCATACGTCTACTTTCCATGGTTCTCCTTCCTTCTCGCACTCCGGAAGTTGTGATGTTCAGCCGCCACGACTCATCCCGGCAAGAACACAACACACGTTATCGAAGGAAGGGAGGAGAGCTGCCCTCGCGCTCGACCACCAAGCACCCGCCGCTCACTGCTGCCAGGCCAATACTGAACCGGCTGTCTCAACAGAAGCTCCAACAACCCTCAGGATCCCATCATTTTCGGGTCAGAGAGCGCAGACGCATCACCCTCGGCCTCCCGTCACCTCACCGCCAGGCGTAGTGCATGTGATTGGAGGGGTGTTGGCCGGTGAGGGGGGGAAGGGCATGATTTATTCATTACTATGACGTAGATCAACAATAATTTATTTCGAAACTCATGAAACCGTTTCGAAGCAGTTCAAAACATATATGAAATGTGTTACCTACACTCCCTCCAAGTAAGCAAAGCCTTTACCTCACAAATCTTCACCTTGCCGTCGTGTTCCAGAGTCCATGTGAAGTATCGCTATAGCAGGAACACCAAAGCATGGCGTGTTTACTTACGTGTGCTTAGAAGAGTAAAAATCTTGAGTCCAAATGTGTCGATACATTTTTGAGGATCAGTAACTCAAAGCAGGCGATCCATGTTTGCTTTTAATTTATCTTTGGAAGTAGGAAGAGACTGAATTAAGTTGATTTTTTTTTCCCCACGGCAAACCTTAATGTACTTCGCAGCAGAGGTCTGAGCAGCGCAATAAGGTATTCTCTCTCTCTCTCTCTCTCTCTCTCTCTCTCTCTCTCTCTCTCTCTCTCTCTCTCTTCGTTCAGATGTGGACAGACAATTATTAGTCGAAACAAAAAAAACAAAACAAAGAACAAAATTTTGCCTTTTTTTTTAGCAAAATAAAATCAAGGTCACCAATTTGTAGGTAGGGCCTTTCCTGCCCCACCCGTGAAATTGTCTGGTGTGTGAATGACCCGGGGGCAGGCGTGTCCTGGTGGTGGTGGCGGTAAGCTCTCCAGGCAGACGAGGCGGCGCCCGCGGCCTGCCTCGCACTTGTCATCGATTCATGTTCACTGATGTACGTACGCTGATGAACGAATCGATTAAACAAATAAACAATGTCTTACTTCCAAACTTTATTTGAAAGAGAATAAATGATGTGTCTCAATTCTTTTTTTTACTTTCTGAAAGTGAAGTTGCTCGGTACTAATAATATTCTCGTAGCTGAAAATGCTATACGACTTAAAAACAAACCACGATAAATCAGACAAGAAAGGGAAACAAGGAAACTGCCTGCCTTGTGCCAGAAATTAAGCATTAAGGAACAAAAAAAAAAAAACAAAGCGGAGCATCAGCAACAGCAGCAGCAACAACAACAGCAGCAGTAGTAGTAGTAGTACTAGTTGTTGTAGCAGTAGCAGCAGCAGCAGCAGCAGCAGCAGCGGGCCTCGCGGGGCAGCAGAGTCTGGGAAGATTTAGGAACTTGGTGCAAGTCGAGGCTCTTTATCAACTTGCCTCCTCAAGTTTCCTCACAATGTCTTTTTAGAAAAACAATTGATAAATGGAAAAGAAAAACAACGCTTTCAATTACCAACAGTCTGCAGTTGATTGCCCTCAGGTCAGAGGCCCCGCCAGGGTTGCAAGAGGGAAGAACGATTGTTACGCCAAATAAATCACCTCCGCCAAGGAAATGCAGGTACAAAGATTACCTTTGACGGCATAAATTCAGCCGACACGCGCACACATCGTTGCCAATCAGGGTTATTCATTAGTTATGCAAGCGGGCGAATGACAGCGACAAAGCGCCACTATTAGTCTCTTTTCGGGTCATTTATTTACCCTGGACATGACCCCCTCCGCTTCTCACTTTCAATCTCCGCCCAACTATACCCGGTTTTGTTCCTAGCATTTCTATTTTCAGAGAGAGAGAGAGAGAGAGAGAGAGAGAGAGAGAGAGAGAGAGAGATGCATGTTCATCAGCTTCTAAAGTTATTCTATATACCACTTTTATTTTTCTCCTTTAAACTAACAGCATAAAACATGAACCGAATACGGAATTAACAATGAAAGGGAGACGAAGAAAAAATCTCTCTCTCTCTCTCTCTCTCTCTCTCTCTCTCTCTCTCTCTCTCTCTCTCTCATTAAAACAATGTACACAGAGGAATGTTATACAGTGTTCCTCCCAGTGAGAGTTGTGGTGTTAAGCTAAGAACGAACACTGTCCAGTGTCGTTCATCTTCAAAGCTGCTTCACGGGACGGATTTGTGACCGAGGGAAGTCCATGCTCTGTCAGTGCCAGACACTCACACCTCTCTCGTCACTATTTGACACTGTCACTTGCACCTCGTACACTGTCACTATCAGGCACATTAATAGTCTTCCACTTCACCCATTGTCACTGCCAGACACGTTATCAACACTTCAGTTGCACTGTCATTGTGTGGGACACTATCATCATTACACTCTCATCACTTCATAATAGTGGCAATGTCAGACTTTTCGTCTTCTTCATCAACCGGCGATATTGTCACTGTCAGTCTCTGAAGGCAGGGCTGGGCATCACACTTCACCTGTTGAGAACATCCTGGTGATGTCCTCTGCTGAGGTGAAGGAGTTCCATATCACCGTGGTGACGTGGGTGAAGGCTCTTTGACAACCTCGGCACCTCGAGAAGGATGTCAGACACTACCGCTCTCGTAGTGCGTTCACTCCTCCTCCAGGTGACCCGAAGCTTTGTAAGATAAGGTATTAGTGACACTTAGGCCTTGTGCATCATTATGAGAGCCCCCACTCGTCTCTGGTGCTCCATGCTGTCAAACAGGTGATTGGAATCGTCTTGGTGGGCATGTGATAGGAGCCACTGTTGTCTCTGCTGCGTGTCCTGCCACTGCTGCTGTCGATCAGTCTGGGACTACTGTCCCTAGCCGCCGGCATAGTAAATGAGGCACTCAGCACGCTGCTCTACCTTATCCAAGAGGAAGAGATAGGACTAGGCACTGCTCATCCACGTGAGGGGACTGTACTCCATAAATGGTTTCACCTGCGCCTTGTACAGCGTCATGAGACTCTTGGCGGCCAGCGCGTGCTTTACTCTACGCAAAAGTGTCACATTCAGGAAGGCCTTGCGTACCACACACGCTTTCTCTCTCTCTCTCTCTCTCTCTCTCTCTCTCTCTCTCTCTCTCTCTCTCTCTTCCATCAAGACCTGTAATCGAGCGAATGAAACGTGTTATTCATCACCATCATATCACCACCTCCCACGTATCCTCCCATCCTGGCCACACCAGCGCCCGCTGCCATACTTTACACTCGGCCTTCTCCACCCTCCCTTGCCCATCATTAACGCAGGCACAGACGTGAGGACTGAGGGGAGCTGGCTGAGTCCCCTTGATTTATCAAGGAACACTCCCCTTTTTCGCTCTCGTAGCACGTCGTATGAGCAGGAAAATATTAGGTGTTCTTCGATATTAAGGGCCTATATGAAAGCAAACTTGATGATAGTTTGGACTTAAGTGAGAAATACACACACACACACACACACACACACACACACACACACACACACACACACACACACACACACACACACACGTAGGTACGTCTGACGGTAAAAACTCTATTCAGATTTCGAAATTGGTGTCTTTCCATCACTAGAATTCAAGAATCCGAGATTTCCAAGTGATGTTCCTCTCTCTCTCTCTTTTTTTTTCAATTCTTTTTTATCCATCACTCACATTCACAGTTTTTATCGTTGGACATTTATTCGAGTCTCGAGGTCCTTATTTTTTTTCTTTCCTTT
Source organism: Portunus trituberculatus (assembly GCF_017591435.1). Classification (NCBI taxonomy): domain Eukaryota; kingdom Metazoa; phylum Arthropoda; class Malacostraca; order Decapoda; family Portunidae; genus Portunus; species Portunus trituberculatus. The sequence continues at coordinate 14,429,019 of NC_059274.1, forward strand.
CTTTCCTCCATTTTTTCCTTTTCCTTTTTGTAGAAGACATTCAGTACTATTCCAAATGAGCTTCAGAAAAATTCCACCTTAAGAATGTTATATTTAGAGACAAATTGCATGAAAAAAAAAGGAGAATCTAATGCTTCTAATGATGATGATGATGAGGTGAAGAGGAGGAGGAGGAAAAGGAGGAGGAGGAGGAGGAGGAGGAGGAGGAGGAGGAGGAGGAGGAGGAGGAGAAGTACAACGACCACAACGACGAGAAGGACGAAGAAAACGAGGACATGGAGAAGGAAGATGAAGACGATGGCGAGGAGGACAAGAACATGAAGAAGAAAAAAATGAAAACCTGAAGGAGGACAAGAACAAGAGGACGAGGACACTGAAGAGTAAGACAAGGATGACAAGGACGACAAGGAAAAGGAGGAGGAGGAGGAGGAGGAGGAGGAGGAAGAAGAAGAGGAGGAGGAGAAGGAGGAGGAGGAAAAACGTCTTCAACTTCCCTCATCTTTAAATTCAGCCTCTTTCAAGGAGTCAAGTGGCAGAACGCACTAATTCTCCTCTGCCTCGCCGTCAAATGTCCTCACAAAACTCACAGCCGTGCCGGATTAATACAGAGAATAGAAAGTTTTCCTGATAATAATCGCGAGATGAACTTCACTGTTTTTTTTTTCTTAATGATGCAGACAAAGAGAGAATACTAGTCTGTCTCTCGCTCCCTGTCTCTGTTTCTGTCTTTGTCTCTGTCTCTGACTTGCTGTTTCTCTCTCTCTCTCTCTCTCTCTCTCTCTCTCTCTCTCTCTCTCTCTCTCTCTCTCTCTCTCTCTCTCTCTCTCTCTCTCTCTCTCTCTCTCTCTCTCTCTCTCTCTCTCTCTCTCTCTCTCTGCATGAAGAAGAGATAATCACAACAAAATAAACTGCACTTAATTACGAAAAATATCGTGTTAAGTTAATCTATTCGAGAAATAATGCTAATAATTTCTTCTTAAGGAACGCCAAACTTTCCTGGACTCCATCCTGAGGCATTAAATTCCCACGCTTTTAACAGAATAAAGCTGCAAAAGGTGTGCATGAATACCCAACACGAACAAGAGGATGAGAATTAAGGCAAAGAGAGCAGCGTGTCTATCCCTCCTTACTCCTTGTGATCAGCTGGGGGAATTATCACTTCAAGCCTTAAAGATCACATAGATCGCGTGCCGCAGACTAAACGTAGAGGCGCCTTGTTACCGCTAAGCCAGGTGAAGGAAGGTGACCACTGCATTCCACTCTTGTTATTTATTCTTCTTTCCGGAATGTCTTTCACGAGCGTCGCACGAGGTGGAATCCGTGTTTTGAATCTATTAACGTTCTTGCCTTACTGGGTAATGCATGTAGTTTAAATGACGTAGGATTAAAGAAAGGGACGGAGTCTTATATGTTGAGTCTATTAACATTCTTACCAGTGCAATGCAGGGATGCACAAACGTTGATTACATTCAAAGGCCCATAAATTCCCGTGAAAAGCCCACATGGTATAAATAAAAAAATAAAAAAAAAAGTGTGGATATTATAAAGTCCGTTTGAATTTTCACTACTCTGTGTGAAGCAAATTCAAGGGATTAGGAATTAATGTCTTGTAGGATTATAAGCTAGAATCGAGCATCTAATGTATTTCAGTCTTCCACCGTGTTTATTTTTCTCTTTTTACCGCAAGGCAGACGGCAGAAATTGAACTTTTGGTATTTTAAAACAGTATGAATACCACATTAAGCAAAGCATGGGATAAACAAGCTCAAGGGTGCAAAATTAAAAGATAAAAGCAGTTTGGTTTTCTTTTTTTTCAAGTTTATTTTTGCCGAATTGGATAAAGTAGAAAACAAACTGAAAACAACCCCAAATTAAATGAAGCCAGACGAGGCGAACCACTGATTGGACACAACCTGGTTTTCCGATGCCAAGTAAGAGAAAATCCACAAACTCAGGCATCGGCACGTCGGAAGCCAAGCAGTGGATGTCTGCACGTTAATTCCCCGCACGCTTGGACTGAGGACTCATGCCGGAATAGTGTAATTCGAACCCCACCAGGCGTCATTGTACTCGTGTAATTATTGTGCTCGTGACCAAGACTCCATACTGGGATTTACATTCTGAAACGCTCTACTTTCATATCACAAGTATTTCTAAAGACCACAGAAGTGATTAGCCTGTCTCTCCTGTAAACTAAGTGGGAATCTTGTTAATTTGTTACTAGAAACGTAAAAGCACTAGTAAAATACCGTGGAACTTCAGGTAGAGCCTTTGAGAGGAGTCGCGGTAAGGACAAAGCGTTTCAGAATGCCGGCCTAGAATGTTAAGCGCGTGTGTCTCCAGTGTTACGTATCTGTCTCCGGGTCCCCGGGAGAATACCTGGGCACATAATAGTAGCATAGCGTACACCTCCCTTTATTGGTCTATTTTCACCGAGATGGAGAGATTATGTAGCTTAGCCCTGGGAATGCCGGCCTTGGGGATTAACTCCAATACTACCGCCTCGCTACCATCACCATCGCTACCGTCCTGACGTTGCGAGATCCCTCGAGGTACTACACGCCGTCGTTAGTTACGGGAGACTCTACGGTATTTGGAAAAAGTCGTGTGGGATGGTTAATTGTGTTACGTGTTGTTAATCCTGAGCAGTCTTTCGGTATGAGTAATAAAGCGATACTATTGGAAAGTTTCAGGGCTTAGTTGGTAAACACTGGCCAGTCGGTGTCCTGAGAATATGTGGAGTTTGGGAAAGTTACTTGTGCTACCGAATGTGTTGTTGATCCGTAATAGGTTTCTTGTACGAGTAATAAAGTGAGGCAATGTACATATGGGGACGTCTCAGCTCTTAGTTGCTATACATCGGCCACTCGTCGTCCTCCTCTCCTTCCTAAGCTCGGCCCAAGGCGGTGACTCTTATCTTTATCTCGATGGAAAAATGGAATCTGGATTTATTTTGCTCTCCTCCGATGGAAGCTTCAGTTTTTGTAGACATTTTCCAAGTCTGTGATCTAATCCTGAGATTTATCTTTATTTTTTTTCATTTCATTTTGTTTTTATTCCACTTTCCTTTCTCGTTGAGCCTTGCTGTCTGGGACTCTGAGATAAATGCGAAAAATAGTCAAGTGTAAACAAGCGTGGCCAATACGAACCAAGTAAAAAACGAAATTTTAGAATCCCGAGTCTTGCACGAAAACTGCTGCGACTGCAAGACGGGAAGAAATGCACTCAGGCTTCCTGCAGACTGCTCGTGTTACTGAACGTCCTGCAGAAACGCTGGAATATTGCCATCAACGCCGCTACTCGTCACCGCCAGAAATATAGCGACAGGCACTGAGTGGGTCACGTGGGGGACGTGTCCTTGAGAGAGAAGACAGGGGGAGTGAGGAGGCCAGACGCGCCGGGCCGTGCCACCCTGGATCAGCCTTGTGCCACACGATTGCTCTGGGAGGAGGAAAGCAGCACGGATGCTATTGTCAGGACGCAATGAGGGCTTTGTTTAGTGTCTTAACGACCGCTAGGGGGCTTAGGACTGTGCTGGCCCTATCTCTCTCTCACTCTCTCTCTCTCTCTCTCTCTCTCTCTCTCTCTCTCTCTCTCTCTCTCTCTCTCTCTCTCTCTCTCTCTCTTGGTCTCATTCTCAGTCTCTCTCTCTCTCTCTCTCTTGGTCTCATTCTCAGTCTCTCTCTCTCTCTCTCTCTCTCTCTCTCTCTCTCTCTCTCTCTCTCTCTCTCTCTCTCTCTCTGGATATTCACTTACCATGCAGAAACAATACATTCAAGGGGGTTTATTCCGCCGGTGAAACAAAACACCACAACAGTAACAATCCCAGCCTAACAAAAGCATTATTGACTCTCAAAAAATCTCTTTTAGATATTCATAAAGAAATGTGAGGAAAAAAAATAGATCGCCAGCCTTCTCTGTGATGCCTAACGGGGGGAGAAAGGAAGAAAAAGAGGAAAAGAGATGGAATTTTGAGGAAAGGGAAGAAAGGAACTGGAAGGAAATTTTGTTGAGGAAAGGAAGGAAGAGAAAATTTTGGATGGCCCGGGAAGGAAGAAGAATTTCTGGGAAGAGATTGTTTGGCTTCTTTTCTTCCCCCCAAAAGCTTCTTCCTTTCTTCACCAAACGCCATTGTAAAGGATCCAAAAACCATCTTTCCGCTAGGAGGTGAAACGCAATAGAAATGGACCGAAATGCACCAATAAGATACACCCAACGAAACTGTAAAGTCCCCGTGACGATTACCCAAGACTAGGGTCATTAAAGTGCGTTCTTAAGGCAGCTCGTTAGAATGGGTGAAAATACCGCGCTGGCAAACTCGCGGCTCTTTCCTCCTTCCCGTGGACAAAAGTGGGAGTATTTGCCAGTGCTCAAATAATAGCTCGCTGAATGGAAGGAACACCGTGGGTCTTTGTAAGTTATATAAGATACACACGCACACACGGAGATTTTTCAAGTTCTTAAGATTACGCACACGTATTTCTTGACTCTCTTACATTAACTGCTGTCCACCTAAAAGAAATAAACACAAAATAATAAAAGGATGGGACATTTTTCTTAGTCTTGTAAAGTTTTACCCACGTACTTACAGAAGGAAAGCCAACACAAGTCAGTGTCTGAATAGAACGAAGGATTATTACACCCACTCCAGTCGTAACGCAACCAACCAACATTGACCATTACCTAAAAAAGACACAATTTCTCTGCAGACCACGATTCTAGCCCGTAACATACAATTGCTCATGAAACACTCCTTAGGGCCCATTAAAAACACGACGGCCCTCATTCCTTAGACACGATGGAGTTCCTGGTGAGCCTCCGCCGTCAGCAGCAGAGGCAGACGTGGACTCGACAATCTTCGACACCCTGAGGACGGGAACAACTCCGGTGCATTACCCAATTACTCCTGTTATCGACAAGGTGGGCAGGCGCGCGCGGTTCTCCGGAGAGCTTACCAATATCGCCAAGACCATAAACCAGGGCAGGGAAGGCAATGCGAGACTGTAGACGCCGGCCCATGGAGAGAGAAAAAAAGATTACCATTCAAAAGGAAGCGTTTCTTTAACTCTCCCCAGCCAGTGACTGTGTGTTTAGGAACCGCGGTGTTCATATCGACTTGGAGGAAAGAACCTGCCTGGACACAAGGCGAGAAACGAGCAGGCAGAGGAGCAACAAGGCGCAGGCAAATAGGCAAGGGAAAGACGACAGGAAAACACGGCAACAGACACTCCCACGGAATGACAAAGGAGGCAGACGCTTGTGGGATAAAAG
>NC_059274.1:14436789-14444289 GCF_017591435.1 Portunus trituberculatus
GAAAAATGTTGCTTTCTTTTCATTTCTGCTATTTGAATGAAGGTGTTTTATGGACGCTCTTTTGTGACTTACGACGTGACAGAAGTGAAAAATAAGGTCAGTTTTTATCCAGGGAGACGTGAATGAGGAAGGTAAAGAGGTGAGCGAGACAGGAACGTGTGTGTAAGTTACGGACTGACGTGGTGGTGTGACGAACGCGAACCTGAAAATGAAACATGAGAACAAGAAACCGACAGGGCGAAAACACTAAAGATTTTTTTTGGAAAGACGGTAAGACAGGAGCGGAGGATAAGATGCAATGTCGACGAGGAGAGAGAAAAAAAAGCATACAGTGAAAAGAGTGAGAAAAAGAAGCCCCATAAATCTGCTTTAGGTCCTTTTCTCTCTGAACTAAAGTTTCTGAGTTACTTTTTTCGGAGCAAACTTTCAACCTTTGCGCGTTTTCTTTGTCCTAATGAGCCGCTATATAATTATCACAAACAGGGGACTTTCTGTGCTGAGAATACATGTGACTATACTTCAGCAACCACTACAAAAAAATGTCAAACAATAACAAAACATGTCTTTTCTTTTATCCTTCCTTCACCAACTGAGTCACCTTACAATGATCGCAAACTGAAGGTGTTTCTGTACTGAGAACACATACGCTACTACAATAATTACAATGATGGAAAGGTCAAACAAAAGCTAATCCTGCTGGAGTATTTTTAAGTCTTGCTCTATTCAAACGAGCGAGCTAGTGAATAAAAAGTAAGCTTTCTACTTTTTTTTAACCGCACTTCGTCCAATCAAGCCACAAATGCGAGACTTCCCGAGATAGTAGATAAATTAAACAGCAACGACAACAAAAGTAAGTAAATAAACAAATAAATTAAGAAAAAATAAGCTTCTTACTTTTTAAACGCACTTCGGCCAAACGAGAGCCACAAATACGAGACTTTCCAAGAGAGTAGATACATGAAAACAGCAACGACCTCAAAAAGTAAGTAAATAAAACAAATAAATTAATAAAAACAATCCTTCTACTTTTTTGACAGTGCTTCTTCCAATCAAGCCACAAATGCGAGACTTCCAAGGGAGTATAGATATATCAGAGCAGCAACGACTACAATAAATAAATAAAATAAACAGGTATGTGGCCGCCGTGGTACAGTGGAAGGATGCGTGCTTTGGGGTCCGAGGGGTCTCCAAGCGCACGGGTTCGAATCCTGTCCACGGTCCGAGTGTAGGTTGGGCTTCCTCACTTGGGGCAACGGTTTCCTAGCGGGTGGGCTTTGGGGATAGAAGGTACCACAAAAAGTATCACCTTTTAGCCCATGAATTCCCGTGAAAAGCCCACATGGTATATATATATATATATATATATATATATATATATATATATATATATATATATATATATATATATATATATATATATATATATAAACTTTCTACTTTGAACAGCACTTTGACCAAACGAGAGCCACAAATGCAAAACTTTCCAAGAGAGAAGATATATCAGAGTAACAGCAAAAAATAATAAAATAAACAAATAAGTAGACAAAAGATAAACGTCCTACTTAAATAAATACAAATAAGTGAACACAATATAAGCTTCCTACTTTTTAATGGTGCTTCGTCCAATCGAGCTACATATGCGAAACTTTATAAGAGAATAGATATACCAGAGCACCACCAACAAACAATAAACAAATAAACAAGTGAGTGAATAGATAGCCAAAAAAAACTACCAACACTCTAACTCCCGCAATCTTCCTCTACACAATCCGCCACATGATTATTACACACGGTAAACATTCTATAGCGAGGAAGCAAACCGTGATACATGAATAACTACTACAACAAAAAGGACATTGATAACCTGCACGCGGGGAACATTTAATACCGTGAATCAATTTACCGCCCAGATCCTTGAATTGATAGCATAACGACGCCATAACGGAGAAAATATGATTACGCTTCATCATACAGATAAAAATAATGTTTGGGGAGTAAAATCTAAGGTGCGGCCGTTCTTCTTTGATGGTACTTTTGAAAATTTACGCAAATAGTGTACCCAGAAGACAAAGGTAATAACAAGGATAATGATAATGTTAATAGTAATAGTAGTGGTACACTGTAAAGAATGAAGAGTGCTTTAAGGGTAGATTCGATACGATGGTGTACAACTTCACACATCTACCCACACTATCGCTTTCCTCCCTCGAAAAGGATACAATAATAATGATGATAATAATAATAACAATAGTAATGACAATACCTGTCAATCTAACAATATCAGCACCCTTCTATCTTTCCTATCCCAATAAGCAAACCACCACCACTTCAGCATCCCCAGCCATTCAGCTGCACACTTTCTCACGCACCTTTCATGTACAGATAGAACAACCAGCGACGTGTTTGCTATCACTGCTTCACCCTTCAACACACGAACACGAGAACGGCAAACGAACGAGATGAAGAGAAGAAAAACTCAAGAAACATATGAGTAATTAAGAAGTTGAAATCAAGGTGGCGAGATAAGTTTCATGATGACATTCTAGTCTGGAGTATACATGAGTAAACGTGACTTCACATAATCAGAGGTTGTGATGCAGCAATGAAAGAGTTGGAGAATAACGTGTGAATGGATGTAAATAATGGATCTCCTGAATAAAGCTGATTGTTCTCATCATCTCTCAGAGGCAGAAGGAAATAAAAGAAGTAAATAGCAATTTATGAAATAATTATCTAAGCAAATTGTCAGGTGCAGAGATTAAGTTAAACAAATCTTTCATTCTTAGTTTGCAAAGAAAAGTCCATACAACGAATAAGATGAAAAGGTCAGATGCTCAAGTCGGTAAAAGTCATCATCAAAAATAGATGGTCAGATGCAAAGATCAAGCTTAAACAAAACACATGAAAGCCGCCCTTTTACCTGCGAAGAAAAGATACAAATAACAAATAAAAGAAAAAAAGTCAGATGCTTAGGTTGGTAAAAGTCATCATCCAAAATAGATGGTCTGGTGCTAAAACAAAACAAACACAATCCTTCCTTCCTACGTGCGAAGAAAAGGTACAAGTATCAAAATAAGAGAAAAAAAATTCAGATGCTCAGGAGCGTGAAAAAAAAAAAACGCAAGAAAAAGCAAACTCTCAGGTAACAAATAAAACAAAACTGGCTCGGATGCTTAGATGAATAAAAATACCTGATGAAAAGTAACCAAAAAAAGGAAATAAAAAAAACCTCTTACCTTGCTAATTACCAGGAGGACTGCAGGTATAGCGCGTCCCATAATGAGGGAACACATATATCGCTCTTCCATAACTCAACTCTTCTCTGCCGCTGCCACCGTGAACCGGGAGTGGATCGATGGAAAGTCTCGCAGGCTGGCGGTCGGTGGACAAACGGCGCGCACACTTTCCCCGAAGTTATCCCCGAACGATCCGACCTCACGCGACGGTGACAAGTCCGAATATAAATGGGTTACTTCGGGAAAAGGTGGAGGTGTCGCAGTGTCTTTCTTTCCCGCGTCAAAGAAAAGACGGTGGCGGCGAACGACGGAGGGACGTTATGAGGTGGCGGGAATGATTTACTGCCGGTTGTGTTGCCGCAGAGGTGTGGGCGTCTTCGTTTTCTTTTGTGTGTGTGTGTGTGTGTGTGTGTGTGTGTGTGTGTGTGTGCGTGTGTGGGTGTGTGTGTGTGTTATCCCATGGTCAATAAACGTATATGTTTGTCTGTCTGTCTTTTGTGTGTGTGTGTGTGTGTGTGTGTGTGTGTGTGTGTGTGTGTGTGTGTGTGTGTGTGTGTGTGTGTTTTTGTCACGATGCGACTCGCAATCTAAACCTACTTTTTAGCTGCAGCCTTGATCTCGACAAGAATACTTAAGAAGCGGCAAAATAATCTTGCAAAATAAACTTCTATTTATCCTGAGCACGGAGAGGAGATGATGGCAAATGAAAGTTAAATATACATGAAAAAAAGTAAGATGGAGAAAAAAGAAGAAGAGCAAGAAGAAGAAGATGGCAAAGAAGATCAAGAACGAAGACGAATTTTCATAAGAACCACAAGATGAGTAAAACAAAAAAAATCAATGTGAAGGATAAAAAACTAAATATTGAGCAGAAAAGTCATAGGAAGTTAAGAAAAAGCCCGAAAAAGATGAAAAGTATACACAGAAAGAAAATGTAAAGCCATAAATACAGACAAGAGATATGAGAGCGAGCGAGAGCAGGTATTTCAGTGGTAATGAAGTGGTTGGCGATAGTGGCAAAGACTGGAGCTGTTTTGACTTATCGTTTCAACTCACTGAGCAGAGGAAGGCCACTTGATCTGGGAAAGAGAGAGAAATAAAAACAAATGCGAAACGAGGAGGCAGTGTAGTGATGGTGGTATTGATAGGGGTGATAGTAGTGGTAGTGGTTGTTGTTAGAGTAAAAATAAGAAGGAAAGGATACTCGAGCTGGGAAGGAGAGAAAATAAATACAAAAGAAGGAGGCAGTGTAGTGGTAGTGGTAGTGATAGTGGTGGTAGTAATAGTAGCGGTATAGTTGTTGTTAGAGCAAAAAATAACAAAGAAAGGCTAGTCGAACTGGGAAGGAAAGACGAAAATAAATACGAAAGTAGGAGGCAGTGTTGTGATGGTGGTGGTGGTAAAGATAGTGGTGATAGTAATAGTAGCAGTAGTGGTTGTTGTTAGAGGAAAGAATGCAACAAAGGAAATATCACCAGTAGCACGATTAGATAAGGAATATGTGACTTGAGTGTTCGTTTTCATTCACACTACACAGCATTGCACATCCCTAAGAGATAACTAACTACAATATGAAGTAATAAAAATGAACAATACATGAGTCGGCCGGTGTAATATGTTTCCTGTACAATTTAAGTGGAGGTACATTGCGGAAACTGAGAGGCGGTGGGAGCAAAGCAACAACAAGAAGGAAGCAGGAACAACATGCGCGTTGTATGATGTGTGTAGCGCCCACCGGACCGACAGAGGTAGGCGAAGCGCGGAACGGATGATGGAAGGACGGGAGGTGTGTTGGAGAAGGAGGGGAGGTGTTCCGAGGGTACCAGAGGGAGGTGGATGGCGGTGATGATGGGAAGGGAAAGTGGGAGGGAGATGGAGGTAAGAGGATTGTTCCAAGCTTATGACGCACCAGCTGGTCGTGTGAATTTGTACTTCTACTGCTTTACTCTTCGCCGAAAAAATAAAAGCGGCGCATAACAAAATAACCAAAGGGAAAGAAAAAGTAGAAAAGCGAGAGGATAGAGTTTGTTTCGACGCAAGACGCTGTACGGATTGCGAAACTTCTGGAGATTATGCAGCGTTCGGTCCACTGTCTCGCTGATTCACTGGATTGCAGTAACGGAAGCAGCGAGGCTCGGTGAGTGGAGCAGGAAAGCCGCTCTGTCCACCGCTCAATCAACAGTTGTCATCACTGATTTGTTTCACTAAATCGCCGCAATCACGTGAATATACAACAGAATTATTATACGTAGCTGACCCACACATTCACTGCCTAGGATGAAGCAATGTCACGCATTATTTTTATTCAGTTAACTAATCTGTTTGACTCGGTGATCAATATGAAAAATGATCCACCACTGTTTTAGTTTGAGTTTGTTACTGTTGTTGTTGTTCGGTGAAATGAACTTTACCATTCTGATCTACGCTCCCGATTAATAGTGATGTGTGCCTTCTCTTTGACCTTCACTCCTCAAGACCGCTTTGTTTTTTGTTTTTTTATACTCTTTACTTATGAATGCTTCTCTCTAAAGTTTTTCCGTGTTGCCTCTCAAGTTTCTCTATCTGAGATTATAAGTTAGTTGAGAATTCCTAGAAAACGAAAACGCTGTACCGACTAAAAAGTTAAAATTTGTCCTTTATGGATGATGCAAGAAAAGTGAGCCAAAGCAGGAAACAGACCGAGAGGGAACAATCCTAGCTGAAGGTGACACTCCCGACCTAGAACTGCACTGAATTCTGATGCCGTTATGTTATGACCACACACACACACACACACACACACACACACACACATACCCTGCTTGGGCCTCGCTCTATACCAGGGGTTATCAACCTTTATAATGTTATGTACCCCTCGAAGTCTTTCAGTATTGATCACGTACCCCTTTCCCACAATGCAGCGTCAGGAAGGGTAAGAATAAATGCATGATTTATTGACTTAGTTTATTAAGTTTAATTTGTGATATAGATGTGGAGCAGACAAATTTTTTTAATTGATATTAGTATGTTTCTATGAGGTAGTGTCGATAGGAACTGGTACCTCACAGGGAGACACTATATGTGACTTACATTCAATACATTTACCAAAAAGGAACTATATCAGACAATTTTCGATCATTATGGCAGTGAACTAGTGTTGCTTCCAGCTAGTTGCAACTTGTAAATAGTGATAATGATAAATAAGTCACTGTGTGTGTGAATAACATATAAAATAATAAATCGGAACAAATATTATAGGTTTGCAAGGTTGTGTGGCAACTGTAATCCAAGAGAGCTTCCTCTCAAGTGATATAACTCCAAGAGTTTCCTTGTTAACGTTGTTAACGTGTCCTGGTTCTAGTGAAGGACACATCCAGCCTAGCACATGTAGGCCACATTGTATACTATAAACAAATTTGCAGTTATTCAAAGCTGAAGTATTTTGAGAAACCTGCCACGTACCCCCAAAATTCCTCTCAAGTACCCGTGGGGGTACGCGTACCCCAGGTTGAGAACCCCTGGTCTATACACTCTCCTTGTATATTTCTTTAAAGATATAAACTTCCACCTCTTCCCTACTCAATTAAGCCACCATGGGGTAAAGAACACTGCATCACGTAATAGTATCCGATAGTTTATTGCTATTGAAAACAGACTTCCAACAAGGAAAGGTTTATAACTTTAAATATTCTACAAAATTAATAATTCTTACTGTCCTATGGCTGGCCCTCATACCAGTGCGTAGCCGTTTCCCGCTTAGGATCATTCTGCTCAGTCCACATATAACATTCGGAGTTCTGGCGCCGTTTCCAGAAACTTTCCTCCCTCAAGTAATATAGGTAACGACTCGCGAAAGACACTCTCTCTCCGGTGAATACTTATATATTATCGCAATAGCCACTGATGGCGGCCGCCATACACTCGAACAAAAGCGTCTGTCAAATTCAAACTGTGGCTCTCACTGTCTCGGGCAGGTTGTAATTAGCTGTCAGTGTCGCGTCGTCAACAAAGTAGGCACTCCGGACATGTTGTATTGTCTTTGTTCGGAAATAATTGTAACACACGGATGAAATGTGATCATTCTTTGACAGATTCTTTTAAACACTCATCTGATTTCCGTTACTATGATCAATAACAAAAGTGGATAATAAAAGCACTTTCCCTTGTGAATTTTTCTCCTAATTGCCACACAGCGGAATCTAATGGCGAGCACGTATAACGAGTGACTAATTAGTTTTCTTAATTACATACAAATGAATTTGTTTTGTGGTTTTGATCTGGTAAT
>NC_059274.1:14449289-14451789 GCF_017591435.1 Portunus trituberculatus
AGCGCCAAAGACAACTTTCCTGCCATTGCTGCCATGGCGGCTGGGGACCGAGAGACAACCATTGCTTGTGTCTTCTCCGGCGCGAATGTCACTTGCCAGCGAGCACCCCACTCCTTTATCACTCGTAGCTGCTGATTGATGGCCTCAGCAGCCCGCCCACTGTCCTGGCGTGGATAGGTATAGGAGAGGGTGCAGTCATCAGCATAGGCCTTGACTCCTGGCAGTAGCTGGAGAAGATCATCCACGTAGATATTCCACAGGAGTGGGCCAAGAATTGAACCCTGTGGCACTGATGCCTCCACAGGCAGGGACTCAGATGTTTGCCCGTTGACAACCACCTTGAGGCTTCTGTCCTGCAGGTAATTTCCCAGAGTCGTAGCAAGCCACCCTGGATGCCTTTAGCACGAAGCTTTTCTAGTAATCCGTTGTGCCATACTTTATCAAAAGCTCCTGCTATGTCCAAAGCAACCACTATAGTGTCCTTGCCGTCGTCGAGGGCGTCCTGCCAATGCCTGGTGAGAAGCATCATTAGGTCGGAGGTTGACCTTCCAGGTCTGAACCCAAACTGTTGGTCTGAGAGGAGGGCATTGTCCTTGAGATGGCTACACACCACCTCTGCCACGACCCTCTCAAACACTTTACCCACCACTGACAACAGGGATATGGGTCTGTAGTTTTTTGGGTCCGTCCTGGAGCTTTTTGTGTACAGGAACTACTCGAGCCTCCTTCCACACTGAAGGCCAGACGTTTTCCCGTACACAAGTTGTGAAGACTTGGGTGAGAGGGGCAGCCAGTTCCTGGGAGCATCGCTTCAGCAGGTGCGGGCTGATGTCATCAGGGCCGGTGGCTTTCTGTGTGTCCAGCCCCCGCAATAATCGCTTCACCTGCTGATGCGTCACCTCCACCATGGTGACAGTCTTCTCACATTGCTGGACCAGCTGAGGCGGTGGCTGCTGTGGATTCCCGACCTTCATTTTTCCAGCAAACAAGGAAGCCAGCAACTGTGCCCTCTCCTTACTGCTGGTGGCGACAGTACCGTCCTGCTTGCTGAGGGGAGGGATGGATTCTTGGTGGCCAGTTCCTTGTTTGTCCTTAACAAGAGACCACCAAGTTTTGTTTCCTACGCCAGTGCCACACAGTTTCCGGCGCAGGCTTTCCTCCCACTTTTTTAAGGCCCACTTGCTGGTTACCACCATCCTCCTGCATGCAGCCCTGTGCAGGTCCTTGTTGCGCCGAGTCGGGTTCCTCTTGTAGCGGAGCCAGGCAGCATACTTTGCCTCGGCAGCAACACGGCAACGGTAGCCAAACCATGGCTGATCCGTCGATCTGGTGGTGTATTCCCTGTGTGGGACGTGGCGTCTCTGGAGGGCGAGAAGGTGAGAGGTGAGTGCAAGTGCTTCACTCTCTGCTCCTCCCTGTAGCAGAGTGGCCCATGGGGTGTGGGTCAGGTCGCGGCGCAGGGAAGCCCAGTCTGCTTTGTTCCACAGCCAGATGGTGCGGGTGGTGGCCTCGTCCTGAGCCACGCCCACTTCCAGCTGTGTCAGTACAGCGTGATGGTCAGAGCTGCCCACGAGCCCCAGCTGATGACACTGAAGCTTGTCTTCCTGGTAGTCTGAGATGACAGGGTCTAATGTCCCTCCTCGTTCATGTGTGGGGAAGGTGACATGATCTGTCAGACCCTGCACCTCCAGGAGATTCTCGTAGGCGTCTCTTTCCAGGTGGTGATTGAGATCCCCCACAATCAGCACGTGGCTGATTGATTGACTGACTGACTGGCTGCCTGGCTGACTGACTGACTGACTGACTGACTGACTGGCTGCCTGGCTGACTGGCTGACTGATTGACTGACTGACTGGCTGACTGACTGACTGACTGGCTCCCTGGTTGACTGGCTGACTGACTGACTGGCTGACTGGCTGACTGACTGACTGGCTGACTGATTGACTGACTGACTGGTTGACTGACTGACTGACTGACTGACTGACTGGCTGACTGGCTGACTGATTGACTGACTGACTGGCTGCCTGGCTGACTGACTGACTGATTGACTGACTGACTGGCTGACTGGCTGACTGTCTGACTGACTGACTGGCTGACTGATTGACTGACTGACTGGCTGCCTGGCTGACTGACTGACTGACTGACTGACTGACTGGCTGCCTGGCTGACTGGCTGACTGATTGACTGACTGACTGGCTGACTGACTGACTGACTGGCTCCCTGGTTGACTGGCTGACTGACTGACTGGCTGACTGGCTGACTGACTGGCTGACTAACTGACTGACTGACTGGCTGCCTGGTTGACTGGCTGACTGACTGACTGACTGACTGGCTGACTGACTGACTGACTGACTGGCTGACTGACTGACTGACTGACTGGCTGACTAACTGACTGACTGACTGGCTGCCTGGTTGACTGGCTGACTGACTGACTGGTTGACTGACTGACTGACTGGCTGACTGACTGACTGACTGACTGGCTGCCTGGTTGACTGACTGA
>NC_059274.1:14454289-14484289 GCF_017591435.1 Portunus trituberculatus
TTCCTGCACTCGTAAAATATCTTTGTCATTGTATAGAGGAAATTGTGTTTTGTTACCAGCTTCGAACGAGGTTTGGGGTGAGGAATGCAGGATTGGAAGAGAGTAAGGGAGAGGGAGAAGGAAAGAGCGAAAGATGGGAATGCAACGGTGAGAGGAAAGAAGGGACGGAGAGATAAAGAGAAAGAGTAGCGGGAAAGAAGAGTAAGTAAAAACAAGCTTGGTTATCCAAACGGATCGGCAGAGGGAAAGGTTACGACTTTTCTCTCTAAAGGCTAAGAGAATATTGCCTGTAGTACACACACACACACACACACACACACACACACGGCACGTGAAGCTATACGATGTGAATACAGTTCATGTAATTTCATTCGTTTCAGTCTCACGATTTGCCTGATGTCTGTCAGTGAACAGTTAGTATTTCTTTTTATTTTGCGCCACAAAAATAAAAGGCGATGCTTGAGAGCGTCTTAATTGGAGTGAGTGTTGCGGTGATGATCGGCCAGGCGTTGATTGGGACGGCAGGGGCCGCCGGGAGGCCAACCGTATCCAGGTCTGTCACAAGATTTGCTGTTTTTCACCCAGAACAGCCTGTCTTGGGCAACATTCCTCCAGGCCTCCTGGGCGAGGCACACCTGCGCCACAAGGTGCATGACGTCGCGTTCATGCTGCGGGCGTTTCGCATGGTAGTGAAGGATACCCGGCTGCACATCCCTCAGGATGAAAAAGATCCTCTCACTAAAAGATTTCCAAAAGTGCGAGTGCCGGAAGACCGCAAAGTGCGTCGCCACTGCAGGCACGACTTTGTCTCCTGCGTCACTTACCTGAGCAGGGCGGCGCGAAGGCTGGGAATGAGCGCCGAGAATGACCTACTGACGCTGCGGCAGGGGAGGAGAAAGGGAATGTGCATCAAAGGCAGCCGACGACTGCGGATATTTTGTGATCACCGTCACAAGAACACCAAAACGAAAAAGGAAATTCGAAATGCTGTTGGCACTTTATTGAGTACATCAAGTCCAAAGAAATGGAAAAAGAGAGTAAGACCGAGTTTACGTGAACGCCTGAGAGTCACAAAACCATCAGGTGGATATATATCTTTCATTCTTTCACTACTAAAGAAATTCACCCAGAAAGTTGTAATTTCAAGTGATAACTCGAGCGTAAGTAATAGCAGTTCCGTTGACGGCCTTGAGTTATATATACAAACAGTGACGGCGATGCAATACATGTGTTGGTACACCATGCACGGTGTCCCCTACCTCGCACATCTCCTGCAGTGCGACTCGTCAGCTCCTAACCAGACCAGGCCAGACGGGGACTCTCGTGCCAATAGTTACGGCGATCCCTTCGGCTGTGCCCTCTACTCTTTCTGCCCCAATCCGTGTTGCGGTGACTTGCAAGAACCCAGTTTGGAAAACTGCTGGAACCGCTTCAACAACCCGTGTCGCTTGCATGGGGCGAGGGGCGGGCAGGGGTGCAGTGTTAACCGGCAACTAAATCTAAACTACCATCTGCTTGTTGATGAGGGAGTACAGATCTCGTGCGACTGTGGCACGGGACGTCGCTTCGAGCCTGCAGCGCACCTGTGTGTGTGGCAGGATCACTGTGCTGAACCCGCCGCCTGCCCGAACCCACACCAGCTTTGCCTCAACCACTACGGCGGCCATGCGTGTAGATGTCATCCGACTACCGATGGCAAGAGTATAACCAACGCTGTGTGCCGCTCTACATCAAGAACATAACGGAGGCGGAGGAGACGAGGAGGACTGATAAAGGGAAGGAGGAGGAAGAGGAGGAGAAAGTACTAAGAAAAGGACAAGAAAGAAAAAAGAAAGTACCTTTTTTCAAATGGCTTCGCGATGTATTTCAGAGGAGACTAAAGGTTCCTCAAACACCAAAAGAAAACTACGAGTGGGGATTGGTGTGACTGATTTCCTGACGTGCGAGGATTGGGAGGAGTCTCGTGAATATGTACACAGAATATTTGCAGCCTCGGAAAACATACAAGCTCCTAATATGTATTTTCTTTAATGAAGAAAGCCTTATCGCTAAATTTGTTTATAACATAACATTCCTGCGTTATTAAAGAATTTAAAGACAAATGCCAGTTTATAAAATGTTAAGCACAGTATGAATGTACAAATAATGTACAGTGTCGAAAATTCCTGAATAAATCAAAGAAAATAAGGTGATTATAAGACGTCCTTGAGATTTCATTCACTTGGCACATGTTCGGTGGCTACCCTCCACACAGCTGCTCCTCTTCAAGTTGCCACTTTGTCGTACTGCAGCACGGTTATGTTTCGCTCAGGCGTGGCGGCGCGATAGGACCAGGGACAAACTTCACTGTCACAGGGTGAAGAGTTACGAAAAAGTGGCTTTCAGTTCTATGATATCTTGAAGAATCCTATTTGTTACTTTCTGCTACTAAATTTGCTTCGTCATCGCTAGTCGTTTAAGCATAAAAGACACATGTGACCGAAATACACGCGTTTTCATGACATCTCTCAAAAGCTCTCAAAAAACTGCGGGACAAGAGATGATAGGCCAGTGCTGACCAAACCTATTCATAAGGTTATTCACTCTAGTTTTGACAGTAAAAAATAAAAATAAGTATTAATCTCTATTAGAAACTCAGAAAATAACATGGTCACAAAATAATCGTGAACATATAGAATGCATAATATCATGTACATGTTACATGGTAAACTTTCCTTCACAAAATATCTTTTCCTACCGTGCACTCACGCCCCATGTGCACCGCAGCACCACACACAGGTTGACAGTGTGCAGGGCTGACTCTTATACCTATGTGGTGTGAGCAGTGAGTGTAGGATTGATGCCAGTCCTTGACCGGAGACGATTGCTGAGAATGTATGAAGGTGTTTCTTCACACCTTGTCACACAACTCTTACGTAATGCAGCAGGTTGAGCTTTCCCATCGCTTCATATTAAACTTGCCTATCTAACTTGTCTCTGATACTTCTGTGCCATCAGTGCTGTGAAGGTCGCAGTATAGATTATAAATGTAAAATAGATAAATATTATAAAGATAGATTAAAAGGTAAAGAAATTACACTTTTGTCTTCAAGATAACTTGCAAATTATAATGAGGTCCGTAAAACAGTTTTAACCTCTAGCCAAGGCAGATACAATGATTTCAAGCCGAGCTAGCAACTTAGTATTGGCAGTTGGGCAAGCGCCGGCGCCCAGACTACACGAGTCTACACACTAACGGATGACGGTAAGTGACTGTGAGGGACACTGCTGACGTTAAGGAACTCCTATGCGTGTTTTCATGCTCCTCATTCAGTTATGTGACACAATAGATAGATAAATAGCTAGAGAGAGAGAGAGAGAGAGAGAGAGAATGTGTGTTTTGGCTTCGGACGCAGCCCTTTTTGGGACCAGATGTTCTTGACATCACGCACGAAGTGAACACTTGGCAATGTGTTCACCGCTCAGTCGCACTGTCGCGGGTTCACTGCTCGCACTGTTTGCACTCAGCGTCTTGATACCAGACAGCGCTAGATTTTGTAATTCTTGCTGGAAAATAAGTACTTTTTGGGGCAAGTTTTATAAGCTTACACGGGTGTATAGTTGCACGCAAATGCATCTGAAATTTAAGTAAATTAATTTCATGATAACTGACTGTATATAACATTGTTTGAGTCTCAGTTCATAATTTCAGATGATGTTCTTAAAACAGCATATCAAGGCAAGCAATTTATCATTTCATACTATTATCAACGGATGTATACTGATACATAATTTCATTTGAGTATAGCAAATAGCAGACAAGTCCATGCAGTACATAGAAAACATAGTATTGTGTCGCAGACTTAATGCTTTCCGGTACGATATCGTCAGCTGCTGGCAGCAAATCACAACAACACTCCAAGCCTTACCAGTCTTCTTA
Source organism: Portunus trituberculatus (assembly GCF_017591435.1). NCBI lineage: Eukaryota > Metazoa > Arthropoda > Malacostraca > Decapoda > Portunidae > Portunus > Portunus trituberculatus. Next base: position 14,458,209 of record NC_059274.1, read on the forward strand.
ATTAACGGCACGAAGTTTAGTGTCGTACGTCCGCCAGTGGTGCTGATTATTTTTTTATTTCACTGATTATCTTTATATATAGGACGTGACAGTGATATCCATATTTTTCAATACTCTCAGATAAAATGCAGAAACTGAAATTGGCATAATTTTATTTTTAGTGTTCATGCTTACTTAAATAAAAATGATTATCTGTTTTTTAACTTTATCTTATAATTTGATTAACAAAGACTTTTTATACACCAGCAAGTTAAAATAATAACATTGAATTACGCTTCTAATTTTAATGCACATGTGCAACAATTCATGTTGTACTTTTTTTCTACACATCGATTTCCAGATTAGCTAAGTCATCCCTTTGCCCCAGGAACTCGGAAACGATGAAAAATTCTAGTGCTGATAGGTGTCTACGAGCCTAGCTGCGAACAGGCCTGATTTCAGGTGGCGGTGGCGCTACCTCTCTGGACAAATCAGTGTTTTATTGATGTATGTATACTCCAATTTCAGGGAAGACCTATGTAGAGAGTGTATAATGTACTAATACTGCAAGTGATCATCGTGAACAAAATGGCAGCAAGCGGTGAAATTAGGAATCAGATTGGCAATGCGTCTCTCCTGCCAGTGACAGACTCTCTGACTCAGATACCCCACGCACTGCCAACTGGTTCGGCTTTCATGTTGTGCCTGGGATTTCTTCCGTGCCACCTGCAGCCTACTTTGCTATCCTCCCGCTGGTGTTTTCTCTTAACTGTGTTAGGCTTAGACCAGTTCCACACGAGCGTTTGTGTGGACACGTCGAACAGAGACACAGAAACACACCAAGTGTTTATACAGGAGTTTATCATGCTTTCACGTTTCACTGACCAGTATAGGGCCCTACCGCCAGCCTGAGTTCCTGCCAGAACCTTCCTCTCAGTCATCCACTGTCTGCTCAAGATGAACGTTTCATGGAAAAATCCTGTGTTTGTTTATGCAGCAATTCAAGCAATGGAAAATGGAAAATCGTCTAAAATGTTAGTTTACTGATTAACTTTAAGAGGCTATTTGATGTCCCCTTTTCTTTTCACTCTTTAGGGACCGGCACCTCAGTGGGCCTTTTTTATCACATTTTTCCTGCCCTTGACTGGTAGTCACTCTTACATTAAAAAAAAGAAAAGTTATGGTCAAATATCTATGGATATTTATTATTAATTATGACTGTTACATTATACTGCACACCAGAGCTGTATCCACAACTGCGGGACGGGATTTAAATCTGGCCTGCCACCCAGCTAAAAATGATGACCAATGTGGCAGAGCAACGGCAACTGCGTACTCACGCACCATAGCTACTATACACTAGAACATTCGTGGAAAAGCACCCATTGCCACTAGTAGCCAGCAAAGGACGCGTGTCAAGAAAAGACAATGCGTCCTTGCTGGCTTCTGCGTCGTGTGAAAGGTCCCATTGAACTCCCTGCTTTTTCACATGAGAGTCTATGCACGCGCTTTCGATGAAGAGCGTTTTAACATTCAATGGAGTTCAATGGTACCTTTCACACTACGCGTCGCAAACACGTGCAACACAGCACACACACACAAGCCACCAAGAGCATATCCGTTCATTCTGGCCCATGTCTCCTTCCTGGATACTAACTGCAGTGGGAAATTTCACAGTATCCATGCCTTTCATTCTTGGAGCATTTTCAGTGCACTCTCTCTTCTCTCAAACTTAACTACACACTCTTTCAGCAAATTTAAGAAATATATCATTTCTCTCTCACAGAACCAAAGGTTCATGCCGAAAAATCGCCGTTATCACCAGTGACGCCGGAGTGTTTCGTGACAGAAGACCACGTGCGGGCAGCGCTTACGACAGACAAGGGCACCACCGCACAACTCACCGCCTGGAGAATCGTGGACTTCACTAAGAAGGGCGACAATTATGCCTCTGTAGTGACCAGCGTCGAGGTGAAGTATGAGTTCGACGGTAAAAGCTCCGAAGTGGTCTATGTGGTAAAGATTAACACAGGAAAGACCATTGGAGGTGAAAACATTTTTGATACATTTTTCCAAAAGGAATGCAATTTCTTCCTCGACATCGCACCTGATATAAACTCTGTATTAAAGGAGATTGGTCACACAGAGATCAACGTTCCCAAATGTTTCTATATAAGCCTGGAAGAAAGAAAAGAAGTGATCTTCCTTGAGGACCTACGAGCTAGAGGCTACAAAATGGCTGACCGTAAGCAAGGGTTGGACAAGGCTCACACTACCCTCGTGCTAAGGGAGCTGGCCAGACTTCACGCCGCCTCCCTGCTGCTGCAGAACAAAATCCCTGACGAACACTTCGGAGAAAAGTACCCTCTTTTAAAGATAGGATTAGCTTACTTCTTGCAAAATTACAGTTCATTGCGTAAAATTTTTGAAAATAGTGTGACATTTACCAAAGATATCATAGAAAGAGTAGGAGGATACGAGAGATTGTCTGCCTGGACAGACACGATCATCCCATATATAGTGGACATCTTGGATCAGATGGGTTGCGGCGAGCCTAAGGTGGTGTGTCACGGAGATTGCTGGATTAACAACCTTCTCTTTAGGTAAGCTGTAACTATTCTTTGCATCATACATATTTCTATCACGCACTTTTGTTTCTATCTACAAAAATATGAATTACACCAATATCATCTTTTATTTTTACCACATCACTCGCTTCTTTTCAACTACAAAGCTGTGGTGGAAAATGTTTGGTTGTAGCTCTTAATCAGAGTACAAATCCCTTTAGCACATTGTGTTATGCGTCTCGTGACCTCCTGCAGGTACAGTGAGACCGGCTACCCCGAGGATGTGATGCTTCTTGACTTGCAGATGACATACCTCAGTGTTCCTGCTGCAGATCTCAACTACCTCCTATATAGTAGCATGACGGGGGATGTCAGGAAGCCCAACATTGAAGCCTTCCTGGGCTCCTACTACACCACTTTCAAGGACGTCATGGAGGCTGGCGGCAAGACAGTACCTTTCACGCAGACACAGCTCTTCAAGGACTTCAGGGACAGGAATGTCGCTGGTTTATTGTTTGCCATAATATTTTTGCCTGTCATGGTCTTTGAAACTGAAGAAGTAGAGTCATCGAAAGATAATGGAGAGGATGTTGAAGATTACCTTCGTAAGACGAGAGACAAGGCGATGGAAATGCTAGACACAAATCCTATTGTGAAGTCAAGATTTATGTCTCTTTTTGACGAAATTATGGAATTAGGAATTGCTCCATGAGAGAGAGAAAGAGAGAGAGAGAGAGAGAGAGAGAGAGAGAGAGAGAGAGAGAGAGAGAGAGAGAGAGAGAGAGAGAGAGAGTGAGAGAGAGAGAGGTAAGAGGCGCGTGTGTGTGTTTTATTAATGTATGTTAAGCCAACGTTATCTGTTTACTTATCAAGTAGTAAGTGTCTAAATAAAAAAATAAACATATTTATGCAAATCAAACGTCACTAATCCCATCAAAAGTTCAATCATTCTGTCCTACATCTTCGACGTAATCTTAATATATACCAGTCGACTTTTGTATTTCGCAGGTGGTTATACATTTAAGGAGGCTTTGGCTAGAATTAGAAATACGGATGTAACCCCTGTGGTATACGGTGTGTTGCCAAGGAGGGGACTGGGATGTGAATGGCTGTCCAGGGCTATTGCAATAAATTGCAGACTTGCTGATCACTGCAGGAGTAATGGATGGGCGTTCATCGATAACTGGGACCTCTTTAACGGCAAAGACACCTTGTATACCAGAGATGGACTGCATTTATCACGCCAAGGTGTTCGTGTTTTGGCTGGAACACTTGAAGGCGAGTTAAATGCACTCCGGCGCTTTTTTTCGGTAGTCAGGAGAGGATAGGGACTTCGGTGATCCATAGGTATGAAAGAATAGTCAAATCTAGAAAAGAAACCAGTTTAGAAAATGCGAAGAATAGTTTAAAAGTGTATTACACGAACTGTAGGAGTATTTGAAACAAGATAGATTTGCTGAGAGGAGCAGTTTGTGTTGAAAATTTTGATGTAATTGTATTAACAAAAACCTGGTTAGATATGTCAGGGAAGGTATTTGATCAGGAAGTGAAAATTGATGGTTATACACTTTTTCATAAGGACAGGGAAAACAGAAGAGGGGGAGGAGTGGCTTTGTACGTCAAGGACACACTGCCATGTTGCATAAACAGCAGAATTAAGACAGATAACAAAACAGAGTCTCTATGGGTAGATATTAAGGACGGGTCTCAATCAGTAGTAATGGGTTTAGTGTACAGTGCCCCTAATGCTTCACACCAAATAAACTCTTCCCTATGGGAGGAAATGAATAGAGCAGCCAGGTACAGAAAGGTATGTGTAGTAGGCGATTTTAACTATAGGAATGTTGATTGGAGCTTGATGGTGGGTAACAGGGAAGCAGATGAGTTTCTTAGGGTCATTCAGGATAGTTTTTTAAAGCAAGTCATTTTAGAACCCACAGGGGGAAATAATATTCTAGATTTAATTCTGACAAACAGGGAGGAGGCCGTTATGCAGGTGGAGGTTGGTGGCCAGCTAAGTAACAGTGATCACAAAGAAATACGGTATACATTGAAATGGCATGAAACTTTTAGAAAAAAGAACAATAGGAAAATACCTGATTTCAGGAAGGCTAATTTCGAGGGCTTAAGGGAGTATTTAAAAGGAGTCGCTTGGCAAAGGGAAGGCAGAGATAGTCAGGTAGAGGGAAGGCAGGATCAGAGAAGGGGGGTGAAGTGCGAAGTCGGAGCGGGACAAATGGGAGAAGCTGGATTAGAACATGGGAGGATTCCCGGTCAGGTGAGGGTTGGTGAGATTTATACCCACTTTCTAAACAAAATGCATGAGAGTCAGATAGCTAACATTCAATATAAAGTAATATAATCACAAAGCAACGACCCTAAGTGGATGACAAACAGATTAAAGCGATGCATAGGGCAAAAAGGAATATATATATATATATATATATATATATATATATATATATATATATATATATATATATATATATATATATATATATATATATATATATATATATATATATATATATATATATATATATATATATATATATATATATATATATATATATATATATATATATATATATATATATATATATATATATATATATATATATATATATATATATATATATATATATATATATATATATATATATATATATATATATATATATATATATATATATATATATATATATATATATATATATATATATATATATATATATATATATATATATATATATATATATATATATATATATATATATATATATATATATATATATATATATATATATATATATATATATATATATATATATATATATATATATATATATATATATATATATATATATATATATATATATATATATATATATATATATATATATATATATATATACATAAAAGAGGCTAAAGGCAGGAGATGAGGCTTTAAGGCCCCTATACCATGAATAAGTAAGAACAGTTAATAAGAGGTTAATGAGGAGGGCTAAAAGTGAATATGAGTTGAGGGTAGCCAGCCAAGCAAAGACGAACCCCAAGGGATTATTTTAGTTATACAAGACGAAAAGAAGAGAAGAAATAGGTCCCTTAAGGACAGCAAATGGGGAAATGGTTAGTTCTGCGGAAGAGATTAGTAGAATTATGAACGAGTAGTTTTTAACTGTCTTCACCCAGGAGAAGACACAGGAAATCCCAGATAGCGAACAGATATTTAGGGAAGAGGATAGTGAAAAGCTGACAGATATTCATATAACTAAGGTGATGGTAGAACAGGAGATAGATAAACTAAAGAAATTCAAGTCACCAGGACCTGATGAAGTATATCCAAGAGTTCTAAAGGAATGCAAGGACGTCGTCAGCGAGCCTTTAGCGGTACTTTTTAGGATGTCACTGTAGTCGGGTGTAGTACCGTTAACGTGGAAGGAAGCTAATGTGGTTCCCATATTTAAGAGGGGAGATAAAATCCGAACATCTAATTATAGGCCTGACAGCTTAATTTCAATTGTGGGTAAACTAATGGAATCAATAATAGCGAAAAACATTAGGGAACACCTACGTAGACAAACACGGCTTGATAAATCACACACAACATGGAATTACGAAGGGAAAGTCGTGTCATACAAACTTGTTGAGTTTTTATAGTAAGGTTTATGAGGCGGCAGATAAAGGTGATAATTATGACATTCTATACTTAGATTTCTGTAAAGCCTTTGACAAGGTACCTCACCAGTGGCTCTTAAAAAAGGTTAAAGCACATGGTATAAGGCTGTATTAAAGCGTGGTTAGACGACAGGCGACAGAGGGTAGTAATTGATGGATCTAATTCCGAGTGGGGAGAAGTAGTTAGTGGGGTGCCACAAGCTCAGTTTTAGGGCCACTATTTCTAATATATATCAAAGACGTGGATAGTGGAATTAATAGTGACATTAGTAAATTTGTAGACGACACAAAGATAGGTAGATTAATTAGGTCCGATTCGGATGCCAAGGCTTTGCAGGCAGACTTGGATAGGATGAAAGAATGGACAGAATGGCCACATCTTGACTATGCGGTACAATTCTGGTTCCCATATTTTAGGAAGGATATAGCTCTGTGTGAGTCAGTGCAAAGGAGGATGACTAAAATAGATACAGGGAATGAGGGATTCTCCCTATGAAGAAAGACTGAAAAAACTCAATCTGCATTGCTTAGAGAGACGTAGGTTAACAGGAGACCTAATAGAAGTATTTAAGTGGTATAAGAGTTTTAACAAAGGTGACATGAATGCAGTTCTTAGGATCAGTAGCGGGAACAGAACCAGAAATAATGGGTTTAAACTTGAAAAAATTTAGATTTAGGAAAGAAATGGGAAGAAACTGGTTTTCAAACAGAGTGGTTGATGAGTGGAACGGTCTCAGTGGTCATGTAGTCAGCTGAGTCAATAGGGAGTTTTAAAAGAAGTTCAGATAAGTTCATGGATGGGGAAGATAGATGGAATTAGGTAGCTGAAACACACAGGGACTGCCTCGTATAAGCCTGGCGGCCTCTTGCTGCTTCCCTCTTTTCTTATGTTCTTATTTCTCAAAGTTTTCGCAGCATCCTCCACATCAATCAAGCTTGAAAGTGCGGGGAAATCAAAAGCTTGGGCTGTGAGACGGTGCAGGAATAGGCCCCCACGGTAATAGTTCATTGCTGTAACGGTATTCATCAACATGAAATTTAAATAGGAATCACTTGAACCAATCCAACACCACCCACAAGACGCTGGTGGTGGCAGTCGACGCTATCATTCCTGTCAAATGAACTAAACAAGAAGGAAATTGTAGCTCCATCACTGTGACTTGCAACTTTCAAGGGATGTGTTTCACCACTGTTTATTTTCCATAGTGCCGGTCACGCGTACTACACATGCCGCTCTCCATCACAGTTACTAAGTGGTCGCCTCCCGTAATGCTCCAGCATCTACAAAAAGGTAACTTAGCGGGAAGCTGTGTGAAGTGTTCATGTTTGCCTGAGACATGACTGAGGTTGGAGAAGTATTGATAAACTCTTGCATTTAAATTAAATGTTGAGAAACTCTACTAAGAGTTCAAAATTTCATTATTTTATTCGGGTTTCTTGAGGAGAGAGAGAGAGAGAGAGAGAGAGAGAGAGAGAGAGAGAGAGAGAGAGAGAGAGAGTACAGTAGTAACATGATAGTACTGCCAGATGACTGCCCCAGAAAAAAAACACCAAACGGTCACTATTACATCAAAGATAAAGTAATAGCACATGATAACACTCTGGTAAACATAATAAGCACATAATAAAGTTTCGTCCCGTCCGTGCAGAGAAACAGATTCAGGGTGACTGGGCAGGAAGCTCATCAGTGAGTGCTTTCCTTCTGGAGGACAGATCTGCAGCATATACTTTGTTTCCCGAGAGTCGCTATGATAACATTAGCAATGATGTACGTTTGCAGCGTTAAGCGTAAACATTGCCATATAATGGAACATAGCAAAATGCATGCCCTTTTCCACACATTCCCGACAATTACAGTTACACACATTATGAACTAAATTTGTAAGCTAAAACAAGTTATAAATCCTGAAGCTGATATAATGAAAAGGATTCGCTCAAGTTCCCGTGATGGCTGCTGACCAACACAGCTAATCTTGTGGCCTGACAGGACGGTGAGCAGGAGTAATTTTTCATCAACTGAACTTTTAACGAATATGAACAGATTCACTAAGTACTATAGTACGCACAGGACTTTCTTCCCACTAAGTTTGGAAAACACATTGGGAACCCGATAAAAAACAAGACGTGGTATGTGAGTCAAAGATAACTGTCACACACAAGACGCTCCACGCTCCACCCACCCACTGCGAGAGTGCACGTGTGACATGAATAGCCTGCATGTGAACACTGGTGCACACTGGGCGTTACGAGTCAGTGCTTTGTGTAGGAGCGTTGTATTTCATGACGTCTAGTGTTTCCACACTGAGTCTGGCTGAGGCCACGCGACACGGCTTACCATTGGCTGCGTTCGTTATCTAATTTAATTTAACCATGATCATGGCACAGCATAGCTAGGATCGTCTTTAGACGTTCAAGTTTACGTAAAGAATTACGTAAAGAAAATCAACATGGATACATAATCTTTAGTATGCAATTTGTATAACTATATATAACGATTTTTTCTAATATGCAAACTGCCGTCTTGATACAAACTCACTGAATATCCTCGGTCCGTCCTTTACGTACTCATAATATTAACAGGAAACTTCACATCTCATCTCTTGCTAAAACAGCTTCTATGAAGTTAGGTTTTCTTAGGTGTCTCTGCCAGTTTTTTCTCCCTCCTCTTACTGTTATCTCTGTACAAGGCCCTTATCCGTCCCTGTATAGAGTATATAGTCTTCGCATGTTGAGGAGGGGCTCCACTCACACATTTTTATTAAGTATGGTGGAATCAAAAGCTTTTCATCTCATCAACTTCCCTCCTCTGACTGACTGTCTGTCTTCAGCTTTTTCCTTACCGCCGAAATGTTGCATCTCTTTCTATCTTTTATCGCTATTTTCATGCTAACTGTTCTACTGATCTTGCTAACTCCATGTCTTTCCTCCTCCTGTTGCCTCGCTGCACAAAGCTTTCTCCTTCCTTTTAGCCCTATTCTGTTCAATTCGCATGTCGGGGGATTCCACTCATACAGCTTTATTAGATAGGGTGGAATCAAAAGATTTTCGCCCCATCAATTCCCCTCCTCTGAATGACTATCTTCAGCCTTTCACTGCCGAAAAGTTGCATCTCTTTCTATCTTTTATCGCTATTTTCATGCTATCTGCTCTACTGATCTTGCTACCTGCATGCCTCCCCTCCTCCTGCAGCCTCGCTGCACAAGGCTTTCTTCTTCCTCTCATTCCTATTCTGTCCAATCCTCTATTACAAGAGTTAACCCTTATTCTCAATCATTTCTACCTTTCACTGGTAAGCTCTGGAACTCCCTACCCTACCCTATTTACATCTTCCTACGACTTCAGTTCTTTTAAGAAAGAGGTGTCAAGACATCTGTCCCTGGCTTTTTGGATGACTCTTTTGGACTTGTTAGGGAACCTACATGTTATCGCCTGCCTGGCGGAGAGAGAGAGAGAGAGAGAGAGAGAGAGAGAGAGAGAGAGAGAGAGAGAGAGAGAGAGAGAGAGAGAGAGAGAGAGAGAGAGAGAGAGAGAGAGAGAGAGAGAGAGAGAGAGAGAGAGAGAGAGAGAGAGAGAGAGAGAGAGAGAGAGAGAGAGAGAGAGAGAGAGAGAGAGAGAGAGAGAGAGAGAGAGAAAAAGGGAGCGATTGTAAGTTGTTTACAATGGTAGAAAGTGTTGAGTCCTGTCCTATAGATAGGGAACTCCTGGGTCAGCGGGTGAGGTCACTGCCTCATGCCATGCCATACCAAAGCTCAGTACACAGCAAGCTACCTCAGAGTACACATTAACATCGTCATGTCCTTTCTAAGGTGCCATAGACCTCAATACATAAGTTCATAGTCCTTCAGACGTACTTATCTCGCACGCCGTTCTATGATTGTACTAGATCGTATTTCAGTCGTCTCACATAATTTAGCATGTACGTACCTGTACCACAGCCGTTCCCATTTGGTGGGAATGTGGGTGGAATGCAGAAGGATACGACCCGTCGAGGGATCCTAATTATTTCACTTGCATCCCTGCCAAAGGGAAACTTGCGTATTGAATTGTTTTCATCGTGGTGTTTTTGTCAACAGGTTTTGACCGATATATATATTATCGTGTCAACGTGAGGGTCTCCCTGTCCTACAACCACCTACAATTATAGTGGACCTTTTTATAACATTTTTTTGCCAACGGTAGCCTTCCCTCTTGCATAAAAAAATCTTTAAGAGAGAGAGAGAGAGAGAGAGAGAGAGAGAGAGAGAGAGAGAGAGAGAGAGAGAGAGAGAGAGAGAGAGAGAGAGAGAGATTCTTCCCGGAGCTTCTAGAAAGAGACGAACAACAGCGCAACAATGTTAAAAAAAATCATAATGTTACTGTAAATACGAAAAAGTCATTATTTCGAAATCCCTCTTATTTAGAGGTAAACATATATTCATTCTATATGTCTACCCGTTCTCGTCCATAAAGCAGTGACTGTGATCGTTCTAAATATAGAAAGATTTAGAATAGAAAAGTAAAAAAAAAATGTACCTCGCATGACACATTGCATTTGGTAAGTAATGCATGGTAGCAGTGTTCTATCAGGCCACTCCATTGTAGTTACAGAGAAGGGACCAACCGCATTACACCAGTCTTCAGGATGGCAGACGGTAGGTGACTTAGACGAGACGTTGTGGGAAATGTTAATGCCTGCCTGGCACGTGATTGACGACAGAAAAAGGTATTTATAGTAGTTTCGAATATTACAGCAAATGGAAATAATTAATATCAGATTCTAGCACAAAGAAAAAAGCCAAGACTATCTCAAGGCCACACTCATACGTAATGATGATACAAACGCTCAAAAGGATGAAGCATATCAAACTTTCATATTGTGTGTGTGTTTTTTTCTGCAAAATATATACACAATGTAAATGAGTTACAAGATATTACCTAATTCACATAAACTTTATTTCCTTGTCATTGTTATTCAAGCCGTTAAAAGCCATCATGGAGGACGAGAAACTTGAAAAAAAAACTATATATCACAACTCGTAACAATAAATAGCAACCGTGCAAGGGAGACGGTGGCGTAGTGAATAAGATAGTGAGCATGGGATCGGGCTAATGTCTACGCGTAGGTTCGAATCCTACCATATACCACTTTGAAGCTCATGCCATTTGTCGAGTGGTTTAAAGTTACCTATATGTCACCATAATACCCAGGGTTTAGATGGTTACACCGAAGACGCGCTTGGCTTGAGATATAGGCCCTAGTATGGGTACCACTATAAATGAAATTGCTTGCGCCACTAATGAGCAATAGCTGAACAGCGCTTCCCGCATATATTCTTCAAGTATGACTACAGGCGCTATTGGCCTTAATATAAAAATAATAAGTTCCTTTACCTTTGTACCGGTAAAACTGATCGCTGCAGTTTGAAGAATCTTACTGATGAAAATAAAAAGTGTGATAAACTGGTATAGATAAAAAAAAAAAAAAAAAAATTTCGCCTCCTATACTAATACTACAGTACATACCATTCAAGCATTCCTCTGAAAATCTTTTATATCATCTACCTTACAGGACATGGTATTGTTTTCCCACAGAACTCAAAGTTCATACCGCCATGTCGTCTTCACCGTCAGTGACACCGGAGAGTTTGGTGACGGAAGACCAGGTGCGGGAAGCGCTCACGTCAGACAAAGGCGCCGCCGCACAACTCACCGCTTGGAAGATCGTGGACTTCACCAAGAAGGGCGACAGTTATGCCTCTGTAGTGACCAGCGTCGAGGTTAAGTATGAGCTCGACGGCAAGAGCTCACAGGTGGTCTATGTAGTAAAGATTAATTCCAAAAAGGATTATGCTATAGCCTTCCAAAAGGAATGCAATTTTTTTCTTGACATCGCACCTCAGATAAACTCTGTATTAAGAGACATTGGTCACACAGAGATCAATGTTCCCAAATGCTTCCATGCAAGTCTGGAGGAAGGAAAAGAAGTAATATTCCTTGAGGACCTACGAGCTAGAAGCTATAAAATGGCTGACCGTAAGCAAGGGTTGGACAAGGCTCACACTAACCTCGTGCTGAGGGAGCTTGCCAGGCTCCACGCCGCCTCCCTGCTGCTGCAGAACAAGACCCCCGACGAGAACCTCGAAGAAAAGTACCCTCTTTTGAAAATAGACTGGTCATATTACATTATAAACAGTGATTCTGTATTGAATATGTTCAAAGAAAGTGCAAAACTCTCTCAAACAATCACCAAAAAGGTGGATGGGTATGAGAGAGTAACTGCCTGGATAGACACAATCATCCCTAACATGAGGGACATCTTCTCCGAGCAGACGGAACACGCGATGCCTAAAGTAGTGTGTCACGGAGACTGCTGGAACAACAACCTTCTCTTCAGGTAAGTTACGAAGACTGCATTTTAATAACACTTCCCTTTCAGAATGTAAAAGAGGCCAGAGATCATCTTATTTCTCTAAAAGTTCATCTTCACAAACTTGGCAGAAAAACGAGCATGTGCTTTGGCTCCTACAGGCTAGAGCTTTGACACTCATAATGCACCGAGTTACTCGTCTCGTCTCCTCCTGCAGGTACAGCGAGACCGGTCACCCCGAGGACGTGATGCTCCTCGACTTGCAGCTGACAAGCTACGGTATTCCTGCTGCCGATCTCAACTACCTCCTTTATAGTAGCATGACGGGGAACGTAAGGAAGCCCAACATTGAAGCCTTCCTAGATTCCTACTACATAACTTTCAAGGACGTCATGGAGGCTGGCGGCAAGACAGTACCATTCACTAGGGCGCAGCTCCTCAAGGACTTCAGGGACGGGAACCTCGCTGGCTTAGTATTCGCCATGATGTTTGTACCGATTGTGCTTTTTGAGACTGAAGGTGAAGTAGACACTTCGAAAGAGAATAAAGAAGATATTTTAGAAATGCTTCGTGAGACAAGAGAAAAGTCATTTGAAATGATAGACACAAATCCACATTTAAAGCCAAGATTATTGTCTGTTTTCGACGAAATGTTCGAACTAGGGATTATTCCAGAGAGAGAGAGAGAGAGAGAGAGAGAGAGAGAGAGAGAGAGAGAGAGAGAGAGAGAGAGAGAGAGAGAGAGAGAGAGAGAGAGAGAGAGAGAGAGAGAGAGAGAGAGAGAGAGAGAGAGAGAGAGAGAGAGAGAGAGAGAGAGAGAGAGAGAGAGAGAGAGAGAGAGAGAGAGAGAGAGAGAGAGAGAGAGAGAGAGAGAGAGAGAGAGAGAGAGAGAGAGAGAGAGGAAGAGACTTGCATATGATATGTATTATTGATCAGCTTTACTCCCAGCGAGGTCTAATAGCACTAGTTCAGAAGGTGCTGTGAACTTTTCAATAAAGTTAATTGTGATCTCGCTGAACGTTTCCCTTTGTGTCTATCAAATCAAGGGGCAGTCACAGCCTGCATTCTAAAGAACACTTTCCTTCACACAAAATTACATACACTTACGACACAAACACACACTTCACTTATAATTAAAATTAAAAAAATGGTGACTAAAAATTCATTCTTAGAGTCCTCTTATGGAGAGGGAACCAAAAATGTCTTGACACCTCCTTCGACTTTTTCTTCATTAACTTCTCCAACATTCGCTGTCTTAAGTCCAATTTTCAATCTGTAGAACACCACCTCTCCTTTACTAAACCTCATCTTCTTTTCCTCACCTAAACACAGCTGTCTCAGCTAACTGACAATAGCCCCTTCTCTGTTTCCTCCTACTTTCTCTACCCTCATTTTTCGTTCCAAACCTGGATGTTGCGTCTATGTACGCAACGACTTAAGTTGCTCTTCAGAGTTTTCCACCATCTGGCTTCAACTTAATAGTCACTCTCTAACTAAATTTATCTGTGCTGTTTATCTCTCCACTAACTCCTTTGACGGTAGTAAATTCTTTGACTATTTAACTTCTAAAGTGGAGCACATTCTGTCCCTATATCATTTCGCAGAGATCTCTATCCTTGGAGATTTCAATGTTCACCACCAGCTTTGCCTTTCCCCTCCCTTCACTGACCATCCTGGTGAATTAGCCTTCAAATTTTCTATCCTCCATGACAGAGCAGCTGGTGCAAAACCCTATTCGTATTCCTGACCGTCTTAGATATACGCCCAACATTCTTGATCTTTTCCTTATCTCTAATCCTCCAGCTTGTTACCCTATCCTCTCCGTTGGAGTCCTCCAATCACAATCTTATTTCTGTATTCTGCCCTATTTCTCTAATTCTTCCTCAGGAACCCTTCAGGAGGTCATCAGATCACGCAGGGACAACACAGAACGCCTGACTTCTGTTCTTTCTAAGAATTCTGATTGGGACAGAAAACTTAGTAGTGTTCAATTCCTCAAAAACTCAATTCCTCCATCTATCAACTCGACACAAACTTCCAGACAACTATCCCCTCTTCAGTGACACTCAGAAGTCTCCCTCTTCCACACTGAACATCCTCTGTCTGTCCTTTACTTATAATCTGAACTGGAAACCTCACATCTCATCTCTTGCTAAAACAGCTTCTATAAATTTAGGCGTCCTGCGGCGTCTCCGCCAGTTTTTCTCGCCCCTCCAACTGCTAACTCTGTACAAAGACCTTATCCGTGTTTGTATGTATTACTCTTTGCATGTTTGGGGGTTCTCCTCATATAGCTCTATTAGATAGGGTGGTATCAAAAGCTTTTCGTCTCATGAACTCCCCTCTTCCGTCTGACTGTCTTCAGCCTCTTTCTCACCGCCGAAATATTGCATCTCTTTCTTTTATCGCTATTTTCATGCTAACTGCTCTACTGCTCTTGCTACCTGCGGCCTCGCTGCACAAGGGTTTTTTCTTCCTCTCATCCTTGTACTGTCTAACCCTCTCATACAATCGAATCGAATCGAATATAGATAGAAAAGGCGGAGGGGGGAAAGTGGGGATAGGGGAAGAATAGGTGGGTGATAAGAAGGGAGCTTTAGTAGGAGAATAAAGTCACTGGGGCTTGACCCAGGCGCTAGATGGTTTTCAGTAAAGCATCACTCTACTTTTTGGTTCCTCTTCTTGAATCTTGAGGGCCGGGTCAGGTGGAGACAAGGAAACCGCACCAACACCAAGCACACGCAAGCGCCGGACCGCCCACACAGCGAACGAGAGCCCCGCACCTCTACGGAAATGGCGGCGAAATACTGGTCTCATACAAAAGTTAGCCCGTATTTTAAATAACTCCAAACTTTCACTAGTAGGCTCTGGAACTCCCTTCCTGCTTCTGTATTTCCATCCCCCTGCGACTTCACTTCTTTTAAGAGGGAGGTTTCAAGACATATGTCCCTTTCTTTTGGATAATTCCTTTCAAATCTTTTAGGGAACCTGCAGTTCTATTGGGCTTTTCTTTCTAATGTTTTGTTGCCCTTGACAGGTTTCTCTCTTGTGTGAAGAAAAAAAAAAAAAACTTGCCTGAAAAGATATTTACAAAAATCTTTTTTTTTTTTTATAATATTTACTACCTTCGCCGTATATGGAGTAGTTGTAGTTGTAGACCGCATTAAATAAGAAATGTACAAAAGAATAATTAAAATTATATACAAAACACAAGTTTCTGCTCATAAAACGTTGCATCTGGTGAGTATGGCGCAGGTGTTCCGTGCTTCCTCCTTACTACTCAGACTTTTTTCCACTCAACAACAGTTACTCGCAAGCAGCTAGGAGCAGCCAAATAAGGGTTGATGAATTTCGGGGACATTTTGAAAGTGTAGCGTGTCTCACTATGCTGAAAGTGTTGGGGAGCTCCTACAAATCTCTTCAGTCATACAGTGGAACCATGCGTGCTTTGGGATCCGAGGGGTCTCCAAGTGCACGGGTTCGAATCCTGTCCACGGTCCGAGTGTAGGTTGGGCTTCCTCACTAGGGGCAACGGTTTCCTAGCGGGTGGGCTTTGAGATAGGGGGTACCCAAAAAGTATCCCCTTTAGCCCATAAATTCCCGTGAAAAGCCCACATGGTATAAATAAAAAAAAATCTGGCGGAAAAGGCAGGAATAGAGAAAAGACACATAATAACCATCGCATCCTCAAAACTCAATGATAATGGGCGCTAAGACGACACGATGTTTGTTTGTCCTTGCATCGGCAAACTAATCGCCGCAATTTATACTCTTGGTAGTTGGTAACTGAGTCAGGCAATGTAAAAATATGCGACTTCTACATGTAATGATACTATAGTAAATAGCATTCAAACATTTTTTTCAAAAGTTATTACACAGTCTGTCATCGAACCTATGACAGTTTAATTCTTTCGTTATAGAAAATATAGTTGATGCCGCAAAATCACCGTCGCCATCAGTGTGAGTATTTCGTGACGGACAGACATTGGAGCAGCTGTTGCACAACTCATCGCCAGGAGAGTCGTGGACTTCACCAAGAAGTGCGACAATTATGCGTCTGAAGTGACCAGCGTCGATGTTAAGTATGAGCTCGACGGCAGAGTTCTATTTGATAAAAACTAATTCGAGAACTATCACAGGAAACTGTAATAGTTCATTGTATAATATGATGACGTGCATCAACACGAAACGTAAACAAAAATCACTTGCCATACGCCAATCATTCGCCATCTGTCAAATTAGTTACACAAGAAAAAATTACAACTCTCACTATGACTTGCAACTTCTAAGGGATGTGTTTCTTTACTGCTCTTTCTCCCATACTGCCAATCAGACTCACCATTACCAGCCGCTCCTCATCACAGTTACCAATCCACCGCCTCCCGTGACGCACCAACCTCTACGATGGTAGACGAGGGTAAGTAACTTAGTTGGACGCTGTGTAAAGTGTTCATCCCTGTCTGAGACGTGACTGAGATTGAGGAAGTGTTGGTAAACTCTTGCATAAATATAGAATTAAATTACTTTATTCGATGTCTTTGAGAGAGAGAGAGAGAGAGAGAGAGAGAGAGAGAGAGAGAGAGAGAGAGAGAGAGAGACAAATAGAGACAAATAGAGACAAACAGACAAATAGAGAAACACACACACACACACACACACACACACACACACACACACGGCATGTGAAGCTATACGATGTGAATACAGTTCATGTAATTTCATTCATTTCAGTCTCACGGTTTGCCTGATGTCTGTCAATGAACAGTTAGGACTTCATTTTATTTTGCGCCACAATAATAAAAGACAATGCCTGAGAGCGTCTTAATTGGAGTGAGTGTTGCGGTGATGATCGGCCAGGCGTTGATCGGGAGACCAACTGTCTCCAGGTCTGCCACAAGATTTACTGTCTTTCACCCAGAACAGCCTGTCTTGGGCAACATTCCTCCAGGCCTCCTGGGCGAGGCAAACCTGCGCCACAAGGTGCATGACGTCGCGTTCATGCTGCGGGCGCTTCGCATAGTGGTGAAGGATACCCGGCTGCACATCCCTCAGGATGAAAAAGATCGGTTTCCAAAAGTGCGAGTGCCGGAAGACCGGAGGAGGAGGAGGAGGAGAAAGTACTAAGAAAATGACAAAGAAGAAAAAAGAACGTACCTTTTTTCAAGTGGCTTTGCGATGTATTTCAGAGGAGACTAAAGGTTCCTCAAACACCAAAAGAAAACTACGAGTGGGGATTGGTGTGACTGATTTCCTGACGTGCGAGGATTGGGAGGAGTCTCGTGAATATGTACACAGAATATTTGCAGCCTCCGGAAACATACAGCCTCCTAATATGAATTTTCTTTATCGCTACGTTTGTTTGTTTCCACTAACAGTAACATAACAAGCGCGGTGCCAGTTTATAAAATGTTAACCATAGTATGAATGTACAAATAATGTACAGTGACGAACATTCCTGAATAAATCAAAGAAAGTAAGAGGACTGTAAGACGTCCTTGAAATTTCATTCACTTGGCGCATGTTTGCTACCTTCCACACAGCCGCTCCTCCGCGAGTTGCCACTTTCTCATTTGACACCACCGTTATATTTCGCTCAGGCATGGCGGCGTGTTAAAATATGACCAGGGACCTTGAAGAATCTACTTGTTATTCTCTGTTACTAAATTTGCATCGTCATCGTGAGGCGTTTAAGCATAAGGAAGGACACATATAACTGAAGTGACATCTCTTATAAACCCTCCTAAAACTGAGGGAGAAAAGAGAAGCTAGGCCGGTTCTTACGAAAGTTTTCCATAATATTACGTACACTGGTTTTTAGCAGTAAAATAAATACATAAAAGTATTAATCTCTACTTCAGACTCAGAAAATAACTTCTCAGTCCCAAATAATCATGTATGGACAATGTATAATTTCATATATATATATATATATATATATATATATATATATATATATATATATATATATATATATATATATATATATATATATATATATATATATATATATATATATATATATATATATATATATATATATGACATTTTCTTTCACAAAACATCATTTCCTACCATGCACTCACGCCCCATGTGGTGCACCGCAGCACCACACACTACTAGGTTGACAGTGTGCAGGGCTGCCTCTGTGCCTGTGTGAGCGGCGAGTGTAGGATTGATGCCAGTCCTTGACCGGAGACGATTGCTGAGAATGTATGAGGGTTTCTTCACACCTTGTCACACAACTCTTACGTAATGCAGCAGGTTGAGCTTTTCCATCGCTTTATATTAGACTTGTCTATCTTACTTGTCTCTGATTCTTCTATGCCATCAGTGCTGTGAAGGTCGCACTAGGTGATAAATGTAAAATGGATTAAAATCATAAAGATAGATTAAAAGATTAAGATATGATGCAATACACCATTCCCTTCTCACAGAACTAAAGGTTGATGCCGCCTCCTCTTCACCATCAGTGACGCCGGATAGTTTGGTGACGGAAGACCATGTTCGGGCAGCGCTGGCGACAGACAAGGGAGCTGCCGCACTACTCACAACCTGGACAGTCGTGGACTTCACCAAGAAGGGCGACAATTATGCCTCTCTAGTGACCAGCGTCGAGGTTAAGTATGAGCTCGACGGCAACAGCTCTGAGGTGGTCTATGTGGTAAAGATTAACACGGGAAAGACCTTTGGAGGTGACAACATGTTTGATTTATTCTTCCAAAAGGAATGTAATTTCTTCCTCGATATCGCACCTCAGATGAACTCTGTATTAAAAGAGATTGGCCACACAGATATCAACGTTCCCAAATGCTTCCATGCAAGTCTGGAGGAAGGAAAAGAAGTGATCTTCCTTGAGGACCTACGAGCTAGAGGCTACAAAATGGTTGACCGTAAACAAGGGTTGGACAAGGCTCACACTACCCTTGTACTGAGGGAGCTGGCCAGACTCCACGCCGCCTCCTTGCTGCTGCAGAACAGGACTCCTAAAGAAGACTTCGGAGAAAAGTATCCTCTTTTGAAAATAAAAATGGCCTATTTAATGCAAAATTATAGTTCATTGTGTAAAGCTATAGAAGATAATGTGGCATTTGCCAAAGATATCATAGAAAGAGTAGGGGGATACGAGGGAGTGTCTGCCTGGATAAACACGATCATTCCAAATTTAGTGGACATCTTTGACCAAATGGAATGCGGCGAGCCTATGGTAGTGTGCCACGGAGACTGCTGGAATAACAACTTTCTCTTTAGGTAAGCTGCAACTATTCCTTGCATCATACATAGTACATACTCTTCTCACACCAATTTTTTTCTACTGTTTGCAAAACTATGAATAACACCAAAGTCATCCTCTTTTATTACATCACCCCCCTTCTTCTTAACTACAAAGCTGTGACGGAAAATGCTTGACTGTAGCTCTTAATTTGACTACAAATCTCTTTAGTACATTGTGTTATGCGTCTCGTAACCTCCTGCAGGTACAGCGAGACCGGCCACCCCGAGGACGTGATGCTCCTTGACTTGCAGCTGTCAGGCTTAAGTGTTCCTACTGCCGATATCACCTACCTCCTCCATACCAGCATGACGGGGGACGTCAGGAAGCCCAACATTGAAACCCTCCTAGGATCCTACTATACCACTTTCAAGGACGTCATGGAGGCTGGCGGCAAGACAGCATCATTCACGCAAGCGCAGCTCCTCAGGGACTTCAAGGACAGGAACCTCGCTGGTTCATTGTTCGCCATAATATTTGTGCCAGTATTGCTCTTTGAAACTGAAGGAGAAGTAGAGTCATCGAAAGGCAATGAAGATGATCTTGAAGAAAAGCTTCGTAAAACGAGAGACAAGGCGATGGAAATGCTAGACACAAATCCTATTGTGAAGTCGAGATTTTTATCTATTTTTGATGAAATGATAGAATCAGGAATTATTCCGTGAGAGAGAGAGAGAGAGAGAGAGAGAGAGAGAGAGAGAGAGAGAGAGGCATATTGAGTGTGTGTGTGTGTGTGTGTGTTCCATCAAAATATGTCAATCCAATTTTAGCTGTTTATTTGTCAAGTAGTAAATGCCTCAATGAAAAAAAAAAAAAGTATTTATGCAAAACAGATATCATTAATCACATCAAAATTTCAATTCATAACATATACCAGTCGGGTTCTGCACTACGCAGGTGGTTATTTCTGCAGATTTTCACAGCATCCACCACATCATTCAAGCGCGAGGGTGAGTGGATATCAAAGTTAGTGATGAGAGGCGGTGCAGGAACAGACGTCCACTGTGCTAGTTCATTGCATCAACGCGAAACTTAAATAGAAATCACTTGCCATGCCCCAATCCTTCGCTACCCACAAGGCAGTGGTGGTGGTGGTATTCCCTGTCATCCCTGTCAAGTGAATTAAACACGAAGAAAATTGCAACTCTGTCACTATGACTTGCAACTTCTAAAGGATGTTTCACCATAGTTCGTTCTCCCTTAGTGCAAGTCAGACTCACCACAACAGCCGCTCCCCATCACAGTTACCAATCCGCCGCCTCCCGTAAAGCACCAGCCTCTACGATGGCAGACGACGGTAAGTGACTTAATGGGACGCTGTGTGAAGTGTTCATATTTACCAGAGACGTGACTGAGATGGGAGAAGTGTTGATGAAATCTTGCACTTACGTAAAGTGTTGAGAAACTCTTCCAAAAGATGTCCTTGAGAGAGAGAGAGAGAGAGAGAGAGAGAGAGAGAGAGAGAGAGAGAGAGAGAGAGAGAGAGAGAGAGAGAGAGAGAGAGAGAGAGTACAATAGTAATATGAAAGTGATGCCAGATAACTCCACTAGAAAAAAAAATCTTGGAAACGGCCACTATTACGTCAAAGATAACTCAAGAGCAAGTAGTAAACATAATATACACATAAAGTTTCGTTCTCTCCGTGCGGAGGGACAGACTCAGGGTGACTGGTCGGGAAGCTCATCAGTGAGTGTCCTTACTCCTATTTGATAGATCTGTAATATAATTTCCCGAGAGTCGCCATGACAACATCAACAATGATGTACGTTAAGCGTAAACATTGCCATATAATGGAACATAGGAAAATGCATGCCCTTTTCCACACATTCCCGACAATTACAGTTACACACATTATGAACTAAATTTTGTAAGCTAAAACAAGTTATAAATCCTGAAGCTGATGTAATGAAAAGGATTCGCTCAAGTTCCCGCGATGGCTGCTGACCAACACAGCTAATCTTGTGGCCTGACAGGACGGTGAGCGGGAGTCACTTTTCATCAACTGAACTTTTAGGAGTATGAACAGATTCACTAACTACTATGATACGCACGGGACATTGTTCCCACTAAGTTTGGAAAACACATTCGTAACCCGATGAAAAACAAGACGTGATATGTGAGTCAAAGAGAGGCTCCTTATAACTGTGGCATACAAGACGCTCCACGCTCCACCCACCCAATGCGAGAGTGCACGTGTGACATGAATAGCCTGCATGTGAACACTGGTGCACACTGGGCGTTACGAGTCAGTGCTTTGTGCAGGAGCGTTGTATTTCATGACGTCTAGTGTTTCCACACTGAGTCTGGCTGAGGCCACGCGACACGGCTTACCATTGGCTGCGTTCGTTATCTAATTTAATTTAACCATGATCATGGCACAGCATAGCTAGGATCGTCTTTAGACGTTCAAGTTTACGTAAAGAATTACGTAAAGAAAATCAACATGGATACATAATCTTTAGTATACGATTTGTATAACTATATACAACGATTTTATTTTTAACTTGCAAGCTGCCGTCTTGATACAAACTCACTGAATATCCTCGGTCCGTCCTTTACTCATAATCTTAACTGAAAATTTCACATCTTATCTCTTGCTAAAACAGCTTCTATGAAGTTACGTTTTCTGAGGCGTCTCCGCCAGTTTTTTCTCGCCCCTCTTACTGCTATTTCTGTACAAGGGCCTTATCCGCCCCTGTATAGATTATATACTCTTCGAATGTTGAGGAGGGGCTCCACTCAGACAGTTTTATTAGCTATGGTAGAATCAAAAGCTTTTCGTCTAATCAACTTCCCTCCTCTGATTGACTGTCTTCAGCCTTTTTCATAGCGCCGAAATGTTGCATCTCTTTCTATCTTTTATCGCTATTTTCATGCTAACTGTTCTACTGATCTTGCTAACTCCATGCCCCCCTCCTCCTGCGGCCTCGCTGCACAAGGCTTTCTTCTTCCTCTCACTCCTATTCTGTTCAACTCGCTAGCACAAGAGTTAACCAATACTCTCAATCATTCATACATTTTTTTTTATTCATACAATGTGGGCTTTTCACGGGAATTTATGGGCTAAAGGGGATACTTTTGGGGTACCTCCTATCTCAAAGCCCACCCGCTAGGAAACCGTTGCTCCGAGTGAGGAAGCCCAACCTGCACTCGGACCATGGACAGGATTCGAACCCGTGCGCTTGGAGAACCCTCGGACCCCAAAGCACGCATGGTTCCACTGTACCACGGTAAACTCTGGAATTTCCTCCCTGCTTCTGTATTTCCGTCTTCCTACGACTTGACTTTTAAGAGGGAGGTTTCAAGACATTTGTTTCTTAATTTTAGCTAATGCTCCACTACTCTTTAAGAGGACCAGCACTCAAGTGGGGCTTTTTTTTAATATTTTGTTGCCCTTGGCTGGCTTCCCTCCTGTATGAAAAAAAAAGTTTTAAAGGCTGAGGCTTGTCTCACTTTCCAAGGTGAGTCCCTAAAAATCATGAAAAGTAAGCACAAAAGGTTAGAACTTACCATAAAAACATCCATTACATTCTCTTTTCTTTCGAACTGTCTAGTGCACTCTTTCATCAAAGCTACGAGACACTTTCTTTCTTTCCAATAGAACCCAAGGTTGATGCCGCCATGACGCCTTCACCGCCAGTGACGCCGGGGAGTTTGGTGACGGAAGACCACGTGCGGGCAGCGCTCACATCAGACAAGGGCACCGCCGCACAACTCACCGACTGGAAGGTCGTGGACTTCACCAAAAAGGGCGACAATTATGCCTGTTTAGTGACCAGCGTCGAGGTTAAATATGAACTCGACGGTAAGAGCAGCGAGGTGGTCTATGTGGTGAAACTAAATTCAGGCAAGACTATTGGAGGTGACAATCTCGTTCATATTCTCTTCGAAAAGGAATGTAATTTCTTCCTCGATATCGCACCTCAGATAAACTCTGTATTAAAGGAGATTGGTCACACAGAGATCAACGTTCCCAAATGCTTCCATGCAAGTCTGGAGGAAGGAAAAGAAGTGATCTTCCTGGAGGACCTACGAGCCAGAGGCTACAAAATGGCTGACCGCAAGCAAGGGTTGGACAAGGCTCACACTACCCTTGTACTGAGAGAGCTGGCCAGACTCCACGCCGCCTCCCTGCTGCTGCAGAACAGGACTCCTGGCGAACACCTCGGAGAAAAGTACCATCTTTTAAAGATAGGACTGGCCTACTTCTTTCAGAATTATGATGCAATGTTGAATATAATTAAAGACAGCGTGTCATTTTCCCAGACTCTCTTAAAAACAGTTGGAGGATACGAAAGGGTAAATTCCTGGATGGACACAATCTTGGCTAATGTAGTGGACATCTTCGAAATGCTGAATTGCGGCGAGCCTAAGGTGGTGTGTCACGGAGACTGCTGGAATAACAATCTTCTCTTCAGGTACGTTGCAGTAACTATGCACAATATTTACTTCTGAAGCCATATGGATATTCTCTCATCAAAAAAAAAAAAAAAAAACAGTGCCAAGGCGTTTCTTTTATCTGCTCAACCTCCTCTCCAGATTTAGGCTGATCTGTAACAAACTGGAGCACAGACCATCCTAGTACACTGTATTACGTTATCTATCACCTCCGGCAGGTACAGCGAGACCGGCCACCCAGAGGACGTGATGCTTCTCGACTTACAACTAGCAAATTACAGTGCCCCGGCTGCCGATCTGAACTACCTCCTCTATACCAGCATGTCGGGAGACGTCAGGAAGCCCAACATTGAAGCCTTCCTGGGTTTCTACTACACCACTTTCAAGGATGTTATGGAGGCTGGAGGCAAGACAGTACCATTCACGCAGCAGCAGCTCCTCAAGGACTTTAGAGAGAAGAACGTCACTGGCACAATATTTGCTATATTGTCTGCACCAGTAATGTTCTTGGACGCTGAGGACACAGTAGACTCTTCGAAAGAATGTACCGAAGATCTTGTAGAAACGTTCCGTGAGGCAAGAGAAAAGTCGTGGGAAATACTAGACAAAGATCCTCATTTGAAATCGAGATATTTGTCCGTTTTCGACGAAATGATGGAACTAGGAATAGTTTGATGAGAGAGAGAGAGAGAGAGAGAGAGAGAGAGAGAGAGAGAGAGAGAGAGAGAGAGAGAGAGAGAGAGAGAGAGAGAGAGAGAGAGAGAGAGAGAGAGAGAGAGAGAATCTTCTTTTTATGGTTACAACACAAATCTTACTGTTTACTTATCAAGGTGTAAATGCTTGCTGTGAATTTAAACATCTAAAACAGACAACGTGATTGATAAGTTTCGATTCAAACTATTATACATAAAGCAAAAAATGAATATACTACTTTTCTTATATTACAGTTGTTTTTCACACCTTCCACCACATCAATCAAAAGTGAGGCTAAGTGGAAATCAAGGGTAGTGATGTGAGGCGCCCACCGTGGCAGTTATTTGCTTAACCCCTTCAGTACCAGGACATGTTTTCATATCTATCTTGCTTAATATTTGCCAATTTTATACAGCTTCAGAAATTTATGTGGGGATCAAAATAGTAAAGATCTTCTGACCTCCACAGATCCTTTCTAATATAAATTTAATCGTCTAAGTTAGGAAACATGCGTCCCAGTCCTGAAAAGGTTAATATGACGGCCTCCATCAACGCGAAATGTAAATAGAAATCACGATATTTTTCCCATTGATTTTTAATCTCGAATTGTCTTAGCATTTAGTTCAAGCACTTGTCTTACACCAATCCTATGCCACTCCCCCCCCAAACAAGGAGGTGTTTTTTTTTTATGCAAGAGGGAAGCTTTCCAAGGGCAACAAAACAATAAAAAAGAAATGGCCCACTTGAATGCAAGCTCCCTAAAAGAATAGTAAAGAATTTGCCGAAAGTCTCAGAGACACGGTGTATCCCCTTTAGCCCATAAATTCCCGTGAAAAGCCCACATGGTATAAATAAAAAAAAATAAAAAAAAATAAAAATGTCTTGAAACCTCCCTCTTAAAAGAAGTCAAGTCGTAGGAAAATAGAAATACAGAAGCAGGTAGGGAGTTCTAGAGTTTACCAGAGAAAAGTAAGAATGATTGAGAGTACTGGTTAACTCTTGTATTAGGGAGCTGGACAGAAGAGCGATGAGAGGAAAAAGAAAGCCTTGTGCAGCGAGGCCGCAGAAGGAGGGGAGGCATGCAGTTAGCAAGATCAGTAGAGCAGTTAGCATGAAAATCACGATAAAAGATAGAAAGAGATGCAACCT
>NC_059274.1:14489289-14491789 GCF_017591435.1 Portunus trituberculatus
TGTGTGTGTATTTACCTAGTTGCATTTACCTACTTGTAGTTTTACAGGGCCTGGGCTTTATGCTCGTGTGGCCCCGTCTCCATATCTACACTTATCCAATCTTACTTTAAAAGTGTGCACACTCGTTGCAGACACTACTTCTTCATCTAAACTGTTCCACGTCTCAATACACATGTGTGTGTGTGTGTGTGTGTGTGTGTGTGTGTGTGTGTGTGTGTGTGTGTGTGTGTGTGTGTGTGTGTGTGTGTGTGTGTGTGTGTGTGTGTGTGTGTGTGTGTGTGTGTGTGTGTGTGTGTTTTTTCTACAAATTGATTTTTATACACACAATAAATGATTTACAAAGGACATTACTTAATTCACGTAAACCTTACTTCCTTGTCATTGTTATTCAATCCGTTAAAAAGTCATGTGATATTTAATTATTTAACAAGAACTAATTATCACAATAACAATAAGTAGCAAGAGTGTAAGCGAAAGTGCCAGGGAGACGAGATGATTTCTTTACCAATGTATCGGCAAATCTGATCGCCGCAGTTTGTAGACTCTTACAGATGGAAAACATAAAGTGTTATAAACAATTTTTGGCGTCTTATACTAATACATGCCATTCAAGCATTCCTCTGAAAATCTTTTATATCATCTACCTTACAAGCCATGGTATTGTTTTCCCACAGAACTCAAGGTTGATACCACCATGTCGTCTTCACCGTCAGTGACACAGGATAGTTTGGTGACGGAAGACCAGGTGCGGGCAGCGCTCACGTCAGACAAAGGCGCCGCCGCACAACTCACCGCCTGGAGAGTCGTGGACTTCACTAAGAAGGGCGACAATTATGCCTCTCTAGTGACCAGCGTCGAGGTTGAGTATGAGCTCAACAGCAAAAGCTACGAGGTGATCTATATAGTAAAGATTAACACGGGAAAAGTCTTTGGAGGTGACAAATTTTTTGACATATTCTTCCAAAAGGAATGCAATTTCTTCCTCGACATCGCACCTGATATAAACTCTGTATTAAAGGAGATTGGTCACACAGAAATCAACGTTCCCAAATGTTTCTATATAAGTCTGGAAAAACGTAAAGAAGTTATATTCCTTGAGGACCTACGAGCCAGAGGTTACAAAATGGCTGACCGTAAGCAAGGGTTGGACAAGGCTCACACTACCCTTGTGCTGAGGGAGCTGGCCAGACTCCATGCCGCCTCCCTGTTGCTGCAGAATAAGACTAATAACGGAGACCTCGGAGAAAAGTACCCTTATTTGAAAATGCATTGGTCCTATTTTGTCACAAACTATGATTCAATATTGAATATGTTGAAAGAAAGTGCATATCTTTCCCAAACTATCACCAAAAAGGTGGATGGGTATGAGAGAGTAACTGCCTGGATAGACACAATCATCCCTAACATGAGGGACATCTTCTCCGAGGAGACGGAACACGTGATGCCTAAAGTAGTGTGTCACGGAGACTGCTGGAACAACAACCTTCTCTTCAGGTAAGTTACGAAGACTGCATTTTATCAACACTTCCCTTTCAAAATGTAAATGAGGCCAGAGATTTTCTTATTTCTCTAAATGTTCATCTTCACAAACTTGGCAGAAAAACGAGCATGTAATGTGGCTCCTACAGACTGGAGCTTTGACACCCTTGATGCAAAGAGTTACTCGTCTCGTCTCCTCCGGCAGGTACAGCGAGACCGGCCACCCCGAGGAGGCGATGCTCCTCGACTTGCAACTGACAAGCTTCGATGTTCCTGCTACCGATCTCAACTACCTCCTGTATACCAGCATGACGGGGGATGTCAGGAAGCCCAACATTGAAGCCTTCCTTGGCTCCTATTACACCACTTTCAAGGACATCATGGAGGCTGGCGGCAAGACAGTACCATTCACGCAGGCACAGCTCTTCAAGGACTTCAGGAACGAGAACCTCATTGGTTTAATATTCGCCATGATGTTTGTACCACTCGTGCTTTTTGAGACTGAAGGTGAAGTAGACACTTCGAAAGAGAATGAGGAAGATATTTCAGAAGTGTTTCGTGAGACAAGAGAAAAGTCGTTAGAAATGATAGACACAAATCCACTTGTAAAGCCAAGATTTTTGTCTGTTTTCGACGAAATGATCGAACTAGGGATTATTCCATAAGAGAGAGAGAGAGAGAGAGAGAGAGAGAGAGAGAGAGAGAGAGAGAGAGAGAGACACAGAGAGAGAGAGAGAGAGAGAGAGAGAGAGAGAGAGAGAGAGAGAGAGAGAGAGAGAGAGAGAGAGAGAGAGAGAGAGAGAGAGAGAGAGAGAGAGAGAGAGAGAGAGAGAGAGAGAAACACACACACACAGAGAGAGAGAGAGAGAGAGAGAGAGAGAGAAGAGAGATAGAGAGAATTGCCTATCATATCTATTACTTATGAAATATTTACTGAGATCTTGTCTTCTTAATTACATTTACAGATATCTTCGCATATGGAAAAGCAGTTGTAGTTGTAGACACGCATTAGATAAGAAAT
>NC_059274.1:14499289-14511789 GCF_017591435.1 Portunus trituberculatus
CTGCAGTTCTCGTAGTGTTTTAACTTTGTTGTACATTCTTTAAGTAAACAAAACTTATATCTATGCATTTTGAGACTTTCTGAGAATGAATGAAGTAATTTGTCAAACAATATTGCATCTACCACAGTAATGTTACTTTTTTTTTTTTTTTTTATACTGCAAGAGTAAATGAAGGATGCTCTGAAGCGGTAGGCCATTTCTGAGACTAATATTTCCTCACGAGACATTTCTAGAGGATGGATAAAAACCAAAAACAAAATAGCTGAAATTACTTGCGAACCATATAATAAAAAATTATAAAATTCTGCTTGTGGTTAAAAATTGTGGTTGATAAAAGACCAGGAATACTTGAATAAAAGTAAAACTAAACCACATCATCCAACAGTAAAATGGATTCATGTTTTCAATGGGTCGGAAGGAACGTCCTCACTGTCACATTGCATTTAAAACTCCCTCTAAAGTAAGGACTAATAATGTTTAGTATTAACCCTAATACGCTTGCATCGATCGCCTTGTCCTTTGCTACGATAATGTTATCGCCGATAACATTATCGTAGCTTTGGTGACTACCGATACTTAATGCAAGGAAAGATATATAGAAAAAAAATCGTATATATACAAGGAAAAATTACAGGAAAGTTAACTCGTTTATATGCAAGGAAAGAAAAGTCATAGGAATGTAAACTTTTCAGTTAAAAATAAAAAAGACCGCCCTTATCACAACATTTTGAATTAGAGATTATTGCTGAATAATAACAAAACCAATCCTTCACTACAAAATGCAGTCAATTCAATGAATTCATAATATTACAGACTGCGAATATGGTCAGTGAGGAATCAACAACAAGTCCAAGGAGGACGCATGTGAACAGACTCTTAATGGAGGCAGACTTGATATAGTGGTTAAAACACATGTTTGATTCTTTCCATCCCATCACTATTGTCTGAAAGGAATGATCGATTGTCCTTGATAAAGTTACCTGCTATCTTCATTGTTACTGGTTTAAAACATAAGAAAAGAGGGAAGCTGCAAGACGCTGTCAGGCCTACACGTGACGATCCTTGTATGAGCAAAACTACTTAATTCCATCTATCATCTCCTTCCATAAATTCATGTAATCTTATTTTAAAACTACCTATTGACTAACAACACTAACAACATGATTACCGAATCCGTTCCATTCATCAAGCACTGTTAGAGAACCAGTTTTCCAAATTTCTCTCCTAAACCTATATTTTTCAAGCTTAAACCCGTTATTTCTGGTACTACTGATCCTTGGAACTTTGCTCATGTCTCGAGGTCTAGCAAGCCTAAACGTATCTTATAAGGAAATGATAAGACAAGTTGTAATCTGGAAGACAAGCGCTGCACTTTACAAATTACTCAAACGCACTTACACACATTCCTCCCAGTAACATGTGGAAGTTACATCACTAGCTGTCTATGACCCCTAGTAGTGGCAGAATTCCTCAATGACGTGAGACCATCTGCATTGACACGATGAACAAGTTGTGCACGTGAAAAAAAAAAAAGACTGAACGATCACAAAACCTGAATCAAAGTAGCGAACTTCTTCATTAGCGGGGGAGTAATCTGGGAGGCATGGGCCAAGGTCATCTCGCCAGCATCAAGCAGCATTTGGAATCCTACAATGCCTAGAGACTCCTCCTCCTCTTGAATTAAGTCCAATGTCACCAGCACCGCCTTCATCATGTCGTCCATCGAGGTGGTGTTCGGATTTCTCAGGCCGGGACGAGCCAGCAAGGTAATGCTCTGGTCCTTCGCACTGCGAGGTAGCGGCATCACGAGCCTGACCCAAAACAAACAACGGTGACAACTTTCCGTATAAGGTAACAGCCAATGTGCCTACCGTCTGCACACTTTCTGCATGCATTATAAGCCAGGGCTACGGCTTCTCGTGGAACATACAACTGGATTCTGATGTTTATATAGAAAGATTGTCGTATTACTGTGACCCGAGAATCAAGAGGAAATAAAACGAATAATAAAGAAGGATGTAACATAAGTGAATAAATGAAGAAGAATGTAAGAAATAGAAGAGCAAATGAAGGAAGAATACGAGAAACACGAAAGCAGGTACCAAGACTCTATCACTAACCTGATGGATAAAAGACGATATGCGACCACCGAGAACATGCACAAACAATAACAGATCTCAACCATATGCCATGGGTCATAGCACTTATCATTTGACAACACTTGCTCTTATCTAATCTTGCACAACCATAGCAATCAACACTTCATAAGACGTGTATACAGCTTTCAAAAGACGGCTTTTAAAAGCTTTCATACAGCCATGTGTCGCATGCAATCATCACATGATGACAATATGTGATAAATATTTATCAGGATAAAGCTGCGACTTCACTGCAACTAGAAAAGCTCAAGCTTATTCAGCACGGGAAGCAAGCAAGATAACAGCAAAGCGGTCAATAGAGAAGAGACCATTGCACCTCACGTCGTATCACCATCCATGTTCTATTTACGAAAACGAAAAGTACATCCCCAACATGGAATAACATCGATTGATTGGTGAAAAAGATTCAAGAAGTGTTGATATTTAAATGTAACTTTATCGGCATACCCATTTTCAGGTAAAGAAAAATTACCTTAATGAACTCTTGTCTTCGAGGGACGATCCAGAACACCGCTTTATTTTATTTTTTTTTTTTAAGTTATGGCCTATAGCGTCTGTAGATATACTTGAAAAGTATGAGAAGCGCTGTCCATCCTCTACCCATAGCGGCGCAGGCAATTTTATTTATAGTATTTATTTATAATAGGGCCGATCTCACCTACCCAAGCGCATCTTTAGTGTAAGGCAATAACACACATCTCCACCTAGAACCTGGGTATAATGGTGACATGTAGGTAACTTTAAACCACTCGACAAATGACAAAGTTTCAAGACAGCACGTGGTGGGATTCGAACCTACACATGGACGTCTGCCCGATCCCACGCTCACTCCCTTATCCACTAAGCCGCCACCTCCCTGTTTATAACATTTAGATATAAAGAGATAACTCCCTGCACGTTTCCTTGTAGCATGTGCTTCCCACTCAACATTCACGCGTTTCCAAATGACCTGCATGATAATGGCAGCCTTCTTGATGAGCGAGGGATTCAGCTGAGCGGCGTGATGCCATGTCATGGTGCCAGAATCCAGCACCAACTCCACTCCCGTGATGGCCACAGCCTCGTCCTCCTCCAGAAGCAAGTCCATCAGCAACAATATGGCCTTTGCGACGTCATTCATGTCCGTGGTTGCCGGGTCTCTGATGGCGGGGCGAGCCAACACCAACCGGGGTCCTTGCGTGGACCGAGCAGTCAGCGGCAGTATCATCCTGCATCACTCAGATATTCGGATACGCTATGGCAAAGGTCTCGGTCTGACACCCGTACACACAAAGTACACAACAGCACAGCCCCGACACGAGGCGCCAACATGCTACGAGACGTGGAGGACGGCAGACAAATTACGAGACAGGTTGCATATTAATTGGCAATCAGACTGTCATAATTCTTTATAGACTTAATTGTTATATGTATTACGTAAAGGTACGTAAAGTAAGTTGATTAAGAGGTACTATAAAAAATTATGAAAAAGCAAGCAATACATCACTATCACTACTTTGAACAATATTGTCATCAAACTTTATTTTATGAGTGAATATAAACAAAATTATGCTTAATCAGTTATTGCATTATTCCTTGGGTAACCAAAGTAAAGTTTAATATACTGAAATGCACAACTGAGACAGAGACTACGAGCGGCAGGGAGACACGCTCATTAGAAGAGTTGCCCATATAAACACTTTTCACGGAGGACACTCCAAAAAAAGAGAGAACGACAGAATCGGTTCTTTTCCGATGGTAACACACTACTGCGTTTACACACTCAGCAACAATTCAGAAGAATATTACCGCATTCCCTCCGTATAGTACAAGGATAGTAAGAGGAATATAGAGAAAAGAGCAGCTCATTTTCGCGATTTCTACTGCTGCATAAGATCATGATGTATGGTATGAAGTTTTCTATCGATTAAGTAATGCCTCAGCCACATGTACGTAAAAATAGATGGACTTGGCCAGCAGTAGTAAGCTTTTTAGTTAAGCTTTACATTTGGCATTCCGATGCTTATTCGACAATTTCTCAGGCACTCAAGAATGCATAACACACTCGAGTAGAGTGATATTTTCCAACGAAATTCGAGAGATACGGTGCCCGAGGCATGATCCACTTCTAGGTGTTTTACCACTTTCTCACTTCATGCATCCCTACTATACGCAACGTAAAAAGGACACGAGGACATCTCACACATCATTATACCTGGAAAAGCGTCGTCATTTTCTTTACGGTGACGGGTGATAAGGCGGCCAGGTGGGAGAGGGAGAAGTTCTTGAAATCTTCCACCATTACCATTCCCGTCACGCTTAATGTCTCGTCTTCCTCCATGAATATGTCACATAACAACATCATTGTCTTCGAAAGCTCGTCGATACTAGTAGTGCTGGGATCGAATACACCAGGGCGCGACAAAATGATCCTGCGCCCCTGATGGTCACAGCCAGGCAGCAGGAGGGCAACGCTGTGAAAGGAGAAGGTGGGGTGCTCATCCTACATCAGGAGCATCAACTTCATGTGTCTCTTGCAACTCAAGTCATGACTTAAGTTCAACGAACACCTTGTATAGTATATACAATACAAACCTTTAATTGATTTTCCAAAGTTCGAGTTCCTTCCCAGCTAATTACCATCAAACAAGAGCAAACATACACCACATAGGTGAACGATAGCAGGTTTAGCAAAGCACACGTAGCAAGATTGTAGTGAAAAATTAGGGGTCGACTATTCATGACATGAGGACTTCATGAAATTATTTTAATAAAGAAGCCAACGTTGGCAGATATGTGTATGGATATAAAAATGGATGAATTTTCCAATTTACTTTACAAATGTCAATTTTTGTTTGCGATGCCCCGCAGTGTTTGTAACGTACGTTTGGCCTTATCCACCTGCCAGAGTACCATGGCCCTCCTAGCGAGGACAGGCCTCAAGGCCACCACGTGAGGCACTGACAAGCACGCACTGTCACCAAGAACACGTCAGCCACAGAGGTAATCACCCTGAACATCGTGGCAGGGTCATGCAAGGCCCACAGCTCGAGAAGCACTTTGCGACCCAGATAGTCGTAGGCAGGAAGGGGATGCAACACGTTACAGATGATGGTAAGGTGGTAATAATATCAAGCAGAAATCCAGTGATGTTGGGATGATGAAGGCTGTACTAGTGGGATTCTAAATATTGATTCATTGATATAACAGCTCTGACCTTTGCGTTATACCACCTTTGCTACTAGACCACCACTATCACTACTTTTATTACTTCTACATAGCACTATGGTATCTACTTCTAACTTAGAATGAGTGAATACAGAATGCAAAACTCATCTTTGACGCTGAGGTTAAACCAATCATATTTAGAATTTTCAACACATATTTAGCCAATTTCTACAAAAATATCATAAGACGTAAAATAACCTACTAAGTAACAAAGTAGAAATACCCTAATGTCCTTCCTTGGAATATTCCAAACAACCATGCAAAGTATCCAAGCTGCTGCCACCAATTACATTACTCCTATTCCCTGCATAGAGAGGTTATTGACTTATTCCGTATCGCCATCAAAGTTGCCTTTCCCTTCCTTCAAGTTGCCTGCCGCAACGTACCTGCCACATCACCATGGACTTCTTCGCGTGTGCCGGCGTGAAGGCGACGGCGTGTGAGAAGGTGAGTCCTTCACAGTCTCCCAGCATGTTGATGCCCACAAGGCTGGTCTGCTCATCCTCATCCATTAACACATCCATTATCATGGAGGTGCTTTTTATTAGCTCGTCCATCGTTACTTCCTTTGGATCATAAATCCCCCATCGGCAGAACAGCACCTTCCTTCCCATTGGGTCATAACCACGTAGCGGCAATACCACACTGGAACGCGCCAACCTTTATCATTGCCTCTTTAATATGAATCGGTATGAGAACTAGATTTACAACAGCAAGTTTATCAACCTTTTTTTTTTTTTTTTTTGTCATTTTGTAACTTTAAAGTTTGAGTAGCTTGGCACTAGGGGACTACGGTGACGCATAGGACACACCGCTACCCACATATACCCCTCGGACACAACGAAAAGCTAATTTTCATACACGTAGTATACACGAAAAGCTTCCATCCAATTTTTTCTTTTCACCTATCCACATTTTCGTAGCAATTTTAAATTCCATTGTATGCAATACAGTGTGTGGAACATAACTTCTTATTTACGATACTGAAATTATGTTTGATGTGACTTTGGTGACTGGTTCTGGTGATAGAGAGACAGACAACCGGTAGCCCTCCTTCCCAAATGTTGGGAATGGGGTGGGGGTGGGTGGAGAACCCCATAATGCTATAACTATTACCATTACTACAATTTTCACTATTACTACTACTACTACTACTACTATTACTACTACTGTTGTAGCTACTACTACTATTACTACTACTACTACTGCTGTTGCTGCTGCTGTTGCTACTTACCAGTACTACTGCTATTACTGCTGCTATGAGGTAAGACTCCTGTGTGACGATACCTTGTTTTTTTCATTCGAAAACTTTCTCCCAAGAGAGATCTTATTTGTTCTCCTTGAGGCTAGAGCCCAACAGTTTTCTAGGCAAAAATATGTTTGGGATTACTAACCCATGAAAATCGAGTTAACTTTTTCGAAAGACTTTAGTGTTCTATCCTATGTTTTCTGTCCTTTTCTTCGATTCTACGTTCTGCAGTTTATCAGTGCTACTAATTTACCTCATAGGGAAGGATTTGGGTTTTAGTATTTGGCAACCGTTAGTGGATGCCCTTCTTACCCTCAGACCGTGGCTAGGATTTAAACTTCTCGGTCTCTAATGTGCGCGCAGTACCACCGTACCATGGCTGCCAGATTATTAGTGCTAAGCAATGAATGCTATAACCAAAGGGCCATAGCAAGAAAAGTAATGCCACTTACTTCCCGTGTTGGGACATGCTCCTGCCGAGTAAAACGTTGCATGTGTATCAGAGGAGCAAAAAAAGCACCTAGCTTTCATATCTAAAGCAAAAGATCTTCAGCGTTGGATACTTGCGATAGTCTAGCCAACAAGAGCAATATATGTCCACACCTGCCAGATGGTCATGGCTTTCTTGACAATCGCTGGAGTCATCTGCATGGCGTGACCAGCCGTGACGTTTTCCAAGTCTAGCAGCTGAACCACCCCTGTGACTGACATTGGTTCGTCCTCATCCACCATGATGTCGCTAATCATGTGCGTGGCCTTGAACACCTCATCCATGGTGTATTCCTTGGGGTCATGGCCAGCAGTGCGGATTATTACGACTTTTCGGCTTTGTGGATCGTGACCAGGTAGTGGCAGGAAGGTACTGCAGGAGGAATGATCGTCACGCATATATGATGAATAATACAGCGACATAACTTCGTAAGTAGACATCACAAACCGGTTCCCAAAGGAGTGTGTAAGTGTGTGTAATGCACGTCAGGCTGAGAAGATCTGTGTATCCCGATTTAGTCTGCCTCAGATTGATCAGAGAGTATGGTATTAATGGTTTTCTTTTTGCTTAGTTATAAATTAGCTTTGAAATGGCTTGACTTAATTAAGGAGATTCTCAAATGATTGGACATAGTTTTAGATCAGTCCAAGCTCTTACTTATCCTGGTAATTTTGGAATAGCCTTCTGGGGATCTGGGATCTTTAAATGTTCTTTATTCACCAGTGTTTGTTGACATTGACCAAAGCCTTTCTTACATCAAAATGTTCCACAAATATTCCCAGCCAGTATTAAGTGTAGCCACAAGAAGCTTAACCATGGAGAGAAAGTACACACGAAAACCATGAAACACAAGATCATAAAGGCAACTGGTGCTTGCTCGAATGCTAGACACGTACTCCGCCACTATGCAACCGTTATCATTACAAAATGACCACAACACAAGAATCAGCATTATCCCAGGGTATTTATTTCTTATATTCAATGCAGCTACATAAAATTAGTACACTCATAATGAAATATTTCAAAATTCAACTCATTGACAGAATTTCTTGTAACTAAATTCCAAAATCTTGTGTATGGTGCAGGAGGCGAGATAAGAAATAGGTGTAAGGATTGAGTTTATTGATGTTTATTAATGTCTAATAACTCCTTACACTTATGTTCTTCACATATTTTCTTCCAACTTATTTAAATGTCTGAACACTTCTGTGCATGATTCAAGTTGTTTTTATTATTCATGAGGGTACTGATTGCACATAGCTATCAATTATAAGGGAAAAGCAACTATTAAATCTCAGACGAGCCATGCACTTCGAGCACCAGAGGTCCACACCACACAGCAATACAAGTTTTTGTGGGATGAAACCTGCTTGGAATTTAGCATGATACTTTTAGAGAAATATGGAAATCATTCCATTAGGCGCCGCAACAGCTTAGGTCATATGGCACCTCTGCAGTTAACGGGAGAACGCTATATCTCCCACCGAGCAACTAGGTTTGGCAAGGATTCGTACCCGGGCCGCCTGGACCGGAGGCTCCGACACGAGCCGCCTTAAATGCAACTACGCCACCCAGCCCCTACTTTTAGAGAAGCTCTACTACAAACCCCCAAAGTTACAAAGTAACGGCTTCATCCCACACAAATCTTGTGCTAAAATTACAAGAAACTTGCAAAATAAAAGAAAATTATCCATCACCCTGTTGTAGTAACATGATGGATGGAACACGAAAGGTATGAAAGCAAATCCTGAAACTGACTCAACTTATAATAGCCTCTAGCTAGTACAGTGGTAACGCGCTGGCCTGGCATTGACAAGATCGGCAGATCGAGTCTCTCTGGGTCATGAGTGTAAGCTGTTAATGGGATGATACTGCAGTGGATGAAGCGCCACAGTGAGGAGTTGGGTTCACCAGGCTGACAATTTGAAGAGCATCAGATGTGATACCGGAACTAAAATAGTATTTTGTATCAAGATTTGCATTACCACATTACTACGTATTTCAGGGTGATGGATGATTTAGCCCACACGGAACAATGCACAACACACAGAGTCTCCCAACACAATGCCAATCCCTGCAGGAACCCATACTTACTGGTAGACTCCCTAGTGCCACTGTTACTCTACACCACAGCTACTCAACCCCACACCTACGTACAGTTAGGAACACGGGCTCACAAAGATGGGCACCACAGCATACTTTGTCTAAGCCTAATATATTAGTTGCTATATTAATTATAAGTAAATGTAATATTAAGAGCAAGATTTATGTTAGAATGGGCAAAAGTATGAATTTAAAGAAGATAAATTTTTTTTATATTGAATGAAAAAAAGATATAAGAACCATTCCATGTATGAAAAAGCGACACATCAGTACTTGTTCTAGTGACATTATGATACGTTGCTTTGTTGAAATTCAAAACCTGGAGTGAACTTTGAAGAAAAATAAAGTTCAAAAACAAAAAATGATAAATGTTTGTAATGTTGACTTCATGAAAGGATTAGGATAAGATTAACTGAAGAAACCTTGAAGAATAGGACAAGTACACAGTAATGCCTTAAATGCAAGACAAGAATTAAATTTAAAAAGGTGGCAAGTTTTGTCCTACCCGAGCTCGAGGATGGCGCGCATCTTCTTGTCCTGAGGATCCCTGTTCTTGTACCACTCGGGGCAGAGCGTCTTGCACGTGTAGAACATGTCTAGCTTCTCCTTGGTGCGCTCCAGCGAGAACTTGCAGCCTCGTAAGAATCGCAGAATAGTCCAGTCATCTGAGGACACGAGAGAGGAAAGTTGCATACCATTTTTATCACAACGAACTATTTCCCTTCCATAATCATACTCTAACTTCTGATCATTTCCATAAATTTCTGATTATTGACTAAAGTGCTTTTGAATATTAACGTGTATGGAATAGACCACCTGACATTTATCAACTTTTAAGCTGATCTGATGTATTTCGACTTTCAAAATACAAGCGTTGAGGCAATATTGATGATATTTTTAGCAAAGTGATACACATATTTTCAAGCCGTTCAGAACATAATGATGTATAGAACTAAGACAATATTCAACTGATCCAGTGTTGACTTATCTAACAGTAATAATGACCATCAGTTCTAAAACCTTGAGTCCTCATGTTCCACAACCATGTAAAACCACATTGCACAACGAAAAAAAAGACTTGGCATAGAAGCATACAGACACACACTCACTCACCCATTCTGGCATTGATGTGAGGCTGATGCTTGAGCCAGTCTCTGATGTGTTCTATGTCCGCGGCACGCCTCTCCGGGACCTCATTAATCTCATCCTTGGCCCGTTGCACAAGCTCAGGGCTCAGCGTGCACACGTACTCCCCGCCCATGATGGCTGACTGCTGGCCTCACTTCACCTGCAACACAGAAATACTGTTGTTGTTATTCCATTCTGCACTCCGTAGTGAACTTGTAATTCTTCATTATGTATATATATTTTTTTCTATTTTACATCTCGCTTTTTTTTATTCATTTAATATTGTATAGTTAGATTATTTTTGTCATTTTCAGTTACTTGCATTGAATGAGCGACTAATAAACATTGACAATGATTGGTGTCCAGGGAGGTGGTGGCGTAGTGGGTAAGATGGTGATAGTGGGATTAGGTAAATGTCCACGCGTAGGTTCGAATCCCGCCACGTACCGCCTTGAAACTATGTTATTTGTTGAGCACTTTAAGGTTACCTACATGTCACCATGATACCCAAGTTTTAGGTGTAATTGCCTTACACCCAAGCTTCGCTTGGGTGGTGATATGGGCCCTTATATGGGTACCACTATAAATAAAATTGTCTGCGCAACTAATGGGTGGAAGCTGAACATCGCTTCCTATGCATACTCTTCAAGTATACCTACAGGCGCTATAGCTCATAGCGTAAAACAATAAAAAATATATATATATAGCTCAAATACCATTTTCCTTAGACACCATTTTGAAAATTTAGTACTTGATTTTAGCACAATTCATTATATTTTAGTTAGTCCTTGTTTTAATATCATTCTGCATTTCCTATTACGTACTACGTCACTATCATGCAATTTATTCTTCATCTACGTAACGCTTCACTGTGTCGAGTTTACCCGAATTCCCCTGACGCCAATACGCATCTCGTGTCTAAGTTATAGGGAATCCTCTCAACGACGTATCGATTTGCCCTAATAAGTTCCATTCTCAGCTGCTCATCAAGTATATACACGAGAAATTGTTGAAGTAAAAAATATATATATATATATATATATATATATATATATATATATATATATATATATATATATATATATATATATATATATATATATATATATATATATATATATATATATATATATATATATATATATATATATATATATATATATATATATATATATATATTCGTATGATAACAACCCTGTGGTCTCTTTCTTCCAATGAATCCTTTAAAAAAGTTATATAATATTTAAACACAAACTGAAAAGGATATTTTTCTGCGTGTCGCTCTGCGACTGAGACGGAGATAGAAAAGAGCAGCACGGAAAAGTGGCTTACTTTTACATAAATCTCTTGGACTGAACAAGTAATAAAGAAGAGAGATAACAATACTGTATATCTTGAGAGACCAATTTTAACATATTTTGAAAGGGGTAAAGGCAGATAACACACATTATATAAAGAGACCGGTTTTTTTTTTTTTTTTTCTTTTTACATCTTTCCCAGACTGAAAAGATAATAGAAAAGTTTACTCAATAAATCAAGAGAGAGAGAGCGATTTTTCTTTTATCAATCTAACTGCACAAAGAATGGATAAAGGCATGCAGTTAACACCCACCATATAAAGAGGAGATATCACAAAACAGCTCTTTAATTCAGGCGGATATAGATCATAAATGTAATAAAGGAGGTACCACATAACGCAGAGACTAAATTTTCACTTATTCCGAATTGAAAAAAAAGTTAAAAGGAAGACAAAACACAATCTCCTTTTTCTACGCCTTTCTGCCACACCAACCAAGAACTTTCGTGTCTCCTTCACTGTATCTATAAATCTCTTCTTTGTTCTTCCTCTCTTCTTCCTGCCTGGTATCTCCATTTGCAGCATCTCCCTTCCCACATACACCTCTTACAATAGATCCGAGTCATTATCAACCGTGGCTCTCCTGACTTTTTTTTTTTTATACCAAGTGGGCTTTTCACCGGAATTTATGGGCTAAAGGGGATACTTTTTAGGGTACGTCCTATCTCAAAGCCCACCCGCTAGGAAACCGTTGCCCTGAGTGAGGAAGCCCAACCTACACTCGGACCGTGGACAGGATTCGAACTCGTGCGCTTGGAGACCCCTCGGACCCCAAAGCACGCACGGTTCCACTGTACCACGGCGGCC
>NC_059274.1:14514289-14589289 GCF_017591435.1 Portunus trituberculatus
GCTTCATGGCCTTCATAGTTACACAAGACCTTATCACCACCACCGTGGCTGCCGCTGTCACCACCACCACCACTATCACTATCACCACTCCTACTGTGAAATTATAAAACAACGATTTTTCTCCCACACTCAGTTTTTTGCTACATTTCACTAATTTTTTACCTTTGGATGATTAGAAAGGGAAATTTTGACTCGTAAATGATGTTTGAGGGAACAATACTCATTGGAGAAAGTCATCGGGTTTTCTTTCAGGTAATCAATAGATAACGTTATCATCAACTTCAATTGTTCCACGGTGCCTGCAGCCTGTGGTAGTGATCGTGGTGGTGAAGTGGATAAGAGTTAACGACCGCGTCAACATTTTTCACTCCGCTAGTTCAAGTGTCCCATTATGTTAGGTAAATTTCAAAATAGCGTTCCCTCTCTTACTCCCTGTTCTCATATATCCCTTACTAAAGTACATCTTTCCAATCTGCTCAACTTATTATTTTCTTGATTTCAGTTTCTTATTTCTTCTCATTGGTTTTCTCTCCTCGATTTTGTTACCCGTCATATTCCCAACACAACTCCTTTGTTTCGATTTTTCTCTCTTTTCCTTTATTTTTTTTTCAGTCTTAATCCTCATCGTTTTCATTCTTACGTCTTTTTATCTCTCAAGCGCTGATATTTAAAACGAATATTCTATCATTTCCTTTGTACTTATTGGGTGAGAGAAAAAAAATATATCTATTCTCCATCCACCACCCTACCTCCACTATCACCACTCCTACTGTGAAATTATAAAACAACGATTTTTCTCCCACACTCAGTTTTTTGTTACATTTCACTATTTTTTTACCTTTGGGTGATTAGAAAGGGAAGTTTTGACTCGTAAATGATGTTTAAAACGAATATTCCATCATTTCCTTTGTACTTATTGGATGAGAAAAAAAAAATATCTATTCTCCATCCACCACCCTCCCTCTGCTATATCCTCCTCCTCAGTGTCACTCTCCCTCTCCCTTCCCCCACCACCCTGCCGCCCCTCAGTGATAAGAGACGAGCTCGGACAATAATGGAAATGTGCTGATAAGGAGCTGATATCTATGCTAGGGGCTAAGGTTACAAGATAGCAGGAATAAGTATGACAACTAAAATACCTTGCAGCAATGTATGTATCATTACTTTTATTATGTAGTTTTATTTGGAAATACGTAGATAAGTAACAAAGGTAGTTTAACTATAACCCACTGTTCTATTCATCTACGTCTTTCTATAATAGGAGTTACAGGAGGGGTGTGTGTGTGTGTGTGTGTGTGTGTGTGTGTGTGTGTGTGTGTAATGTGCCTAATTTGAAATGTGATCACGACGTATTCTTCTCAATCCACCTTTTTTTTTTTTTTCATTAACCACTGAAAACTTTGGAAATTGTTTGGTCGAGATGGTCTGGCAAATTCTCCATCATTTCAAAAACCAACATTATAATATACAGTTAATTTAGGGGACGC
Source organism: Portunus trituberculatus (assembly GCF_017591435.1). Classification (NCBI taxonomy): domain Eukaryota; kingdom Metazoa; phylum Arthropoda; class Malacostraca; order Decapoda; family Portunidae; genus Portunus; species Portunus trituberculatus. Next base: position 14,515,777 of record NC_059274.1, read on the forward strand.
TGTACATAGCATTCCTATCTATTACGAAAGTTACACAAGCTGTATGAGTTTAGATTAATTTCCCCCTAAAAAATACTTCCCCGAATTTCTAAAACGGACATTTTTTTTACTCGTTCATCAATTGTACTCAAAGAATTAATATAGATAAACTTCTCAATGTTGGGGAAGAGTAAAGAAGAATAACGGATGAACATACCTCTCTATAATACCTTTCGCCGCCGCCTCCTCCTCCTCCTCCTCCTAGACTTCACGCAGCCGCCCTGACTCCCCGCCCACTACCCGCCGCCTCCCGCCAGAAGCACCCTGCCTGTGTTCTGCTCGTCTCTTCAGCGTCACCTACCCTCCAGTGTGCCACGAGTGATCTTGTTGGTGGTCAGGTCAAGCACGGCCAGGTTAGCGCCATTAGGTTATCAAGAATGTCACTGGTCGCTCACTGTGTTTTTAGCCGAGAAAATTAGTTACCGCGGACTGTTGCCGTGTGTGTGTGTGTGTGTGTGTGTGTGTGTGTGTGTGTGTGTGAAGTGGTGCTTTCATGTTATCGTTGGTACTGTTACTTATTTTTTGGAGTTGCTGTTTCGTGTTTAAATGAAGGTCGTAGTAGTAGTAATAGTAGTAGAAGTAGTAGCAGTAGTACCTATTAATAATAATAGTAGTAGTAGTAGTAGTAGTAATATTACCAGTAGTAGTAGTAGTAGTAATATTACCAGTAGTAGTAGTAGCAGTAGTAGTAGTAGTAATAGTAGTAGTAATATAGCAGTAGTGGTAGTAGTGGTAGTAATATCAGCAGTGGTAGCAGTAGTAGTAGTAATATCAGCAGCAGTAGTGGTGGTATGGTGGTGCAGCAGTGGCAGCAGTGGTGGTGGTGGAGCAGCAGCAGTGGTGGTGGCAGCAGCAGTGGTGGTGGTGGTGGTGGTGGTGGTGGTGAGCAGCAGCAGCAGCAGCAGGTGGTGGTGGTGGTAGCAGCAGCAGTGGTGGCAGCAGGTGGTGGTGGTGGTGGCAAAGCAGCAGGTGGTGGTGGTGGCAGCAGCAGCGGTGGTGGTGGTGGTGGTGCAGTGGTGGTGGTGGTGCAGCAGCAGTGGCAGCAGTGGCAGCAGCAGTGGCAGCAGTAGTGGCTGCAGCAGTACCAGCAGCAGCAGCAGCAGCAGCAGTAGTAACACAGTAGCAGCAGCAGTAGTAGCAGTGGTAGCAGTAGCAGTAGCAGTAGCAGCAATAGTAACAGCAGCAGTAGTAGTAGTAGCAGTAGTAGCAGTAGTAGTGGTAGTAGTAGTAGCAGTAGTAGTAGTACTAGTAATATTAGCAGTAGTAGTACTAGTAATATTAGCAATAGTAGTAGTAATATTAGCAGTAGTAGTAGTAGTAGTAATAGTAGTAGCAGTAGTAGCAGTAGTACAATATTTTCGGATGATGAAGTTCATAATTGATTCCTCGTAAGTTTCCATTAAATTACAGAACAAATGATGTTTAGACTTTTTTTTGTCGGTGTTCAGTGAAATGTTTCCTTAGTAACCGCTGTCCTTCGTTTAACCACACTTGGATGACTTTTTGAGTGATTATTATTCACAATTCCCTGTGTTATCATCATCCACGCATGCAACAGAACACAATTATAGAAATACAGCGGATAACTTCCCTACATCTCCAGAACACCGCTCCAGGCGAAATAAGCAGTTAGAAAAACTGAAAAACTGATACTCGGTAATGATCAAAAGCTACACACATTGTATCATATCAAACAGCAACGATGCCCACAAGGTGATGACTTACGCTTTGGTGTGCAAGTTGATGCAGCACAACACCGCGCCGAGCTCTGGTGCTGAGGCAAACTGAATGAAGTAAAACAATGTGATTCACTATGGAAAATGAAGGACTTATCTCCCTTGCTTCATTTGCTCTCTCTTTCTTGCTCTCTTCTTAGCCACTGAACACTGATCCGGAGCCTCACAGCAGCTCGAACGCGAGATTTAGCCCTTATCAGTGCTTTAAAGTGTTCTCGATACTCCAAAGTCCCGAATCTCGCCGCTCATGAAGCAGTGGCTGAATTACAAATTGAGAGTAGGAGAGCAGTGAACTAAACAAGGAAATGGTGATGAGGAAAGATGAGTAAATGGCGTAGATGAGTTATGAGTGATATATGAGTGATGTGATGAGTAAGTGCCGGGAGAGCAATGTGTAAATGATTGGGAGAGGTGAATGAATATAAGTAATTCAACGCTTAACCCCTTCAGCACCATGACGCGTTTCCATATTCATTCTGGTTACCATCTGGTGATTTTATACAGCTTCAGAAACTTATGTGAGGGATTAGAATAGTGAGGACTGTGGCCATTTATCTTCTGACCTCCATATATCGTCCTAATATCAATACAATGGTCTAATTGTACACAAATCCTTAGGTAAAAGCTCTCTCTCTCTCTCTCTCTCTCTCTCTCTCTCTCTCTCTCTCTCTCTCTCTCTCTCTCTCTCTCTCTCTCTCTCTCTTTTTTAGATAGATGTAAAAATGGATAGATAGATGAATATATGCATAGATACGAGTAGATAGGTAGATTGGTAGGTAAACTGGTAGGTAGACAAACACACAATCAAGTAAATTAGTAGATGAATCGTTAGATAGATGAATAGGTATCTAAATTAATAGATAGAAACAATGACAAGTAGTTAACGGATTGGTAAGTATGTAATTAAATGAATGAACATTTATGAAACTCTTTGAATATATATATATATATATATATATATATATATATATATATATATATATATATATATATATATATATATATATATATATATATATATATATATATATATATATATATATATATATATATATATACCTGAAGAAAAAATTGACGCAGTGCTCCTTTGGTTTCTCTCCGGCAGATGCTTGTGCTGCCCTTCATTCCCATCGTGGCTCTTATTATCCAAAATGCCATCGCCATGTCTAGCGCCATCAGGAACCAGGGTACCGTAACAAACGTGGCTTTGCAGGTGTGTCCTTCATGCTTTCCTCTATGGATTATTATCAAGAGAGCTATTTCTGTAGTGTAATCCATATATACTTTAACTTTACAGAGTACCGATAGATATGCTATACCTGTAGGTTTATAACGAAAGATACTGTGAAGGTAAATTATAGGCAAATTAAAGCATATGATATTCACAGGATGATATGTTATGGTTATAAGTTAATAATGTGAGTCACTGCAACACCAACCAATATGTAAACTTTTCACAAGCTATGCAACCCTTTCACACGTTCAAAGATTGACAAGTACTTTTCTGGTCATCTAATTACTAAACCATAATTTGTTAAACAGGTACAAGATGCGGTACAGGTTGGCGAGCTCCTGCGTGCCATGCAACTAGAGAGAACCGAGGTTGGATATTACATCTTGTCCAATGCCTCCAGCACCCTCAGGCAGGTCTCGCGGGTTCTGTTTTTCGGATGGACATCTTTGGTCACATATTTGAGTCTTAAGGCAATCAATGCGCGATGCAAACTAGTGGTTAAAAGAAACAACTTACGAAATTAGGGCGCAAGTAATTCGTGTCTCCCCCAGGATGAATATAACCAACGTGTTTGACCGAACCAATTTCATCATCGAGAGCATGAGACAATGGCCCAAGGTGTACCAGACAAACCTGCCCGGAACCAGACCCTTCAAGTCCCGGGTCCGGTTCCAGATTAGACTCCAGGACTTCAGGTGAGTTGCAGATAATGACAGGTAACCAGGCATTATTTGTTATTGCGGTCTTCTCTTTTCTTATGTCTTTTTTTTTTTTTGTATTAGAAAAGCTCCTGAAAGAGAAGTTTGAAGCTTCCGTCAGCTTCTTTTCATCACTAACCTCCCTTCAGAACGCGTCAAGATGAGCTTCATGCCTGAGTTACTGACGTTGCATTAAAGGCGAAGCGAGAGAATGAAAGAAATGACCTCGTGTCGGTTCGTCATTAGATTTCCCGACATCGATACGTCAATAAGTCCTACGGCAGTCACGCAGCAGGCAGAGACCGCATCCTTCTTATCAAAAAATAATCTTCTTAGGCCTGACCGGTGTTGCGATTGCTATGAGCGCACAACAGAACATGAGAAGCAGAAGGGGAGCAAATCAGTAGTTTCTCTTGAAGTCCTCGTGGTGTACTTCCAATCTCATTTCCCAGGGACTCCATCAACCCTCTGGAGACGCAGGTGACCAGGGTGGTGTCCTGGTACAATAACGCCAACCGGCTGCTGCTGAAGGCTCTCTCGAACACTATCAATAAGGCGGATGTTTCCTCGTTGTGGAGGTAAGAGGGTAAGAACAGATTAGAGTACAGAGGCTAAGAAATGGCAGGAAGGAAATAGAAAATGAGCTATGGCTAGACTGAGAAACAGCAAGTGATTGGATTGGAAGTTAATGAGAGAATTGAGAATCGAAATATAATGTATTAGGAGTGATGACGTCGAGGAGGTGATGGCATGAGTAAGAACACCAATATGAGGATCATGGAAATTATACGAGGATAAAGAACAAAAAGCAAATAACAAGTAACCCATTATGCCACACTTCTGTGCCTCCTTTGATTTTTTCCCCTGTGATCGCAGAATCTTAATCTCCTACAAGAACGTGATGAAGAGCGAGGAGCAGTTTGGCATCAGTCTGGTGTACGGAGCAGCTTACTTCCTCAAGGGTAAGGCGACACTCAGCTCAATCAGATCAAACCACAGCTAATTAATAAGAAGGTAGAACCACAACAATGATAAAAACGGTAGCAAGATAGGTAGGTGGGATAGGGATTCCCATGACACTTATTTAATTAAAAAAAGGGGAGTTGACAAGACGAAAAAGATTTGATTTCACATTATGTAACAAAGTTAGTCATGTGAAATCATGCCTTATAATAGTTTATATTGTGAGGGGCGCACTTCACACAAAGATGAATGAAGCCCATTTATATGTAGTGCTAGCATCGAGAAGCACGTCTAGAAAGTGGTGGAGACGAAACAAAATGCCCAGATTCACATGAGCTATTTTAACAAGAAATATAGTGTTGGAGGTTCGATAACGTTTCGATTTTCGCAGGAAAACTCGACCAACCAAGCTACCTGACATGGGTGGAGGCGACATCCCAGGCTTGGCATTGGCTCAACCAAACTCGGGCCCTCTCTGAAAGAGCCAGCCGCCTCCTGTACGAGAAGATCATGAGGAACAAAGCAACTGCCGTCACGTACAGGTTTGTTGGGACTGACAACGACTTCACTTACAGGTAAATAGGAAAGAGAGGACTAGTAGTGGCAGAGAGCTTAGAAATTAATAGCTATTCTAGGCACAAACGCTAAATTAATTTGCAATAGCACTTTGAAAGCCACTAAATGATACCCGAACCAAACTCCTCTGGTCATGTCGTGTGAGTGACATTAATCTCGAGGTGGCATTACAGAAGTGAGATCATCGGTAACAACCAGGGGACGGGATCCCTGGAGATGGCTGACAGGTACATGCAGGAGACCGCTGGCTTCATCGACTCTATTCGAGAAGTAGAGGCGCTGTTGGTGGGTGACATCAGGTGTGTGGCCAAAGGGGAACCGATGAGGGGGTGTTCCTCAGGGTTCTGTCCTGTCACCCACTCTCTTTCTATTATTCATTAATGACCTTCTTAACCAAACTTCTTGCCCTATCCACTCCTACGCTGGTGATACCACCCTATTCCACGTTCTTTCAGAGACGTCCAACCCCTCAGGAAATTAACAGATCACGCGGGGACGCCACGGAACGCCTGACTTCCGATCTTTCTAAAATTTCCGATTGGGGCAGAGAATATCTAGTAGTTTTCAATGCCTCAAAAAACTCAATTCCTCCATCTATCAACTCGACACAACCTTCCAGACAACTATCCCCTCTTCTTCAATGACACTCGACTGTCTTCCTCTTCCACAATGAATATCCTCGGTCTGTCCTTTGCTCATAATCTTAACTGGAAACTTCACATCTCATCTCTTGCTAAAACAGCTTCTATGAAGTTAGGTGTTCTGAGGCGTCTCCGCCAGTTTTCTCGCCCCTCCAACTGCTTACTCTGTATAAGGGCCTTATCCGTCCCTGTATGGAGTACTCTTCGCATGTTTGGGGGTTCCAGTCACACAGCTTTGCTTGATAGGGTGGAATCGAAAGCTCTTCGTCTCATCAACTCCCTCCTCTGACTAACTGTCTTCAGTCTCTTTCTCACCGCCGAAATGTTGCATCCCTTTCTATATTTTATCGCTATTTTCATGGTAACTGTTCTACTGATCTTGCTAACTGCATGCCTCCCCTCCTCCTGCGGCCACGCTGCACAAGGCTTTCTTCTTCCTCTCATCCCTATTCTGTCCAACTCTCTAATGCAAGAGTTAACCAGTACGCTCAATCATTCATCCCTTTCACTGGTAAACTCTGGAACTCCCTCCCTGCATCTGTATTTCCAAATTCCTACAACTTGTCTTCTTTTAAGAGGGAGGTGTCGAGGCATTTGCTCCCCTAATTCTGGCTGACGGTTTTGGCACTTTTTCTACTCTTTGGAGAGCCAGCGCTCAAGTGGGCTTTTTTCTAACCTTCTTTTTTTTTGCCCTTGGCTGGCCCTTTTCCCTACGTAAAAAAAAAAAAAAAAAAAAAGAACTTGTAGGGGACTTAAGTGATGAGCAATTGTGTAATGGATGGGCCAAGCTTTCTAATCAGAGCAGTGTTGATTAATAAAGCTTTCATCTTTAGAAAACGAGGAACATTTAGTGAAAACACCATCAAAGACTCACAATTTTGATTCAGAAACAAGCGATTATCCCTAATGAGCCTAACTGACTCCTTATTGCTCGGCCTTTCATCTGACCTGTCAATGAATGATCACGGTGACTCCCTAATGAACGCTTCAACAGGACCGCCATCGAGGACCAGATGACACTTGCCGACAGTCAGTACAACCTGGCGCTGGCGGTGTTGGTGCTGGTGTTGATCATCTCGCCCATTATCATTCTGCTAGTCCGCCGCGCCACAAACCTCATCCACGTAAGATAAAAAAAATATACATATGTTGTGTGACGCTGTGGTAAAGCAGTAGCGGGTGTAGGACTAATCTGCGAAGTTTAAAGTCAAATTGAGAATAATAATCCTGTAGAAATCCGAGACGAGGAAGTGAAGGAAGGAGAATCAAAGGAAAGAAAAGACAAAATATCCATCAAGAAGGATTAAAGGAAGTTAGATTGAATGACGTCTTTTTTTCAGCACAATGAGGAAAATAGCGAAGGTGAACTTTTGGTACTTATACTTGCATATGAAGTAAAGGTAGAGTCTATTTGTGTAATACATAGCCAATGTGTAACGCATGTACTCGTAAGTGTAATAGTATCCACAGGTGTATGAGGAACTGAGTGCAGGTGTTTCTCCTTGTTATTGCAGGAGGATTCAGATTAACATGTACCTCTCACTTAACGACACTGTATCCCTCAGGTGTACGCCATCGACCTGATTGCCAAGTCCACCGATGTGAAGAAGGAGAAGCGCAAAAGTGACAATCTCGTGTACCAGTTGCTGCCCCGCTCCGTGGCCCACTACCTGAAGCAGTCCAAGCAGGTGCAGTGCCTCCTTCCGCCGCCACGACCTGCTTCTCTTGGCTTTCCTTGTTCTTCTGCAGTTCATTTATTGACATCCTTTTATTTCTTCGGTTTGGATCATATTGAAGTATCTTTAAATTTATAGTTTGCTTACTTGGTATGTCTTCCCTGGGACAGAAGGACTGTTTGAATAGTGTTATTTGCTAAAGGATGTCTGGAGAACAAGAAAGAAAACTGGTTGTGCTTGGTTTATCAAAAAACAGATTAACTTCGAAACTCCCGAGTAAAGTCCGTTTTAACATTTTTGGTACTTTCTTGCCTTCCTACTCTTCTTGGCAGGCCTCTATGAAAGCCATTAAACTCAAAGTAGTACAAGAAAATGCTATAACATTGACATTACCATTCAGAGAAAAGCTTGTTTTTCTCTGAATGATGTCCTGGTCTCCTTAACATTTCCTACAGGTTCCAGCTGAGTACTTCGAGTCAGTCACGATCTACCTGAGTGACATTGTTGGCTTCACTCGTATCTCCTCGGAAAGTAGTCCCCTACAGGTGGGTGGTGGCAAGTATCTCAGAAGCGTCTGTGTCCTTCCTGAGCCAGACAAAACAGATTACTTGGGTTACAGCAAGGATGTTTCTCTACATTTTCTTTACTAAGCGCGGACAGGAATCTTTACTTCTTTCACTGTTTTGTTGTGCTGAAACATCAGAGGTTATAACACCGAATGTGCAGTGTTAATAATATATGATTTCTCTCTTCCTTTCTCCTTCTTGCTACCTTCAAGATTTTAGTGAAGAGGCCATGAATCAATTCAGAATACCAACATATAATAGTAATACATTATCTTTTTTCTTCTTTTCAATCGTCAATTAGATTCACCTATTATTGATCTGCATGATCACAATTGACAGACGGATGCGGTGGGCGGCAACAGATGGCAACAGAGCGGTATGACATGGCAAAGATAAGATTCGAGGGAGGTGCCGTTTGTTAGCATCTGGCTGTGGGGAGAACGATAGAGAGATATGTGAGGAGAATATAGGCGGGTTCACACATGTTAATATGCAGCTGGAATTGCCAACCGCTAGAGTTTTTGGCTGGATCTTTGTGCCTAGGGGGTGGAGAAACCAGCCACAAAACAAGACCGACATGTTGGTCTTGTCCAGCCGCTAACGGATTTGTTTACATTGTGACGTCACGGAAGGTTTGATCATGTGGGTGTCTAGAGGCAGAAAGGAAGATGTTGGAGCTAGTAAGGGACAAATAGCACGTCTGAGAGCCGAAAAAAATTAATACTACAGCAGAAACACCATACTTAGAACTACATTCGATGAAATCGCTGTCACTTTCCGATGACTGTTACCCTCTCTGCAGGGTGCTGTTGCAGAGGACGGAATACTTGTGATTATTATATTTGATCGCAATTGAGCAGTCTTTTGTTAAGATGAACACTTTTCTTATAAGAAATGTAGGCCGACCAGCCGATACTTCCCGGCCGCTATGTGTGAATGTGTTCCGGTTAGCAGGGCTCTGTCGATATTTATAGCGGCTAACATTTCCAGCAACATATTGATACGTGTGAACCCGCCTTAAAGTACGGTGGTAATGAAAGGATCTATGAATATATCCTAGTCAACAGATAAGCAACGACCGGTGAAGATGAGAAATGTACTCTAACTTTTCATCCAGAAACACGTAAAATTTATCTCATTCCTGACACGTGCAACAGTAACGACACCAAATCTTCTCAGTCTGAAGTATTTTCCCTTCATTCTTCCTATTCCTGAGTAGAAAATTTCCTTCTCCAGTCACAGTATTCCCAGGTTCTTTCCACAAGCATTCTGATTCATCAGTGTATTCTTCCCCTACCGCTTTCAAGTTCAATAAGTCATTCATTTCCCTTCGAATTTTCTGCTTGCCCCGAAACATGACCCTCTAATGTCCCTCTCTTTAGGTGGTGTTGCTTCTGAACACTCTCTACAAACAATTTGACTCCTGCATCGAGAAGTATGACGTGTACAAGATGGAGACGATCGGGGACGCTTACATGGTGGTTTCTGGTTTGCCAAACAGGAATGGTGAGTCGCATGAAATGATCAATCAATATCATGTAGCATTTGCTGGTAATTTTCCAACAATGTTATGTTCAATGAGAGAATACAATGGAAGGATGATAATGCTTAACCTCTAACTGTAAGTGTACCGGAAAAATGGGAAGAATCGAATACATGAATGGTAGTTTATGTAAAGCAAGCATGACAGTGCTTGCTTCTGCATCTGAGTCGTCAGTCAAGAATTCCACTTACTTTGAGGTTGCGAGTATGACTTTATATGACGTCAATACACATGCATGGTTCAGAGACGCATTAGACTCCATTTCATTGTTTGCTTTTGTCTCAGGAGAGCGTCACGCTATAGAGATAGCAGAGATGTCGCTACAACTTCTGGATGTGGTGTCAAAGTTTGAGTTATTGCACAAGAAGGGCGAGAAGCTGCAGGTCAGGATCGGCGTCCACTCGGGAACCTGCGTCGCCGGTGAGTTACACATATAGTGATGGTGTATTCAGCCTTCACCTAAAACCTTCAAAATCTAACTTCACCTTTTATAACTTGTTTATGAACCGAAAACAGCAAACCAGGGAAACCTACTTAGGAGACCGAAGATGAATGAACAGTCAGCCCCTCTATAAAAGAAGGTGAAATTCCTTCCTCTTGCTTCAGGTGTGGTTGGCACCAAGATGCCTCGCTACTGCATGTTCGGCAAAACCATCACATCGGCTCACTTCATGGAGAGCAGCGGCATGCGTGAGTGTGTCAGCGAGACGTCTTATCTTCACTCTCCATGTCTGAGTGGTTTCGTAATAATGCTTGACTGAGATTATCGTGTCCTTTAAAGCGTACTTTGTAATGGAGACTCTTATGAATATCTCTGTAACTTGACTTAATTGATTGCTGACTGTCACCTATCAGTTTAAAGAAAAGGAAACACTTTAGTGGCTCACCGAACTTTAAGATGCTACATTTCTTTTGATGGTTATTCTAAAAGCTTACCATGACTTAACATATTGAAACTGACTCTACCACAAACACTTGCAGCCATGAAGATACACATCAGCGAGACCACCTACAAGATCTTGGTGCTGACGGGTCGTTACAATATTGAGTTTCACAAGCGCCTTCAGGTGATCAGCAAGTACCGTGTGCAGAATGGCCAGGTGAGCGTTAGCTTCCCCTAATAGGTATAGTTTAATTAGAGAAAGAAAGCAGTTAACAGAGTGTAACATAATGCATTATCTGTTACATGACATCCACTTATTAGCATAGCAGTCTTGTTACCACTTTTACTTACGTTTCTTGACAGCTCTCTCAATTATATAGTTGGAAATGGACATGTACTGGTTGATAGCACGTGTCAGGTTCATTTTTAGCAGATAATTCTTGTTACCAACTGTAGGTCACGATTGTTCCTTAACCTTTGACCTCTCCAACCTGCAGGAAGAGAATATGGACACCTACTGGCTGATGGGACATGTCAAGTCCACAGAACAACCGACGCCATCTGCCTCCAAACACGAGGACGAGATGCCAGCCTTCTTGCAGTACTTCGCCGACTCAGAAACCACTCGATCACAGCAACCCAAGACAACGACCAATTTCTAATGCGTTAAAATCTGGTGCTTGCTGTGTTAATGCATCACTCAGGAACACCACGCTGCCTACACGTTCCTCTCTTCCTATCAGAGACTATCCACAGACTCACTGGCCAGTTCCCATCACTATTTTGAGCAGTGAACTATTAAGAATTGTTAGTGATTAAGATGACTGAGTCACTAAGAATCAAATATGAAAAGTTGAGAGTTGTTCTCTAATTTTCTCGTGTGGAGTTCTTTATATGCCACTACATCTTCACTGCCCCATCAGCGGAGTACTTAGCAAAAGCAGTCTTAAGGCGGCATCACATTAGCACTTTTCCGTCAACTTTCTGAAGACTCAACTGTCACACACAAGCTCGCTTCCGCCTCTATGGCGTTTGTCGAATGTAAACAAACATGGTTCCTCCTTCATCCTAGCTATTTTGCCGTTGCTATTTTTGGCCTCAAATGCTCTCTGTGAGAAAGTTTAGACAGCATTTTCTACTGATAAACAACAGAGCTGCTGATCTTGGCCAGTTGTTACATGGAAGTTCTGCCTTGGAGCGTCGCAGTCCTCGAGATATGTACACAAACAACTGCGCCACTTTTCACTGCTAGGCTATAAAAAATAAAAAAATTATATATATATATATATATATATATATATATATATATATATATATATATATATATATATATATATATATATATATATATATATATATAAACATTAAGATTGTATGAAGTTGGGATTATAGTATCATTGCAATTAACAAAAAAAAATGTATTGTATTATGAAAGTGTTGATTAGAAGCCATAGATCTTAATCTGACTAAAAATTGACGCTAGAAGAAAACGGTGCGTTTCGTCTGACTGAAGACAACGAAAAGAATCGACGGAACAGTAAAAAAAAAAAAATGGCGGAAATTGTCGACAACGACGAAAAGTGATAGTGTGTCGTCGCCTTTAGAGAATACCACGAAGCTAGAGATAAAGATATGATAGGCAAGTAGATTTACTCTAGTGTTTTCATCCCTTTTCAGCCCGGCGTAGTGCACAAATCTAGGACAGTTAGGAAACCATGTGATAGACTACTATCGTATATTCACAATTTAGTGATTTTATGTTATTTTCTATTACTTTAACTGGTTTACGATGTTGTCATGACCACAGTGCTCCATCGTTTTCCAAAGAGCTTAGAGGCAATAATAGTGAACATGACTTGATAGTGAGTCGACAGCCAAGCTCAAATTAATGTATGACTTTCGGAAACCTTGTCTCATCTTCCTTGAACCCTATTCAACAGTTCCTAACATTACGTCTACTGCTTCCAGACTAACAGTATATTCACAAACAAATCACCACCATCCCATGCTTCCAGGCTCCACCTCCACAACCACAAACTGTTAAGCTGCCCACATCACTCTGGTAAAGCAAACTGTGCCTGTCTGTATTGTAAAGTATCGATCTGAAAGCACAATATACCTTGTAGTAATAATAATAATAATAATAATAATAATAATAATAATAATAATAATAATAATAATAATAGAGAGAGAGAGAGAGAGAGAGAGAGAGAGAGAGAGAGAGAGAGAGAGAGAGAGAGAGAGAGAGGATATCTGCCTATGCCACTGACGGTACAATGCATAATGTAACAAGACGTGTATCTGTTGTATCTTTTATAAGTACATGAAGCTTGACCTTATCAGCTATAGTATGTAGAGACTTATGCACGCACAGGTAAGGTGTAAATGACTTGAATAAATGCATGACTAACTAATTCAAGATACACACACCTGCAGCACGTGTTAAGTAAGAGGTAGTTACGATTACGGCAGTGGTTCTCATATTATGTTGCTTCGTGGCTTACTAAAGGTACATATTAGAATTTAACGACGTATTAACTCTGTAGCCAGTGTAGTGCAGTCCTACTAAAGGATACAAACTTAAGAACACATACCTACGTCAGAAAATTAAACGGCGCACTTTGGTGATAGTCGCGAGGCACAGTTTGGGAATCACTGGCTGCGTTAATAGACGTCCTCATGGAAGTAATAAGATCAATAAATTCAGAGCAATACACAAAAGATCCCCATTTCATTAGGTCATACAGTTTGAATACAAGTAACCATATATTGCCAATTAGAACAGTAACTATTGCATATGAGCGGCTCTCCACTACAGGTGATGGCAATATCTACTTAACTCTCTCAAGAGGAAGGTCTCTAAACGAGGGAATTTTGAGGTTGCCTTTGAACTGCCTCGTTTAGAGTGTGGTATCTTTGGTGAACTTTTTTTTCCATTATTTTTATTGTCCTTGTCCAGAGTTCTCCTTACATATGATGAAAAGGAAACTAAATCAATTTTCACAAAAATCGGCGATAATTGTATATATTGTTGTTGGTGGGAACTACAGCGATGCTACTTACGTTCACAGCAATACTGGTGGTGAACTAACCTAACGGAGTTTCAGTAAAGGATAATTAAATAACTAAAATCCCAGGTAACCAAGTCGGTGACGGAAATCAATGACTAAAAATCGCCATTGTGTCAAAAGGAACATTGAACGACAGACAACCAGACAGACAGACACGACTCCCACTGGCTTCTCTTCACACCGCCACCCACGCCGCCACCGCCACCCACGCCACCGTATCATCCCCCACATACTTCCACCTTCCCGAGAGAGAGAGAGAGAGAGAGAGAGAGGGCTTCATTTTTCAGATCCTTTATTTTTCACTCTACTGGTCTTCTTCACAGTTTCCAATGACTTCCCGGACATGGAGCGGATAATGAGAGTAAAATTGGCGGAGAAGTTTTTCAATTTCCATCTCGTTGCGTCGAGGTCCAATCGCTGCCCCCAGCTGAGCCTGGCCAGCCAGATAGACACCGCGTCCCGACTCCCGCACTCGAGACCGGCCTGGCACTAGCACCTGGCACTCCAGACACCACTAACTCATGTGTTTTTTCTTAGCAAATTTTCTCATAAATGTTATACAGATGATTCACCTCCATTATCTCCACAAGAAATACCGACCATTTGTTTCCTCCCCCGGGCGGTTTTATGGAGAGTGCAATGTTGCGGCTCCAAGACGAACGAGGCCGCCAGACGGAAGCAAGAAGGACCAACCGGCCTTGCTCAGCCCAGAGTTACTTGGGAGTTACTTTAATATATTGGACGGACGAGCTTAGTCTGATCCCACCCTGAAAACAACCTTTATCTACACCCGACCGTGTGTGTGTGTGTGTGTGTGTGTGTGTGTGTGTGTGTGTGTGTGTGTGTGTGTGTATGTTTGTATGTGTGTGTGTGTGTGTGTGTGTGTGTGTGTGTGTGTGTGTGTGTGTGTGTGTGTGTGTGTGTGTGTGTGTGTGTGTGTGTGTGTGTGTGTGTGTGTGTGTTTCACTGTTTGATCTGCTGCAGTCTCTGACGAGACAGCCAGACGTTACCCTACGGAACGAGCTCAGAGCTCATTATTTCCGATCTTCGGATAGGCCTGAGACCAAGCACACACCACACACCGGGACAACAAGGTCACAACTCCTCGATTTACATCCCGTACCTACTCACTGCTAGGTGAACAGGGGCTACACGTGAAAGGAGACACACCTAATTATCTCCACCCGGCCGGGGAATCGAACCCCGGTCCTCTGGCTTGTGTGTGTGTGTGTGTGTGTGTGTGTGTGTGTGTGTGTGTGTGTGTGTGTGTGTTTCACTGTTTGATCTGCTGCAGTCTCTGACGAGACAGCCAGACGTTACCCTACGGAACGAGCTCAGAGCTCATTATTTCCGATCTTCGGATAGGCCTAAGACCAGGCACACACCACACACAGGGTGTGTGTGTGTGTGTGTGTGTGTGTGTGTAAAACAAGACAGAATTTCCAAGCGTTCGTTCTGGTAACCATGGCAACTTGCGTCTGTGTCGGAAACCTGTGGCGCAGCGACTTAACTCCGAGTATTTCAAGTCCCGCAGGATGACGGAGACGTCACTTCCCTGCTGGCAATGTGTGGAGAAGGTGAGACCGTCCCCCCGATCCCCTCCACCCACTCAGAGCTACAGGGCGTCAGTAGCACTAGCGGTGAGTCACGAGTGGTAGTGAAGGTGCTCACTTGTGGCAATAATTGTTTGTTAAAGGTGTGCATAGAGAAAATCAAACACGAAAAGATATATCAACTTGGAATGAATTTAGCACACTGCGTTATAAGCAAGATGTTTACAAAAATATAGACAAAAACTCAATGCTACTATGGACAATTATTGTACTACTAATGAAACCCAGAAAGGAAATGCAATCTAGGGAGTATTTCTTACATTATAAAACGAAATCTGAAGAAATCATGACAATACGTAATATAAAACATGCCATTGAGACTCAGTGTGTGTGTGTGTGTGTGTGTGTGTGTGTGTGTGTGTGTGTGTGTGTGTGTGTGTGTGTGTGTGTACGCGACATCAGTAACGGAGCAGATGTTGTGCAGGTGTGAGCAGTGATCCAGGTGTGACGGCGGCATGAGCCTCGAAGGGTCGTTCATGGTCTTTGTCTTTGTGGCACAGTGATACCTAACATGAATGCGGCTCAAGTGCATACATTTTCACTCGTGCGCCAGAACGAAAAGTGAATGACAAAAAATGCACGAAAATAGATGCACTCAGAGTAACCAAACAAGACAGGATTTCAGCTCTAACCGAAGTGAATACCTTGCGTGAGTGAAATGAAAGTACTGTACATACAATAGAGCGTACATTGATAACTGTGATGATGGCTCGGCTTTCAACAAAACATTGCAATCATCGCTGTACTGGAAGAAACTAAGAAATTGCCATTATTACTTACTTTCCTTTATGTATACAGTAGAATCTAACGAGTGAAATCACAGTACATATAGAATTCCACAAAACATTATAAGGGAACAAGATAATTCTCTCTCTCTCTCTCTCTCTCTCTCTCTCTCTCTCTCTCTCTCTCTCTCTCTCTCTCTCTCTCTCTCTCTCTTAGATACACTAGAAGATTAATCAAACCTTGCATGTGCAGATAATGAAAGAGGAGAGGAATAAGTGCAATGGAGAAATGAGTGCAAATGGCGGCCGTGGATGGAGTGCAGTGGACAAGAGGTCATTGGGAATGAGCGTCATGAAGTAAAGGGAAGGAAGTGCACGGTGAGGAGGTTGCGGGCTCAGGTGAGTCATGTGTTTAGTTACGTTCCTGTTCTAGAAGATTATCAAACGAAACACCATAAAACTTCAGCACATATCCATTCGCCCTTTTATTTCTTTTACTATCCACTAATTTCAATCACTCACTTAGATGTCAATACCAGTGTTTATTCCTTGTTCCATTATCCCTTTCCTTTAAAAAATATCAGAGACAAAAATTGCTTGAATAATGCTCAAATTATCGACGAAATACAGGAGTGAGAGAAGTGTCCTCAAAACCCTCGTGTACAGGAGCATGCTGGGAGCGAGCCGGGGAGTGGCGGCGGTGCGAGGCGGGGTGGCCAAGCTGAGGCAGAGTCGTGCTGCTGTGGTGGTGCTGGTTTACGCCGCTCTGGTGCTGGACAACATGCTGCTCACCGTCGTTGGTAAGTCATAGTAAGACTCAAATGAAATGCTGCGAGGTTAAAGAGGCTCCGTATTACTTAGGGTGGAAGGGGTAGTGTAAGTAAGGAAGCAGACAGATAAGTAATGCACGAAAGATGCTGGAGCAAAGATTAAAATCCTGGTGTAAACATAAAGTAAACACATCGATATTTAGTAAGGCCAATTTTGTTCTTTATAATAATTTCGAATTATGAATCTTTACCTTGTCATTGTCATGTTGATGAGTTTTCCCGATGAGATCATCATGTTTCTTGCATGGTTACAATCGCTGTTACCTTATTGTCATCTCACTCTTCATGTTTGGAATCTTCTTAGGCATATTGGAAGACTTATAAAATAAATCCCATATAAAATTTACCAGTCCCATCTCTCATCTCCGTATCTCTTGTCAGTGCCCATCATCCCAGAATACCTGTACCAACTGGAGCACCGCCACGTGCCAGTTTCACTCAACACCAGCACCATCACCACACCATCGTCCTTCGTCACTGCCCTCTCATCCCCTGACGCGTCCACGTCCTTTTTGGAAAGAGACGGGAATCTTACACGTCAGTCTTTAAAGGGACGGAAGCTCACTCCAGCACACAAGACACAAGTGAGAAAACTTGTTGCTTCCATTCACCATCTCTCCCCTCGACTGTCATCGCGAGTGGAAAGTAAAGGGGATCAAAGAAAACCTCTTCATGAAGTGAACGACAATGAAAAACGTGCAACAGTTGACACAAGTGACTTGAAAATCCTTCAGTCCCCACGCTGGTATCAGAGGCTCAGGAGTATGCGTGCTTTTCAGAAAACAGATGGTGCGTTTGTTGGAGCCGAAAGAAGGATGCTCAATGAATATTTCCAAGAAATGCAAAGTGAACACAAAACAAAAAGCCGACACGTAGCAAGTGAATACAACAAGAGTCCGTTTGCGAAAAGTGAACAGATTATAAATGGATCTTCGTCTGAATTTCTGACGGCTAAGAAAAGAGTTTTGCTTTCCTCTCAGAGACATCGAACATATGAGGCACCTTCAACGTCTGAGGAGGTAAAACAAAGTAAAAAAACAAAGGATAGCAAGCCCATAAAACCTACAACAGCCTCCGTTTCTGGTGCTGCTGTGACGGAAAGGGGGATGTACAAGGATATTAGTGACGAGAACTGGAAGGTTGGAATGCTGCTGTCCTCCAAGGCTTTGGTACAGCTAATGGTAAACCCTATGGTAGGCTCCCTCACTACCCATATCGGATACTCACTCCCACTGGTCTTCGGCACCCATAACCTTCTGCTATCCGCTGTCTGTAAGTATCTGAGTGATGCTTTTACATACTTTTCGCAACCACCAAGATCAAATTATGTTTGCCTACAGAGGCCATAATTTGAAACTTATATAGGCTCATCACTGATTGAGTTAGCTTGAAAATTTTATGTTATGGAACTGGAACATACCCAGGTGGAATAAAATATTCACCTGGCAATCTTTTGGATGTATGGCAGTCTTCCTTAGAGTAAACCTTCACTTCGAGGGTTAGAAATCAATTACAAATGTCAGTTTACTCAGTTTACTATATCATTCTGACTGACGAAGGATGAGACTAATACCAATAGATAAAGAATTATATCAGTGCGATTTTCTAATGTTGTATTGTTCTTTAATCTCCTTTTATTTTTTTTTCCGATGTATCCTTCAAGTGTTCGCCAGCGCACAAGACTTTATCCTGATGTTCTTAGCCCGAAGTCTTCAGGGTGTCGCCTCAGCCTGTATCGCCGTGTCAGGTTAGTTTCACATGTCTTTCAACGTTTACAAGTAGAGGAGAATAACAAATGTTTGTCTTTCGTAGTTGTATGATTTCTGAGGTGGATTCTAACATCAAATTATTTTGATCTATAAACATGGATACCTTGAATAAACCTTGTAATATCCCTTTTCCAACCTTCTGTAATGCTTCATGAGGGTTCCCTCCAGGTATGGGTATCATCGCTGAGCTCTACACGGATGACGGGGAGCGGGGTCGGGTGCAGGGCCTCGTAATGGGCGGCATAGCACTTGGGGTCCTCACCGGATACCCTCTCGGCAGCCTACTTTATGACTTCATGGACTCCAAGACGCCTCCCTTCCTGGTTGTGGCAGTTCTGACGGTGGTCCTTGGAAGTAAGTTTGCTTCACCTGTGAGTCCATGAGTGCAATGCGCTGTGACGTTGACAGGAGGATGAATTGTGCTGGTCATGGTATCATGGTATTCTAAATACATATATGTTATCATCTTTCCAAAGTAACGAAAGTAAAGATTATGAATATATTGTTAGAGAAACCATACGTCCTAATTAACTGTGTGTGTATAAAGAGCTACAGTCCATCTTGTCCACAGTCGTACAGGTGGTGGTGCTCAACCCTCGCAAGGTGCCCGAGGTGAGTCTTAAATCTACCCGTGCGTTGACTGGAATATGAATGACACTGTACTTGAACATAACTTTATAGCGTTCTATTTCGTCACTAACGCACGATTCGCAACATTTTCTCCTTTTCACTTTGCGGTGGTCATTCCATCGACTCAGCGCATGGTGACAGCGACTCCCTTGAACCAGCTAGTACGGGATCCATACATCGTGGTTACAGCTGGAGCCGTGATGGTGGCCACCTCCACGCTGGCGGTGTTGGAGCCTTGTCTCCCCATCTGGCTCATTGACAATCTACATTTGCAGGTACTTATGACAAGGCCTGGAAGTCCTGAATTGTTAGACTTTTACAGTGCCTCTCATAATGTGATAGAATGCTCCAATCACAGCTTTCTTGGCTATGTACTTAAAGCGTTTCCCTTTCTTCCTGCAGAAATGGCAGCTGGGTGTAGTATTCATTCCAGATAGTGTGGGATACTTCCTGGGCACCAGCTGTACTGCGGGACCTTCCTACACTCTTGGTCGATGGAGGGCTGCCCTGCTGGCTATGATGCTCGTGGCGTTAGCTGCAGCCACTGTGAGCATTCTACCGCAGCACGCTGCTGCCTCCTTGAAGTCCATTTTTCCTCTGCTGCCTCACACACTTCTGTCTGAATCAGAATTAGAATTATTCCTGTCGCGAGTTTTAATAGTGTCACTCTCTCCTCGAGGTACCTGAGGCGACCTCCCTGTTGGCATTATCCGGGCCTCATCTATTCCTGGGCATGGGAGTGGGCACCGTGGACGCCGCCCTTATGCCCCTTCTGGCAGCCCTGGTCGACACTCGCCACGTAGGAGCTTATGGAGCAGTATACTCCATCGCCCAGGCTGCAGTGGCCCTTGCCTACTTTTTGGGTAAACCTGAGTGACTTTTTCTTTTCCTCATTGAACAGGTTATTAAGCTTTAAGAAATTCATTTCGGACATCCCTCCATTGCAGTCATTATACTAACCATAATATTCTCACCGTTTCACCATTCATGCTAAGATATCAGTGCCAGAATGCATTAGACAAAAAAACCTACACGTGACTGGAGACAGTGATAATAACAGGATAAGGTTGTGAATTGCCTAGTTACAAACTACAAGTAGTTTTTCATAGTCGTACTGTCTCGCAGGGCCTCTGGTGGGCAGCGCCGTGGTGGAGGTGATTGGCTTCCCGTGGCTGATGCGTTCCATGGCCTTCCTCAACTTGTGCTATTGTCCCCTCCTTTGTTTCCTGAGCAATCACGAGACCACAACCGCCTCCGCCTCTGAGACGCAGGTAATCCGCTCTAGAAGAAAACTTTGCCCAGAAGAGAAGTATGAAGCTATGCTTCAGTTTGATACATTTCATAATAACGATCTAAATTTTACATCCTTGATTTTCATATATTACTTAATAGTTTCTTGGTAATTATAAAAGACGTATCCAAAGTAATGAGTACGAGTAGATACAAAAATACACTACTGGAATAGATCTCATACACCTTATTCAGAAATGCATCAAGAAACAGTCTTTGATCTATAGAGACCTCTAAATTATTTGTTTTGGCTTTTTTTTTTTTTTGGTCTAATCTTCTAAATTCTTTGTAATGACCTACCTTTTTCATCATTAACGAAACGTCTTAAATCTGACCAACCACTCATTCCCAGGCCATCTTCATGGCGGCCCCGAGGCGTAACGACTACCTGACCCACATCACCACCATCGTGCAGCCCAACAGGCAGTCCTCTGTCACCTACCACCAGTTCTTTGACGAGGACGACGATTAGAACTCAAGAATCCAGTAACACTTATTAGAAGGGCTTGTGAGGCTCTGATCTCCAAGCATCCTCGACATGTGTTCGATTGTTTGTTAAACTGTTGCTGTAGCTTGTCAATTGTAAGCTGCTCATGTTTGTAAGGAATTGTCTTTTGTGGCTCGTCTTGTCTCACATCTTGTGATTGTGTGTTAGTTTAATTTTTCCCTGTCCTCTAATTAAGATAAATGTCCTTTAAAGTACCTAAGCAAGCTGGGATAAGAGCATAAGTACCAGGTGAATGTACAGTAAAGTTTCAGCTAATATGTTAATATATGTATGTTCCATAGATGTTGCTGCTTCCTTGACCTCTCTAATTGTCAGTTGAGAAACGAGTCTGATAGACTTTGAACGACATTAACTTTTCATTACAAAGCGCTAAATATGAATTAGTACATTATGGAAGTTAGACATTAGGCTTCATTTTCTTTATTTCACGAGACGAACAACAGCCACACGCTTGGTGCCAAACACTGACTTAAAACTTAAACAATCATTACAGTATTATTCACTAGGTTTTAGTTTTCTTTTTTATACTTCACGAAACAAACGATGACAGCAGAATGTTGACTTAAGGTCTAAACAATTATTACTCTTCATTTCGTTTCCTTTAGGTTATTTATTTTTTTTTTTTTTTTTTACTTAACGACAGAGACAATAACAGTTAACCCATTAGTGCTTGAGAATGACTTTAAAGCTTAACAAGCAGTGCTACAATCATTGTTTTTTTGCTCATATTCTTGTTCTATCGGCAACACTAAGTCCTATAATTGCCTGAAAAAGGCTGGAATATTCCACAAATCATGTCAAGCTTCGTGCCTCACTGAGGAAAAAAAGAATTCGAGATATTCGTACATGAGCTCTACAGCATACGATTCTTGGGCAGGCTGTATCACCTGCTGCAGTGGCCTCTCTACTGAAAGTCTTGTGGATACACGGTGCCCACCTGGGTGCGCACTGCCTCCATGATGGTTGCAATGGTCAGGGACTCAGCGTGGCTCACCCCAGGGCTCTCCAAAAGTCCTGTAACGGCAAGGAGGAAGTCAAAAGGCTTCACTATTTCCAGGAAAGGCTCAGTAATTCATGAGTCCCATTCGGTTTAAAAAGAAGCACAGCAACTTTTTATTGCCTAAGCTTGCACCTATAGTTAGTTAAGGGTTGGTAGAAACAGATGCTTTGTTGAAAATCACGGAAGTTCTCTGTTTTAATGTCCAGGATATTTCCATAGGATATTTCCATTGCCTTTCATCTGTTTTAGATGTTGCCATCAAACACACACAGCACGTGACCAAGGGGTACTCATGTAAATGTTGATATTATGTTTACATCCGGCGCTGCTAATGGCTGCATCAAAAGAGCCTTAGCGAGTAGCGGAGTTGTCAGTGGGGTGTACGACAGGCAGGAGTGATACCAAGGAGCCTGTCGTGTGTCCTGTTGAACTCAGTGTTGTGTGGCGTCTGCACAAAACTCTAAAAACTAACTGATGTGAAGTCGCTATTTGACTAATAACTAAACCGCAGTGACGTACTCCAAACGTCTCTCCAGTAATCCAAGACGTAACATCATTCAAAATAATGTTCCTGCCACTGGTTATAAACAGTTAAGTAGGAAGATTTGCGTTTTGCAAGCACATTCGCCTCTCGCATCAATGACGATATATACGAACTATTAAGGAATCTAATAATTTTTTAGTGGGAAAATAATGTTGAAACTGTTTTGCAGATTTAGAATAGAAAGAATGAAAATAACTTTGCCTTAGAACTAAAGAAGAAACATTTTAGGCATTACATGAGTGACCCTTGAATACTTTTAGCTTAGAATGTCCCACTAAAGAAGAAAGAATGAAAACTAAAGTCAAACAATTAAGGGAATACGTACAACAGTGCACTCATCAACACCACTGGGTTCTCCAAGGACTCACCTTCCTTCAGGCAGCGACGCACCTCCATCGCTTCGTACATGAGTCCCTGGCTGTTATCATAGTTAAACGTTTCTCCAGTTTTGGGAAGGGGCGCCTTGAAGTTCCCGGATGGTCCCTCCAGATGCTCAGGGCACCAGACAGGGAAAGGAATCTGCAACAACACAACATGTCTTTAAGTGTTAAATGATAAATAGTTTCCAGTATACCAAACACCTCCGATAGAATTGCTCATGGTATTTTTTTTCCTGGCATGGGAAAGAGGACTGCCAATGAACTGAGAGAAACATGATATGAATTTCAAAATCAATGGATCCAGTTTAGTTCCCGAAATACTGCGATATCTTTGCCATAAAGGAGTCGAGACTGGAAGGAGAGGGAACAACAAGGTAAGGTATTGTGTTGTTAATTTGCCAGTCAAAGTACTGTTTCATTCTTCCATTAGTAACATCAAAACTTTAGATATAACAACGAGTAGCTTTGTGCAACTGTCAATAAGGAAGTTTTTCAAAGTTCAAGAATGAAAAGTAATTGAAAGACGGTAAGTGGTGTAATATCGGCAGACTTTAAAACTAAGTTATACAAGTTGATTTTATAAATAGCTTTTGACTCCATATTGTTAAGAAATATTCGTATAATGACGGACAATGGAATCTTCTTCGTCGGCATCTAAGAGAAGGAAAATAAATGAAGGAGACCAAACAGACTTAACATGAGTTACCTTAATAGTTCCTTTTGTGCCGATGATGAAACCTTCCGAGGGCAGATCAACATTCATAGAAGCAGCGATGGAGGCAACGCGTCCCTTGGAGTACACCAGAGTAGCACCGATCGTCTCGTCCACTTCCTGAAGTGGAATTAGCAACCTAAATTTTCTGATGAGATATACGAAACCCTAGAAAGCACTGGATCATTACTGAAGGAATCATTCAAGCAAGCACTATGGAGACAAATTATGCGTGTGACTTCCATTACAAGATGGTAGGTAAGTGGACTCAGTGATGTACGTATTACCATTGCTAATGTTTTCACTTATTATTGCTACTACTGCTACTCCTGATGAAAGGCGCCCTACTCGTTTTGGTCTCTTTCAGTGACTCACGTGAGCATTAAGATGTCCCCCAGCCAAGATCTTGATGGGACGCTCACCGCCCATCACGAAGCTCGTCAGCTGAATGGGGTAGAGGGCAATGTCCAGCGTTACTCCGCCTCCTGTTTCTTTTGTCCTGCAATGCGGTGAACGATAAGAGAAGGAAACGATATATAAGCGCATAAAGATTCAACGGTGTTTTGTGATTAATAAACTACATGGGAAACCTTAATAAATACTTGTAGATAGAAATTACGATTATTTTTTTATGAAAGAAGAGAAAGCCAGCCATGGGTAGTAAAATTAAAATAAAAGGCACACTTATTTGCCAGCCTTCTTGCAGATCTGATAGAGTTAGCCAAAAGACAGGGCTCCTCTTAATCTTTTTTTTAATGCAGGAAGTATAACTGGTCAAGGGTAACAAAATATGAAAAGAAAGGCCCATGGCGTTGCCAGTTCCCTTAAATGTCACGTGAGTTATCCAGAATTCAGGGATGAATAGGAATGAGAGGAAGAAGAAAGCTTTGTGCATGAACGCAAGTCATAGGAAGTTGGATATACAGAAGCAGGCAGGGAGTTTCATACTTTACCACAGAAAGGTATGAAAGATTGAGAGTTGGATAGAATAAGGGTGAGAAAAGAAAGCCTTGTGCAGTGAAGCCTCAGGAGAAGGGGAGACATGCAGTTAGCAAGATCACAAGAGCAGTTAGCATCAGAAGAGTGGTAGAAGTTAACAAGAGATGCAACATTCTGGCGGTGATAAAGAAGTTGAGGACAGTCAGTTAGAAGAGAAGAGTTGATGAGACAAAAAGTTTTTGATTCCGTCCAATCTAATAAAACAGTGTGAGTGGAACCCGCCAAACGTGCAAAGAGAACTCCATACAAGGACGGATAAGGCCCTTGTACAGAGTTAGCAGTTGGAGGGGCGAGAAAAACTGGCGGAGACGTCTCAGAACGCCTAACTTCATAGAAGCTGTTTTAGCCAGAGATGAGATGTGAAGTTTCCAGTTAAGATTATGAGTAAAGGACAGACCGAGGATATTCAGTGCAGAAGACAGGGACAGTTGAGTGTCACTGAAGAAGAGAGGATAGTTGTCTGGAAGGTTGTGTCGAGTTGACAGTGGAAAATTGAATTTTTTAGGCATTGAACACTACTACGTTTTCTCTGCTCTAATCAGAAATCTTAGAAAGATCTAAGGTTGGGCGTGATCTGTTGACTTTTTGAAGGGTTGGTCGTCTCTTAAAAGACGTGAAAAGGTGTACGGTGGTATCATTAGCGTAACAGTGGATAGGACAAGAAGTTTGGTTAAGAAGATCCTTAAAGAATGATAAAAAGAGAGTGAGTGACAGGACAGAACCATGAGGAACACCACTGTTAATAGAATTCGGAGAACAGTGGCCGTCTACCACAGGAGCAATTGAATGGTCGGAAAGCAAACTTGAGATAAAGTTGTAGAGAGAGCAGCTTTGAAATCAAAGTTTTGTGCCAGACTCTAGCAAAAGTTTTTGATATATCTAACGCTACAGCAAAACTTTCACCGAAATCTCTAAAAGAGGATGACCAAGACTCAGTAAGAAAATCCAAAGGATCACCATAAGAGTGGCCTTGACGGAATCCATACAGGCGATCAGATAGAAGATTGTTAAGTGACAGATGTTTGAATATTTTTCCCTATTGAAGATAGATTAAAAAAAAAAAAAACTTTAAACGAGCAAGAGATTAAACATATAGGGTGGTAGTTCGAGGGATTCGAACGGTCACCTTTTTTAGAAACAGGCTATATGTAGGCAAACTTCTAGCAAGAAAGGAAGGTAGAATTCGATAGAAAAAATTTAAAGAGTTTGACCTGACAGTGTGCAAGCACAGAAACACAGTTTTTGAGAACGATTAGAAGGACCCCATCACGTCCATAAGCCTTTCGAGGGTTTAGGTCAGAGAGCGCATGAAAAATGTAATTGCAAAGAAGTGAAGACAAGAAATAGTCAGAGGGAGGAGGAGAGGGAGGAACAAGACTAGAATCATCTAAGGTAGAGTTGTTAGGAAAGGATTGAGAGAAGAATTCAGCTTCAGAGACAGATGTGATGGCAGTGGTGTCATCATGATGAAATAAAGGAGGGAAAGATGAAGAAGTAAAGTTGTTGGATATGTTTTGGCCGAATGCCAGAAATCTCGAGGGGAGTTGTTTGAAAAATCTTGACATTTTCTATTTTATAAAGGAGTGTTTGGCAAGTTGAAGAACAGACTTGGCATGATTCCGGGAAGAAATATAAAGTGCATGTGATTCAGGTGATGGTAGCCTTAAGTATCTTTTGTGAGCAACCTCTCTATTACATACAGCACGAGAACAGACTGTGTTAAACCAAAGTTTAGAAGGTTTAGGCTGAGAAAAAGAGTGAGTAATGTACACCTCCATGCCAGACACTATCAACTCTATTATGCATTCAGCACACAGAGATAGGTCTCTGACACGTAAACAATTATCATTCCAGGAAAATTCAGCATAATACCTCCTCATATCCCCTAAACTGGCAAAGGCAAAACCCCAGAGGTACCTCCGCTTTGGTGAATCCTGAGCAGAGATTGGAGAAATAGGACAAGATACTGATATGAGATTGTGATTAGAGGAGCTCAACGGAGAAGAAAGGATAACAGCATAAACAGAAGGATTGGGGGTAAGAAAACGTCAAGAATGTTGGGTGTATCTCCAAAATGGTCAGGAATACGAGTAGGGTGTTGCTTTAGGTCATGGAGGGGAGCAAAGTTGAAGACTTGTTCACCAGGATGGGCAGTGAAGGTAGAGGAAAGTCAAAGCTGGTGAACATTGAAATCTCCAAGGATGGACATCTCCACAAAAGGATAGAACGCCAGAATATGCTCCACTTTAGAAGTTAAATAGTCAAAGAATTTCTTATAGTCAGAGGAGTTAGGGGAGAGGTAGAGAGCACATAGTATAAATTTAGTTAGAGAGTGACTTCAGATTCGAGACCAGATGGTGGAAAACTCATGGACACTTATGGGCAAGAGAGTAAGTCAAGCCATAGCGCGCATAGACGCAACATCCAGCTTTGGAAAGAAATGAGGATAGAGAAAGTAAGAGGGAACAGAAAAGTGAGTTGAGAACAAGTGCTATTCGACCTCACTGCAATTAAATTATCGTTTCTGTAGGTGTTTACAAATTAGCTACATTAATGAAGGCATTTTATAAAGGAAAGAGTAGCCAGTAAGATACTATGGAAAAAACAGTTCAATAAACTTCATCTATATACTTACTGCAATCTTTGAAAGTGCTGCAAGTTCCTGCCGAAATTGGCGATCACCTGCACCACATCGCCAATCTCGCCTGCCTTAATCCTCCGCCCGAGCTCTTTATAGACCGGGAAGAACCTCGACCAGATGGCCTGCAGCAGCAACACAGACAATAAATAATATACATGAACATCTTAGACGTTGATCCTACCCTGAATTACAACAAATATGTTTCCTCTGCGTACGTCAGAAGTAAACAAACTCCCTAATTGAATGATATATCAAAGTCATCGAATTGCATGACAACGGTAGAACATTGTTACTTGACAGACGAGAGGAACGTTTGCCTCACCTCCATCAGGAAGACCTTGCTCTCACGGGCCACGTCCAACAGCTTCTGAGTCTCCCGTACATTCATGCACAAGGGTTTCTCGCATAGCACAGGTTTGCCACTCCGCAACATTTGTGATGCCACCTCAAGGTGTTTGGTTTGCACTGCGCCAACGTACACCGCATCTGCCCAAATTACCCTCCATAAGCATCAAAAGATCATGTCAAAAGGATCATGTCAAAGGATTAATAAACTTTTTGACAAGATACAAAAATTTAGCTTTATAGTAAGAGATATTATTAAGTAATTCAATTGTTACATTACCGATATCAGGATCTGCTGCCAACTCTGAGTAAGACCCGTAGCTCTTCTCTATTCCGTGCTTGGCAGCAAACGCCTTGGCAGACGGCAGACTTCGCGCTGCCACCGCCACCACTCGATGCTCGTCTACAGGCAGTGCTTTGAGGGACGCCACGAAGTCAGAAGAGATCAAGCCGGCACTGACGATGCCCCACCGCGTTGGACAAGCCATTGTGACTGGAAATTAACTATGTTACACCTTGCTGTCACGTCACAAATTAAAAGTGAACCACTGTTTGTGCTACACTGTTAGTATTCGTATTAGGGAGAGAAGAGAAAAAGTTGTTTGCTGTCAATACTTGTTCTCTGTTCCTTGCGCTTCCCACCACTCAAGATATTAGAATAAGGCGTTCCCGTGTTATTACAACTGAATAATTGATGAATACCCCTTCATTACTTAAATTACGCACCAAAATGAAATAGTTCCCAACATCTATATTGCACAGACAAAACAACACATTTCCTGCATCTGGTTGAAATTCAAGGATCTTTCCTCCTTACTTCCTACATGGTGCACTAGAAAACAAAACATCCCAACATGCGTATCAAACAGACAAAACAGCACACTCTAAATACCTGATAGAGGAGAATACAACTGCGAACTTCACCTCACCTACACGTCGTCCACTCTGCGTTGTTCCTATGCTGGGCTCCCTTTTATATACCGGCTGGAAACTGGCAACTTGTTATGAACTTTTAGATCACGATTATCGCACAGTCACTTATCGCTTTTCTGACACGTTGAAACTTCTTTTAGTTTTATCAACACTGGTAACACTGAATATCTGGTTGTTGTTATTGTTTTTTTTTTCTCATTCTAGACGTTAGTAGTTTTCATCCACTCTTAATATTAGTTCTCTTACAATTCATATTAGTTACGTTCGTTAAAACAAGGCGCCACTAAAAGTAAGCCAGGCTAGTGAACTAACATTTTCACATTAAAGGACCGTCAGTACTGTTTACCCTTATGATCCCGAGGTGATACTAAGCACATCTCCAAGTTTGATCTCTCTTTCCGTCGAATTAAAGGTGGATAAAATTGAAGCTTAGACAAAACATAGCTAGTTATATAAGCTTCAACTCGGTAAATTGAAATTATTTCTTACTTTCAGATTTTCGTAATAAACCACAGCAAGCAAGCAAGTGCAGTTACAATAATTATCGTACAGTCTCCTCTCCTGTAAAACGCTAACCTGCCAGCGCCTCAGGGTTATCATCACATGGGTAGGTAGACGCCCAAATACGCCGATAGAAAGCAAGTCACGCCCACCTTCAACATAAATGATGTCGTGTCATTCAACAGTAAGCAGGTTATCAGCTCTGGTCTCAGTAGCGCTGGATATCAATAATTTTAACGAAGAATGACAAGGCATTTGTTTCTCAGCCAGTACTTGAGGTAAGGTTACGGTCAGGGTTTATTCCGTTACCTGTTGTGCAATTACCAGGTAAAAAGGCTACTGGGATACATGGGCTAAAACAAATGCAGTGTTATTATATTGCGCACATTCTGTCTCTTTATCCTTTAGCGGAGATCTCCATCCTTGAAGATTTCAATGTTCACCACCAGCTTTGGCTTTCCTCACCCTTCACTGACCATTCTGGTGAACTAGTCTTCAACTTTGCTATCCTCCATGACCTAGAGCAACTGGTGCAACATCCTACTGATATGCCTGATCGTCTTGGAGATACGCCCAACATTCTTGATCTGTTTCTTTAACTCTAATATGCTGATTTTCAATAGAATGATTACTGCTTCCGTGTCAGAGACACATTTTTGCGTACTAAACGCATAACAGAGGTAATAGCGTCTGGTATGGAGGTGTACATTCCTCATTCTTTTTCTCTACCTAAACCTTCTAAATCTTGATTTCACACACTCTGTTCTCGCGCTATACATGATGAGAGGTTGCCCACAAAAAGTAATTAAGCCTTCCATCACCTAAATTTCATGAACTATATAATTTTGTCCGGAATCATGCCAAGTTTGGTCTTCAACTTGCCATACACTAATTCATAAACATAAAAGGTTTAAATCTTTTAAACTCCAATTCCCATCGAGACATCTGACATCTGGCCAAAAACATCTCCATTAACTTCACTTCTTGATCTTTCCATCCTTTATTTCGTCATGATAGCACCACTGCCACCTCATCTGTCTATAAAGTTGAATTCTTCTCTCAAACTTTTGCTGATAACTTTACCTTGGATGACTCTGGGCTTGTCCCTCCTTCTCTACCCCCCTTTCTGACTATTTCATGCCATCAATTAAAATTCTTTTTAATGATGTTTTCCATGCCCTAGCTGGCCTAAACTCTTGGAAGGCTTATGCACCTGATTGGGTTCCTCCTCTCCTTAAAAAATTTTCCTCCGAGCGGGCACCTTACTTGGCCAAACTCTTCCAACTCTGTCTATTGACTTCTGCCTTCCCTTCTTGCTGGAAGTTTGCCTACATTCGCCCTGTTCCTAAAAAGGGTGACCGTTCTAATCCCTCAAACTACCGCCCTTTCTCACAGTAGAAATGTTGCATCTGTTGCTATCTTCAATCGATATTTTCCTGCTAACTGCTCTTCTGATCTTCCTAATTCCATGCCTCCCCTCCTCCTGCAGCCTCGCTGCACACGGCCATTCTACTTCCTCTAATCCCTATTTTGTCCAACTCTCTAATGCCAGAGTTAACTGGTACTCTCAATCATTCATAACTTTCTCCAGTAAACTCTAGAACTCCCTGCCTGTGTCTGTATTTCCATCTTCCTATGACTTGACTTCATTTAACAGGGAATTTTCAAGACATTTATTCCAGTCTTTTTGCTATCTCTTTCATGAATGTATGGGGACTAGCGACTGAGTGGGCCTTTTCTTGTTTTTTGTTGTCCTTGGCCAATTTTTCCTCTAACAGAAAAAAAGTGCAGGTAGGAGAGTATGCGGGCTCATCCCAGTCACATCATTTACACATTTTGAAACTTTTCTCAAACTTATTGTTATTTTCCCTTTGTATTTTCTCATTATAACATACATCAACGATGAGAACATAACACAAACTTCATCAAAGTCTTATTTCTATATTGTTTTCTCTTTCTCTTTTCAGGCACTAAGGAACTTTTGTCATTGGTGATGGAGATGAAGTTTGGGATGTGGGAACAGTCGATCTCCGCCCCTCGACGAGCCCACATCAGTGAGTGGTGGCTCCAGCCTCTGATCCAGTCCTCGCTTTCTAGATGGAAAATACAAGCAACATCAACAAGGCACAAAACGTAATGCATCCTTTAGACCGTGCCTGACAATTAAGACTGCGAAATTCACATTATCGCTGCACTCCTATCCAGAGTTTACATACTATTAGAGACAAAAATCTGAATATCAAAAACATAACTTATGGAAGACTTGTAAAAGTCGAGGTATGTAAACATGGCGCACTCTGTTGTTGAAATATCTATTCTTAAGATTTATCTTTAATTGTGTTCAATCTTATGGTAGTGTTATCTTAACGTTAATTTTCATTAGCATTATTGTAGTTTTCTGCATTTCAATTTCACAAATCATGCTCAGTGTAGATATATAAGCTGTTCTCAATCTTGCAGTTGAAATGCCATACCGATTTCCCCTAATCATGTGCACTAGTTTTCTATAATGAAATAGGTGTTGACCTCGAACACGAAAAAAAGTGTCCCACTTTTTCATGACAAGTACTGGCGAGGAATGAAGCTCACCAGATAATTTTAATAATTAAGATTAAATCAATATAGAAAAATAAATGAAATAATGCAATGAAATGGAGTAAAACTGTTTCATATACATTAGCGTTTAACTCCTGGTAATAATTGTATAGACTGAAAAGCAGTATTACACTATTAGAAGAGCTTTCATAAAGAATAGAATGCTGAGAGAGAGAGAGAGAACCAGTATGCAGTGACGTACCTTTTAAGATAATCATTTCAAGGGGGCCACACTTGCTGATGATGATGTCTGCTTATCAAATATTCCCCAAGTATTGATTAGCAGCGGCTGGCTTTCTCTCCCCTGATGGCGTGTAGTGCATCAGGATGAGAGAGCTTAATGAAGGGAGGAAAAGAGAGAATGGAGCTCTGACCTTTGTGCTGCCAGCCACTCATAAAATAGAGTCTGGGTGACTTGGACGATGACCAAAACCCTGAAAAATGTAGAAAATAAATATCATGTATGTATATCATGTTGCCTCTAATCAGTGAGTTACCGCAAAAGTGTTGGTTTCCATAATCACTCTATTGCGTATTCTGCTATTGAATAATTCGATTTTATTTGGGACTTAGGTGCATCATGTACGGTGATAAAAACATCAAAACATAACAAAATATGGGAAGGTGCAAGAATCCATCAGGCATACATGTGATATTCCCTGTAGGAAACAAAATGAGTCGATAGGTACATGATGCACTTGAGATAAACATAATCAGGACTTAATGTTGCCAACTGGAATTAATTATTGTAATTCTAAATGTGCTTTTTAAACAATGGGCTTTTCACGAGAATTACGGGCTAGAAGAGATATTTAGGGTACCTCCTATTTGAATGCCCACCCGTTAGGGAACCGTTGTCACGCGTATGGAAGCCCTATCTACACTCGGACCATGGCCAAGATTCGAAACAGTGCACTTTGGGATCCCACGGCCCCTAAAGCGCACCTATTTAAACTGTAGGTACCAATTAATAAAAAACATCATCAGCACAACAACTTTAATATCCTCATAATTTCTCTTTACATTGAAATTCTTTATGCACATAGTAGGTTAATACCGGAGTACTACCTTATCTGTAATAGTAGCTGCATAAAACCATTTCCAATACTCTCCTTTCTTTTTCCAAAGCAGTACATGTGTAGTGCCGGGGACATTAGTATTAAGTTAGTATTTATCAATGTTATAAATGTAACTACGACACACGTGGGATATCAAAGACCGTATTGGGACACTCACGGCACAGAAAGGTACAGATATACCGTATTGAGACTGTTGGAGAGAGAGAGAGAGAGAGAGAGAGAGAGAGAGAGAGAGAGAGAGAGAGAGAGAGAGAGAGAGAGAGAGAGACGGTAGACACCCGTGAATTAAAAACACTACATTTTTTTGCTGAATTAACAGAAATTTAACATGAATTTTTTTCACTCCAGTCGGCAGAGGGAGAACTGAGCTGTTCGGAAAAATGTCTTTCATTAATGTAATGTCAATAGTAACGTCAATCAAATCACTTTTAATCCGCGCCAATCCTATTGTGCCCACTGCCAATAATTTTGGGAGAGGGTAAATTCGAGAACACCTAAGGAGTTAGACTGTGGGAAAACTGTAAAGTCACATTCCCATACAGTCTGGCTTCGTTCTTCATTCCTAGCAGAGTTGCTTTGTTACTGGAAAATTAAAGTAACTTTTATATAAAACGGTGTTTATACACATATATTATTGAGGCGGTGGCATAGTGGATAAGGTGGTGAACCTATGGCATTTGTCGAGTGGTTTAAAGTTACCTACATATCACCATGATGCCCAGGTTCTAGGTGGTTACACCAAAGATGCGCTTGGGTGGTGATATGGGCCCTAATATGGGTACCACTGTAAATCACTGTAAATCACCAACCACGAGACGTTCTCTCCCGCCCCTCACAAACGGTGTAACGAGGCCCCAAAGACAAGGTTAAATGAGTTTGCTTGAGGAAGTGGCACCGTTTAGTACATTTCTCCCCATAAACAGTGGATTGCGGTCCCAAAGACAAGTTGAGTTTCCTTGTGGAACTACGAAGTGATCGAGTCGCACGTGTCAAGTGTAGTTAGGCTGTGTGAAGTAGGCGATTGTACTATGTAATTTTTTCTTGTATTTACTTTGTGGTGAGTGGTGTATCCTCTTCCGGTGAGCTGGGCTGTAAGTCGAAAACGACGTGATTGTGGGGAGAAAGTTCTCTTGATATTATTCAGTCGGTTTATTTATTTATTCTGTTTTGTCTTCTAATTAAGTTTATTTAAATGTATGGTGAATAGTATTCTGGTGATAACACTTTACCTTCAGTCATGCTGCTTCAACTGCCACAGGCCTTTCAGGCAAACAAACTTCAAGAACTCTTTCAAGACGTCCTGGATTCAAAACCGCCGCAGAATTTACTCTTGAGTGATCTTGAACCTCAGACTCAAGAACTTCTGCTTCACGACATGCAACCCTCACACGGCCACATCTTCCAAACGCAGCCTCAGGACCAGGCGCAAGGTTTCATGAGCACTGGCCGAGAGAAGGACGACCTGGGGAATACACTCAGCCTCCCAATCGGAGATAGTTTCTTTGCGCCACTCTCACAGGACCTGGTGGCCATTGGAGAGAGTCCTGCAGAGTGTGACGCCACTGTCCCAAGTCACCTTTCAGCCTCGTTGGAATATTCAGACGTGAGCTATGAGGCTGAAGCTCCAACTGTGGTGACGTCAACCACTCCCAAAGTAACACAGAGGTTCAGGGAGAAGAGGAAAAGTAAGTGTTCACTTTCATTCTTATATCCTAAACAGTCTCCTTTACTCTTTATATTCCTTGCCCCTTTGTCTGTCTATGTTGACAGGTGATGTCTATGTTGACCGGTGATTTCTCTGTGTGTATTCAAAATCAAATCAACTATATCACCACAGTCAGTGACGTATAGTAAGCAACTCATTTCGACCAGAGCGACATGACATTCTAAAAGATGTTGAGACATGGCACGACACTCCGGAGATAGGTACATCTATAAAGTCACTTTTATAAAACCCAAGTTCACGCCTTCCTGTGATGTGTTACATGTAAGAGCGTCTACAAGCACGTACCCCACCGAGAAAAGCCTCAGCATTTGGTGGCTCGACGCAATGCGAGGGAGAGGCGGCGAGTCCAGTCCGTCAATGTGACGTTCTCCAGACTGCACCGAGTCGTCCCGGGAACCAGCGGGTAGGTATACTCGATACTGCTCCAAGTATTTCATAGTAACGGTGAAGATGCATACTTTTGAAGAAGTTTCCTGGTTTATCTTCTTTTTTTGTAATAGATCATGTCTTCAGATTCGAGGAGCAGATTAAAGTGAACATTCTTGATGACCGCCTGGTATGAAATGAAGGTCAGCTGATGGGAGCCGACAGTCTTCACACAGCAGCCAGCCGCTTCAGACCTCTACATCAGCCTGCTCTACGCCACCATGCATCTTTTCCTATTGAAAAAAAAGCCAGCGCTTTTCCTGTGGTCCCAGAAGCCCCTGCAGTTTTGCCTAGCATATCCATAGCTAGTGTTGGAGAGCTCCTTCTACTGAGGGCACCCAAACCAGCCAAGCTACCTAAAACATCCTTACCCTCAGCGATGCTGAAGTGCTTTTGAATCCCACCCCAGCTGATGATGATGAAGATGAAGAGGATGAAGATGGTCTCTATGATTGCTCGCAAAACCGCCATATTGCGCCTGTTCCTGTTGATCAGTGCAACCAGCCTCCCGAGTTCCTCTAAGCAAATCTATCTTATTCAAAATACTTCTAAAGTTTGTTTAATAAACACTTAAGCTATTCCTCGCCTTCAGTAAGCTGGTTACTTTTCTATATTTAACAATTTTGTGTTCTTACAAGCCCATCTTCTCTTAATTAATGAAAAAACGCTGGAATGCATTTAACTCCCGCTCAAGTATTACAGCCAAAACTAGAATACCTTGACGTGATAAATGCGTTCCGTCCTTGTCCCTGTCGATGAATGCCCATCCATTGTTTTTACAATAATCTACAAGCCTGAAATTCACTGCAATATCCCTGGACAGCCATTCACCTCCCAATCCCCTCCTTGGCAATTATGGAGCAGGCGGTGGCATAGTGGATGAGGTGGTGAGCGTGGGATCAGGCAGACGTCCACGCGTAGGTTCGAATCCCACCACGTACAGCCTTAAAACACTTTGCCATTTGTCGAGTGGTTTAAAGTTACCTACATATCACCATGATACCCAGGTTCTAGGTGGTTACACTCAAGATGAGCTTGGGCGGTGATATGGGCCCTAATATGGGTACCACTATAAATAAAATTGCCTGCGCCACTAATGGGCGGAAGCTGAACAGCGCTTCCCATACACTCTTCAAGTGTGCCTACAGGCGCTATAGGCTTTACCGTAAAAAAAATAAATAAATAAAAAAAAAAAAATACTCCGTCGCCCAGGCTGTAGTGGCCCTTGCCTACTTTTTGAGTAAACCTGAGTGTGACTTTTCTTTTCCTCAATGAACAGATCACTAAGCTGCACGTGACCGGAGAGAGTAACAAGAACAAGCTAAGGTTATAAGTTGCCTGGCTGCAAATTGCAAGCAGTTGTTCATAGTCGTACAGTCTCGCAGGGCCTTTGATGGACAGAGCAGTGTTAGGAGTGATTGACTTCCCGTGGCTGATGCGCTCCATGGTCCTCCTCAACTTGTGCTATTGTTCCCTTCTTTGTTTCCTCCTCCCTCCTCCTTCTCTGAGACGCAGGTAATCCGCTCTAAAAAGAAAACTTTGTCCGAAAAGAAGAATGACGCTTCAGTTTGATACATTTCATAATAACGATCTAAATTTTACATCCTTGATTTTCATATATTACTTAATGGTTCCTTGGTAATTATAAAAGACGTATCCAAAGTAATGAGTACAAGTAGATACAAAAATACACTACAGGAATAGATCTCATACGTCTTATCCAGGAAATACATCAAGAAACAGTCTTTAATCTATAGAGACCTCTGAATTATTTTGGTTTCGCTTTTTTCTGGTCTTATCTTCTAAATTCTTTGTAATGACATACTCTTTATATCGTTAACGAAACGTCTTAAATTTGACCAACCACTCATTTCCATGCTATCTTCATGGCGGCCCCGAGGCGTAACGACTACGTGAGCCACATCACCACCATCGTGCAGCCCTATAGACAGTCCTCTGTCACCTACCACCAGTTCTTTGACGAGGACGACGATTAGAACTCAAGAATCCAGTAACACTTATTAGAAAAGCTTGAGAGGTTCTGATCTCCAAGCATCCTCGGCATGTGTTCGATTGTTTGATAAACTGTTGCTGTAGCTTGTCAATTGTAAGCTGCTCATATCTGCAAGGAATTGTGTCTTTTGCGGCTCATCTTGTCCCGTATCTTGTGACGGTGTATGTTAAATTTTTTTCTGTCCTCTAATTAAGATGAATGTATTTTGAAGTACCTAAGCAAGCTGGGATAAGAATATTAGAACCGGATGAATGTATAGTAAAGTTTCACTAATATGCTAATATATATATATATATATATATATATATATATATATATATATATATATATATATATATATATATATATATATATATATATATGTTCCATAGATGTTGCTGCTTCCATGACCTCTCTAACTGTCAGTTGAGAAATAAGACTAATGAACTTCAAACGACACCAACTTTACATTACGAAGTGCATATTATGAATTACTACATCATGTAAGTTAGACATCAAGTTCCATTTTATTTTTTCCCGAAACGCACAACAGCCAAACTCTTGGTACCAAACACTGACTTAAGACCAAAACAATCGTTACGGTATTACTCATTAAGTTTTAGTTTACTTTTTTTTTCTTCGCGAAACAAACAATGACAGCAGAATGTTGACTTAAGATATAAACAATAATTACTCTTCATTAGATTTCATTTATTCTTTCTTTTTTCACGAGGCAGACAATGACAGCTTACCACTTAATGCTTAACAATGACTTTAAAGCTAGGCAAACATTACTACAAACGTTCTTGTTTCATTAGCAACACTAAATCCCTGCGCTATATTTGCCAGAAAAAGACCTGAATATTCTCCAAATCATGCCAAGCTTCCTGCCCAACTAAAGAAAAAGGGAATTCGACAGATATTCGTACATGAGCTCTACAGCATACGATTCTTGGGCAGACTGTATCACCTGCTGTAGTGGCCTCTCTACTGGAAGTCTTGCAGATACACGGTGCCCACCTGGGTGCGCACTGCCTCCATGATAGTTGCAATGGTCAGGGACTCAGCGTGGCTCACCCCAGGGCTCTCCAAAAGTCCTGTAATGGCAAAGGAGAAGGTCAAGAGGTTTCACGGTTTCCAGAAAAGGCTCTGTAATTCATGGGACCTCGTCAGTTTAAAAAGGACAGTAACTATTTATAGCTTAGGCTTCAACCCTAAGGTAAGGATTGGTAGAAACAGATGCTTTTGTTAATTATTACGGAAAATGTCTTTGTTTTTCAGTCAAGAATATTTCCGTTATCTTTTATTTGTTTAGAAGTCGCCATCAAGCACACACAACACGTGACCACGTGGTGCTGATGCTAATGTTCACATTATGTTTACATCTGGTGTCGTGTTCGGAGCTGTCCGGCTATCCACAACTGTCCTGGCACGAACTGCGCTTGCCCAGAACCCAATGTTTACAAAGATTAATTGATAAAACAAAGTTGTTCATAAGTGATCGCGACATCGTGCAAAGTAATTTACATGAAAGACTGGCCAAGAATATATTACGACAGTTATCACAACAAGCTGATTTCTGATATATAAGAAAAAAAGTGAAAATTTGCTGTTTTTTTCTAGGATCCTCAAACCCGGTGAGCAAACCTATCACTGTATAACGTAGCTAATTTTGGTCAGTGCATAAAGGATATCTAATGATTCTTGACCACACCTACGCAATATGAAGATGTATACACTTTTCTTTAAAATATAGCAGTATATAGATTTATAAAAGGATTTCTTATGAAAAAAATAAGCAGTATGCCTCCCCGTTCTTCAAAACAAGATAATGATAACATTTCTTCCACACTATAACAATATATACACTTTCTTGTTAAAATGTTGCAGTGTATTGGATTCATTTTCTTATGAATGAAAATAAGGAAAATGGCCGGACACCTACGAATAAGCGGTGAGCTGCAAACATGAAATGGTGTTCAAAGTTGCCCAGCCTGTGTTTATAAACAAAACCTGGACATTTGTGAATAGCCGGACATCTACTAACACGACACCGGAGCTGCTAACGGCTGAATCAAGAGAGCCCTAACGAATAGCCAGTCGGCAGCTGAGTGTACGAAAGGCAGGAGCGCTACCAAGGAGCCTGCCATGTGTCCTGTTGAACTTAGTGCTGTGTGCACAGAACTCTAAAAACTAACTGATGTGAAGTCGCTATCTGACTAATAACCAAACCGCAGTGACGTACTCCTACCGTTTCTTCAGTAATCCGAGACGTAACACCATTCAAATAATGTTCCTGCCGCTGATTAGACAGCTGAGTAGGAGACCAAGCAAGAAAATTAGCACTTTGTAAGCACATTCGCCTTCCGCATCAATATATTTCAACTATTCAGGGATTTTAGAATCTCTTAGTGGGGAAAACAATGTTGAACCTGTTTTCCAAATTTAGAATAGAAAGAATTAGAAATTCCTTGTGTTAGAAATAAAAGAAAAGAAACATGTTAGGCATCACATGCGTGGCCCTTGAATACTTTTAGCATAGAATGCCGCACTAAAGAAGAAAGAATGAAAACTAAAGTCAAAGCTTACGTCAGACAACTAAGGGAAGACGTACAACAGTGCACTCATCAACACCAGTGGGTTCTTCAAGGACTCACCTTCCTTCAGGCAGCGACGCACCTCCATCGCTTCGTACATGAGTCCCTGGCTATTATTATAGTTGAACGTTTCTCCAGTTTTGGGAAGGAGCGCCTCGAAGTTCCCCGAGGGTCCTTCCAGATGCTCAGGGCACCACACGGGGAAAGGAATCTGCAAGACAGCCGCAAGTCTTAAAGTAACAAACAACAAATAATTTTCAGTATATCAAACACCTCCGGTAGAATTGCTCGAGATATGACTTTCCTGGCATGGATATGAAGACTACCAATGAACTCCTAGAAACATGGTATGACTTTCAAAATCCAGTTTAATTCGCGAAGTACTCAATACCTTTGCCATTACGGCGTCTAGACTGTAAGGAGAGGGAACATTCTACAAGAAGGGAAGCTGGCCAAGAGCAACTTAAAATAAAAAAAAAGGCCCACTGCATTGCCAGTTCCCTTAAAAATAATAAGAGTTGTCCAAAAGTCAGGGATAAATGTCTTGAAACCTCCCTCTTTATTGAAGTCGAGTCGTAAGAAGATGGAAATACAGAAGCAGGCAGGAAGTTCCAGTTTACCAGAGAAAGGTATGAATAATTGAGATCACTAATTAAATCTTGCATTAATGAGTTGGACAGAATAGTGGTGAAAGGAAGACGAAAGCCTTATGCAGCGAAGCCACAGGAACAGGAGGAGGAGAGGCATGCAGTTAGCAAGATCAAAAGAGGAGTTCGCATGAAAATAAGGATAAAAAATAGCAAAAGATGCAACATTCTGGCGGTGAGAAAGTGGCTGAAGACAGTCAGTCAGAGGAGGGGAGTTGATGAGAGGAAAAGCTTTTGATTTCACCCTATCTAACAAAACTGTGTGAGTGAAACCCCGCCAAACCTGCGAAGAGTACTCCATACAAGGACGGATAAGGCCCTTGTACAGATTTAGCAGTTGGAAGGGCGAAAAAAGACTGGCGGAGACGCCTCAGAACACCTAACTTCATAGAAGCTGTTTTAGCAAAAGATGAGATATGAAGTTTCCAGTTTAGATTTTGAATAAAGGAAAGACCGAGAATATTCGGTGTCAAAGATGGGGACAGCTGAGTGCCATTGAAGAAGAGAGAATAGTTGTCTGGAAGGTTGTGTCGCGTTGATAGATAAAGGAATTGAGTTTTTGAGGCATTTAATACTGCTAAGTTTTCTCTGCTTTAATCAGAAATCTGAAGTCAGACGTTCTGTGGCGTCCCTGCGTGATCTGTTGACTTCTTGAAGGGTTGGTCGTCTCTGAAAAGACGTGGAAAAGTGTAGGGTGGTATCATCAGTGTAGAAGTGGATAGGGTTAGAAGTTTGGTTAAGATCATTAATGAATAATAGAAAGAGAGTAGGTGACAGGACAAAATCCTGAAGAACACCACTGTTAATAGATTTAGGAGAAGAACAGTGGCCGTCTACCATGACTGCAATAGAGCGATCGGAGAGGAAACTTGAGATAAAGTTGCAGAAGGAAGGACAGAAACCGTAGGCGGCCAATTTTGAAATCAAAGCTTTGTGCAAGACTCAGTCAAAAGCTTTTGTTATGTCTAACGCAACAGCAAAGGTCTCACAGAAATATCTAAAAGAGGATGACGAAGAATCAGTAAGAAAACCCAGAAGATCACCAGTAGAGCGGAGAGAGAGAGAGAGAGAGAGAGAGAGAGAGAGAGAGAGAGAGAGAGAGAGAGAGAGAGAGAGAGAGAGAGAGAGAGAGAGAGAGAGAGAGAGAGAGAGAGAGAGAGAGAGAGAGAGAGAGAGAGAGAGAGAGAGAGAGAGAGAGAGAGAGATAACACACAATTTGGCATACTTACAGAAAAATCATCTGCGAAAGACTGGAGTAGAGGCCGTGTATGTCTGCTCTGCACGAGTAACACTATGTGACTGAATGAATCCTAACTGCCAGGTGTTTGTGTAGAAAGCGATGTTATGGTGATGATCCTTAAAGGTGGGTTCACACGGGCCAATTTGCGACTGATATTTTACGTATGTAGTTTCCGATTCATCCCTTCTAGTCGAAAAGTGTTAGGCGCAGCGCCTGGAAAGTATCTACCAGTTGGCGCTTTTGGGGGAACTGAATGTACTCGTAAACAAACAGCTACCCGTCAAGATGTCTTCCTCCAGTGACGACGCTGAAGCTGTGCTTGCTCTTCTTTTGGCGCACTGGAATACTCAACAGAAAAGAAAATCCCTATGGATACGCCCCTGGCTAAGTAGAAGGAAAGAAAGGAGTGTCTACCACACTCTAGATTATCTTACATTTGTCATAAGAAAATTGTTAATCTTAAGAAGATTAAGTACAATAGGTGATCAAATTAAATCCTAACAAGTCTTCAATCCTCACCTCCAACAACACCCTGCATTGAGGGAAACAGTTCTTGTAGAGTGGCAGTTATTTCGTCGAACGACGATTTACACTATTTTTTTTTTCATTGTATAATTCATTTTTGGGTCCCAGATGTGTTCTTTTCCTTCACCAACTCTAACATCTTCTCTATACCTGGAGACCACATTTTCAAAGCTTATTCCGTGACGTCACGAAGTAAATAAAGTCGCAAATTGACTAGCAAGACCAACATGTTGGTCGCGACTGCTTTCTGCAGTCGTTATGCACCGCTTATGAGTCGGAATCTCTACGTACGTAAAATATCAGTCGCAAATTGACACGTGTGAACCCACCTTAACTATTCCATTTACCTCTTATAGTATAACATTTTATCAGAAATCTGAAGATATCATCGCATTCAGCAAACTTTGTTCTACAATATGGGATAGTTTATTCTAGCAATTATTGCTAAGTTACTGTGAATTGTTGCAATAAACTAAAAGGGTTATGAACAATGCAGATACTATTTTTTTAATCATCATATTTCTTTTAATTATCTATTTGCAAAACTTATAATATAATGTTTCGATTCAGCAATCATTTCTGAGAGTAAGAATATGAAATAAAATGTACTAGGTAAAGTATGAAGTGATAAATGACTCAAAATATGAAAGAGTATGGAAGGTAGAAAATTCTGTCCGCCTATGTGATGAGCTATTGTGAAAACCCCCCTTTAACATACGTTGTCTATGGTTCATATTAAGACAGATATACCCTGTGAAAAGATGGTAATTGGAATCTTCTTAGTCAGCATCTAAGAGAAAAACAAACTTAACATGAGTTACCTTAATAGTTCCTTTTGTGCCGATGATGAAACCCTCCGAGGGTAGATCAACTTTCGTGGAAGCAGCGATGGAGGCAACGCGTCCCTTGGAGTACACCAGAGTGGCACTGATCGTCTCGTCCACTTCCTGAAGTAGAATTAGCAACCTAAATTTTCTGATGAGATATACGAAACCCTAGAAAGCACTGGATCATTACTGAAGGAATCATTCAAGCAAGCACTATGGAGACAAATTATGCATGTGACTTACATTACAAGATGGCAGGTAAGTGGACTCAGTGATGTACGTATTACCATTACTAATGTTTTCACTTATTATTGCTACTACTGCTACTCCTGATGAAAGGCGCCCTACTCGTTTTGGTCTCTTTCAGTGACTCACGTGAGCATTAAGATGT
Source organism: Portunus trituberculatus (assembly GCF_017591435.1). Lineage (NCBI taxonomy): Eukaryota > Metazoa > Arthropoda > Malacostraca > Decapoda > Portunidae > Portunus > Portunus trituberculatus. Next base: position 14,558,869 of record NC_059274.1, read on the forward strand.
CCCCCAGCCAAGATCTTGGTGGGACGCTCACCGCCCATCACGAAGCTCGTCAGCTGGATGGGGTAGATAGCAATGTCCAGCGTTACTCCTCCTCCTAAATCTTTCTTCCTGCATTGCGGTGGACGATAAGAGAGGGAAACGATAAATAAGTTCATAAAGATTCAACGGTGTTGTGTGGATAACAGATAAATGGTAAACCTTGGTAGATACTTGTAGATAAAAATTAAGATTATTTACAAATTTGCTGCATTAATGAAGACATTTTATAAAGAAGGGAGTAGCCGAGATAATATTACGGAAAAATTTTATAAACTTCATCCATGCACTTACTGCACTCTTTCAAAGTGCCGCAAGTTCCTGCCGAAACTCGCGATCACCTGCACCACATCACCAATCTCGCCTGCTTTGATGCGCCGCCCGAGCTCTTTATAGACCGGGAAGAACCTCGACCAGATGGCCTGCAGCAGCAACACAGACAATAAACAATATACATGAACATCTTAGACCTTGATCCCACCCTGAATTACAACAAATATGTCTCCTCTGCGTACGTCAGAAATAAACAACTATCTGATTGAATAACAGATCAATGTCATTGAACTACACGACAAATGTAGAGCATTGTTATATTTGAGAGACGAGAGGAACATTTGCCTCACCTCCATCAGGAAGACCTTGTTCTCGCGGGCCACGTCCAGCAGCTTCTGAGTCTCCCGTACATTCATGCACAAGGGTTTTTCGCAGAGCACAGGCTTGCCACTCCGCAGCATTTGTGACGCCACCTCAAGGTGTTTGGGGTGCACCACGCCAACATATACCACATCTGCCAAAATTACCTATCATAAGCATGAAAGAATCTAGTACATCTGATGAGTGAATGAATCTGACAAGATGTTAAATTTTATCAGTAAAGTAAGAGATATTGTTATACAATTCAGTTGTTACATTACCGATATCGGGATCCGCCGCCAGCTCTGAGTAAGACCCATAGCTCTTCTCTATTCCATGCTTGGCAGCAAACGCCTTGGCGGAGTCAATGCTTCGCGCTGCCACCGCCACCACTCGATGCTCGTCTGCAGGCAGCGCTTTGAGGGACGCCACGAAGTCAGAAGAAATCAAGCCGGCACTGACGATGCCCCACCGCGTTGGACAAGCCATTGTGACTGGAAATTAACTGTGTTACACCTTGCTGTCACGTCACAAACTAAAAGTTCACCTCTGTTTGTGCTACACTGTTAGTACTCGAATTAGGGAGAGAAGAGGAAAAGTTGTTTACCGTCAATACTAGTTCTTTGCTCCTTACGCCTCGCACCATTCTTCATATTAAAGAAAGATGGCGTTCCCATGTTATTATATGCTACTGAATGATTCAGGAATACCCCTCATAATGAAAATTACTCACCACTATGAAATAGTTCCCAACATTTATATGTCTATATCACACAGATAGAACAACACTTTCCGTTTTACTTCCTACATGGTGCACCAGAAAACAAAACTTCCAACATGCCTATCAAACCGACAAAGCAGCACACTGTTAGTACCTGGCAGAGAACACAACTGCGACCTTCACCTCACCTGCACTGCCACTCTGCGCTCTGTGCGCTGTTCCTATGCTGGGCTCCCTATTATATACCAGATGGAATTTCTGGCAACCTGTTTGAATTTTAGACCACAAATACCGCCCAGTAACTTACCGTTTTTCTGACACGTTGAAACTTCTCTTAGTTGCATTAACCCTGGTAAGGCTGACTATCTTTTGTTTTTCTCTCTCTATCTCTCTCTAGTCGGTGGTAGTTTTTATCCACACAATATTAGTTTTCTTACAATTCATATTAGTTACGTTCGCTAAAACAAGGCGCCACTAAAAGTAATCCCGGCTAGTAAACTAACATTTTCACATTAAAGGACCGTCAGTACTGTTTACCCTTATGATCCCGAGGTGATACTAAGCACATCTCCAAGTTTGATATCTCTTTCCGTCGAATTAAAGGTGGATAAAATTGAAGCTTATACAGAATATAGTTAGTTAAGTAAGCTGCAACTCGGATAAGTAGAAAAATATTTCTTACTTTCAGATTTTCGTAATAAACCACAGCAAGCAAGCAAGTGCAGTTACAATAATTATCGTACAGTCTCCTTTCCTGTAATTCGCTAACCTACCAGCGCCTCAGAGTTATCATCACATGGGCAGGTAGACGCCCAAACACGCCGACAGAAAGCAAGTCACCCCCCCCCACCTTCAACATAAATGATGCCGTGTTCTTCAACATTAAGCAGGTTATCAGTCGGGTCTCAGTAGTGCTGGATATCAGTCATTTTAACGCAGAATGGCGAAGTGTTTGTTTTTCAGCCAGTACTTGAGGTAAGGCTACAGTCAGGGGTCATTCCGTTACCTGCCGTGCGTTCCGTTACCTGCCGTGCGTTCCGTTACCTGTCGTGCGATTATACCAAATAAAAAAGAATAAAGACTATTGGGATATATGGACTGAAACAAAAATAGCGTTATTCTCTAAGTTTTCAGCGAAAGTTACTTTTCAAAGAAAGATTAATGTATTCACCTGTATTACAAGTCTGTGCTGGAATTTTTGCAGAATATCTCTAGACGTAGCCCACGTATTCAACAAGGAGGTATTTGCAAACCATGAGGAGCCATTTAATTTTGTGTTCCAGATGGAGCATCGCGACACGTGTACTTCTCTTGCCATCCTACAATCACGTCTAATATAAGGGTATTCCTAACTAAATGAGCAAGTGAATGAATATATGAATAAAAACACTCCCTTTAATAATCAAGATACCAGTAACTATTTTGAATAGAACTTAATAAACACCTCAGCCTTTTTTTTTTTTTTAATCATTTACTTATCTATTTATCTATTCATATGTTAGCATGTCCTTTGTTTTACCCATACTCCCTTTCTGTCTGACGTCACGTCCTTCCCCTCAGTCCTCGCTCGCCGCCGCCTCAGGTGACACGTACGCCTCCTGCCTCTCGTTTCGCTCGGTTTACACTTGTTGTGTATTGTACTACCGTAAATACACTTTCATAATGGACTCAGGTGTCTCCATGCTACCCCCCTGTTTTACGACAACTACCACATTCATTCGTTTAATTATCTTCATTTGTTTTTTCTTTATTTTATTTCTTTCTCACTGTCCGAAGCAGGAATATCAGGTCATGGATGCTGTGGTCTCGGTAGTCACTGTGACGTTGTGGCGTGGTCTGATGCACGGTCGGCGCCACCCCTTGTAGCGCGTGCCTGCCACTACACTGGGTTCAGTGCCCGTCAGCTTTGTCGACCAAGCAATTTATTTACATGGGACCCCGTTAATAGGACTCCTAAATCAAATCAATAATAACAAATAAGTTCGATCTGCCCTTATCAACAAGTTGTTACCTGACCACTATCAGGAAGACTGCATGGCAAAACAAACACCTACCGACTTTATTAATAATACGTTGTGTTGCACACCCAATTAAGGAAACTCAACTCATGGTACCTTTCAAGGCTGCAGAAATCCTTGAACTCCAACCACTAGGTGTTCGATTTCAATCAACTGCCAGCACGAAAACATTAAAGGAAGTTGAGATCTATTGACTCGATTTATAGACTAATTCCCTTGACTAGCATATGGACTCCGCGTTGTAAGTTAGAGACACCGCTGAATGATCGGACTGTCCAAAACTTTTATTGGCTTCAGTTTCATTTTTGCCCGTCTAAAGTTTCTCAAATAAGTCACAAGTGTTTTACTGTCATTAGTGTTCTAAAAATCTAAATAGAATGCTTATTTCTTCTATTTGGCTTCCAGTCGTGGGTCACTCTGTTCCGATCCGGGCGAGACGTGTGGCGTGTTGTGGTGCTGAGGAGGTGGATGGGGGGAAGCAGGTGCAGGTAGGAAGGGATGCGGGCTCATCCCAGTCACGTCATTTACACATTCTGAAACTTTTCTCAAACCTATTGTTATATTCCCTTTCTATTTTCTCATTATAATAAACATGTACGAGGAGAATATAACACAAACTTCATCAAAGTCTTTTTTCTATATTGTTTTCTCTTTCTCTTTTCAGGCACTAAGGAACTTTTGTCATTGGTGATGGAGATGAAGTTTGGGATGTGGGAACAGTCGATCTCCGCCCCTCGGCGAGCCCACATCAGTGAGTGGTGGCTCCAGCCTCTGATCCAGTCCTCGCTCTCCAGATGGAAAATACAAGCAACATCAACAAGGCACAAAACGCAATGCATCCTTTAGACCGTGCCTGACAATTAAGACTGTGAAACTCACATTATCGCTGCACTCCTACCAAGAGTTTACTTTTAGAGTCAAAAGTCTGGATATCAAAAACATAACTTCTGGAAGACTTGTAAGAGTCGAGGTATGTAAACATGGCGCACTCTGTTGTTGACATATCTATTTTTAAGATTTATCTTTAATTCTATACAGTCTTAAAGTTCCTTTATTTATTTATTCATTTATGTAAGAGGAAAAACTGGCTAAGTGCAACAAAAACTGTGATTGAAAAAAAGGGCCCGCTGAGGTGCCGGTCCCTAAACAAGTTGAATAGAAATGCAGTTAAAAAGGAATTCCGAAGATATACGAGTCATCTTTTTTTTTTCAAATTATGCATGAAGAATGTATGTGTAGTTAAATGCATGTAGTTTTGTGTAAAGGAAGAGAGTTGTCTTTAGCGGGCAAGCTGTGACTGCCCCTTTGTGTTGTGATACACAAAGGGAAACGTTCAGTGAGGTCACAGCTGTCTTTATGATAGCACAGCACCCCCTGAACCAGTGATATTAGACCTCACTGGGAGTAATTATCGTTTCGTCAGGTGTTTACTGCCTCCTCCTTTATATTAGTATTATTGAAGCTTTCTGCATTTGAATTTCCCAATTTATACACAGTGCATATATAAGCTGTTCTGAATCTTGCAATTCAAAATGCTATACCGATTTTCCGTCACTACATGTTCTAGTTCTCTACAATGGAATAGATGTTGAGCTCTAACACGAAAAAAAATATCTCACTTTTTCGTGGCAAGTATTTGCAAGGAATGAAGTTCACCAGATACTTTTATCAATGAAAATTAAATCAATACTGAAAAAAAAATTGCATTGAAATGGAGTGAAATCGTTTCATATACACTGACGTTTAACTTCAGGTAATTCTTGTATAGTTTCAATAGCAGTATTATACTGTTAAAAAAAAGCTTTCATAATGATGGTAAGAGAGAGAGAGAGAGAGAGAGAGAGAGAGAGAGAGAGAGAGAGAGAGAGAGAGAGAGAGAGAGAGAGAGAACCAGTGTGCAGTGACGTACCTTTTAAGGTAATCCTTTCATGCGGGTCACACGCGCTGATGATGATACCTGCTTATCAAATATTCCCCAAGTATTGATTAGCAGCGGCTGGCTTTCTCTCCCCTGATGGCGTGTAGCGCGTCAGGATGAGAGACCTTAATGAAAGGAGGAAGAGAGAGAATGGAGCTCTGACTTTTGTGCTGCCAGCCACTCATGAAATAGAGTCTGGGTGACTTGGACGATGACCAAAGCCCTGAAAAATTTAGAGAATAAATATCATGTATGTATATCATGTTACCTCTAATCAGTGAGTTACCGCAAAAGTGTTGGTTTCCATAATCACTCTTTTGCATATTCAGCTGTTGAATATTTTGATTTTGTTAGCGACTTAGGTGCGTCACGGTGATAAAAACATAAGAACATAAGAAAATAAAGGAAGTTGCAAAAGGCCATCAGGGAAGCATATGAAACATAATGATTCAATAAATACAACGTGCTCTTGATATACACATAACCAGAACTTAATGTTATAATCAGTGGTGCCACCTGGAAGTAATTATTGTAGTTCCGATCACATACTAAATATTTGTTCAAATTAATGAAAGCAACATCAGCACAACACTTTTAACATCGTCGTAGGTTCCCTTTACCTCGGATTTCTTTATGCACCTTGTTTAAGAATTGAATAGTATGTTAATACTGGAGTCCTGTCTCATCTGAAGTAGTAGCCATATAAAACCATTTTCAATACTCTCTTTTCACTTTCCACAGCGATACACGACATACTTGAGACACATGAATTCAGTCAGTCAATCGCCCCTTCTACCTCATCCCAGATGTCGACGCCCGAAGCTCCCTCAAGTTTCCTTCACCAAGAAACCTTTAACATCGTAGTCCAAACGACAACCAATGACGACCTTGAACAATCGCATTCCACGAAGGACAAGTGTACAGAATCCAGCGGTGAATGTCCTCCACCATCAGATATAGTCAGGGACACTACTATCAACCTCCATGAGTCCTCCGCGGGACCTTCAGTTATGGTGTTTCAACCGCCACAATCCTTTCAGGCAGACAACCTTCAAGAACCTCAAGAACTCTTTCAAGACGTCCTGGATTCACAACCACCGCAGGATTTACTCTTGAGTGATCTTGAACCTCGGACTCAAGAACTTCTGCTTCACGACATGCAACCCTCACACGGCCACACCTTCCCAACGCAGCCTCAGGACCAGGCGCAAGGTTTCATGAGCACTGGCCGAGAGAAGGACGACCTTGGGAATACCCTCAGCTTCCCAATCGTCGAAAGTTTCTTTGCGCCACTCTCACAGGACCTGGTGGCCATTGGAGAGAGTCCTGCAGAGTGTGACGCCACTGTCCCAAGTCACCTTTCAGCCTCGTTGGAATATTCAGACGTGAGCTATGAGGAGGCTGAAGCTCCAACTGTGGTGACGTCAACCGCTCCCAAAGTAACACAGAGGTTCAGGGAGAAGAGGAAAAGTAAGTGTTCACTTTCATTCTTATATTCTAAACAGTCTCCTTTTCTCTTTATATTCCTTGCCCCTTTGTCTGTCTATGTTGACAGGTGATGTCTATGTTGATCGGTGATTTCTCTGTGTGTATTCAAAATCAAATCAACTATATCACCACAGTCAGTGACGTATAGTAAGCAACTCATTTCGACCAGAGCGACATGACATTCTAAAAGATGTTGAAACATGGCACGACACTCCGGAGATATGTACATCTAAAAGTCACCTCTGCAAATCCTAAGTTCACGCCTTCCTGTGATGTGTTACAGGTAAGAGCGTCTACAAGCACGTACCCCACCGAGAAAAGCCTCAGCATTTGGTGGCTCGACGCAATGCGAGGGAGAGGCGGCGAGTCCAGTCCGTCAATGTGGCGTTCTCCAGACTGCGCCGAGTCGTCCCGGGAACCAGCGGGTAGGTAAACTCGATACTGCTCCAAGTATTCCAAGTATTCCTTGATAAAGGTGAAGATGCACACTTATGATGGAGTTGATGTAATTGAAGATGCTGTTAATGAGTTTTCTTGTTTACCTTCTCTCTTTCGATAGTTCATGTCTTAAGTTTCGAGGAGCAGATGAATGTAAATTTGGTTCTTTTACATATTATAATTTCACTTGGTCAACGCTTCACGTCTCCTTGTGTTCACCATAGCGGAGTAGATCTTCGAGGCCTCTTGAGAACAATGAAGGTGCGGCGAAGTGTTCTTATATCATGCTTTTATCTTCACCAGGCGTAGCAAGAGGGTAAGTAAGGTCAAGACGCTACAAGGAGCCATGGACTACATCTCCCACCTACAGGCCCTGCTGCAAGAGCCTCCTGATCTCTGCGACAACAACTTCCCCGCCATGTGCACGCCAGTTCCCTACAGCGTCTATGCTCCATCCGTCAGAATCCAAATGTTTCGAGACGCTGCTAGTTCCTTGCGTGACGCCACCAATGTCTGTGAGAGCAAAGAGGAGATGACCACAATCCACCGACAGTCACAGGTCTCCGCTAATTCTTACGGGGACACGAGCTGAAGTTGAACTATATAAGGTATGTATTTTCGTTCTCTAAGCGATATCTTTTACAGTTTTTTTTGTTGAGTTCTCATATCTTATGTCATGCTATCATTGTGAATTCCTTGTGTAACCATCACTACAAGCCTGAGACCCTTAAAACGCCAGTAATCTTCATTAGTCTGTTGAAAGTAATGATACGGCGTCAGAATATAGAGCCATTAAGAGCCATTACTTAAGATAATTGCACCTTAACCAGTAACATGAACATACAGTATAACTTAGACGCCATTTCACCTAACTAGCAACAAGAAATCACCAACACACACAGTATAAGGTGACATTCCATCACACCCAGGAAAGAGAAACAGTCAGCAATTATGTTGTTTCGGCTCTGACTTTTCAACTACTGACTGAGTAATACCGACGAGCCTGTCTGTAAGAATCTACTGAGATGTACATTTACTTTCTACAGGAGGCAAGAGAAGGAGTGGGATGAAGCTGCTATTCGTAAGGCCATTCCCACCACACTGCTTAAACTCCTCCTCCCCCAGCTACTCGTCAGGGAACGATGGTCTAATGCACTTGAAAAGGCTGTATAAAGCTTCTTATCTCGAGAACATAGCTGAAACACTCACGTCTGTTATCAAGTCATCAGTTTAGCGTCACGATCAACTAGGACACTTGAAAAGGTTGTGTGCTTCTGTTCTCAAGATAAGCAAACCGTCGCCTCTCAGTCATCAAGGCATCAGTTTACGTGTCAGAATCTCGCAATCCTCGAACGATCATTTAGCATTGAGTATTAGTCATTAGTTCATTAAAAAATCTCGTGGTTAGCATCGTAAACTGTTAGTCAATACTAGTCAGCTGCAGTATTTTGAATGAGTAGTGCATGCGTATCAGATGAATGAGTGCATGAGGCAAGAAGCTCGCATGATTTCCTAGTTAGTAAGCACGTGTAATTGTGACTGACTGAGTAAATGTTCTGCCACTACAATAACGAAATCTTATACTTATGGCGCACACACACACACACACACAGAGAGAGAGAGAGAGAGAGAGAGAGAGAGAGAGAGAGAGAGAGACCTCACTTTATATCGCTAGTCAGATATTGTGTAATTGCTACATATTCTAGTCACTAATCTAAATAACAATTGTATCTGAACACTACTCTAGCTGATTTTCCTCATTAGTTTTTTTTTTTTTATGTTGTTCGAGCTTAAAACTTCGCAAAAATTTCCTTACGCTCATGTCCACCCACTCCCTCAATCCTCTGTCCGTGCGCTTATAAGGTGTAACACGATTTTTAGCTGGGAAGGGGGCCAGTGTCACAATGTAGAGCAGAGATAGAAAATAGAAAGAAAGAAAGAACAAAATAAATAAAAGAATAGGAAAAGAATAGGAGAAAAGGACGTAGGACAGCCGGAAACAGGCCTGAGGTGGAGGGTGGAGCAAAGGACTGCCAACCCCCTTTCCCCCATCAATCCATACACACACACACACACACACACACACACACACACACACACACACACACATATATATATATATATATATATATATATATATATATATATATATATATATATATATATATATATATATATATATATATATATATATATATATATATATATATATATATATATATATATATATATATATATATATATATTTTTTTTTTTTTTTTTACGTAGGGAAGAGGGCCAGCCAAGGACAAAAACAAGGAAGTTAGAAAAAAGCCCACTTGAGCGCTGGCTCTTCAAAGAGTACAAAAAGTGCCAAAACCGTCAGCCAGAATTAGGGGAGCAAATGCCTCGATACCTCTCTCTTAAAAGAAGACAAGTTGTAGGATTTCGGAAATACAGATGCAGGGAGGGAGTTCCAGAGTTTACCAGTGAAAGGGATGAATGATTGAGCGTACTGGTTAACTCTTGCATTAGAGAGTTGGACAGAATAGGGATGAGAGGAAGAGAGAGAGAGAGAGAGAGAGAGAGAGAGAGAGAGAGAGAGAGAGAGTATATATATATATATATATATATATATATATATATATATATATATATATATATATATATATATATATATATATATATATATATATATATATATATATATATATATATATATATATATATATATATATATATATATATATATATATATAGAGAGAGAGAGAGAGAGAGAGAGAGAGAGAGAGAGAGAGAGAGAGATATATATATATATATATATATATATATATATATATATATATATATATATATATATATATATATATATATATATATATATATATATATATATATATATATATATATATATATATATATATATATATATATATATATATATATATATATATATATATATATATATATATATATATATGCGTCTTGAGAGATATATATATATATATATATATATATATATATATATATATATATATATATATATATATATATATATATATATATATATATATATATATATAAGCAGAGATATTATAACAATGTTGCGTCTTGTTTTCTCACTAAAAATTAAATGCATTTATACTCTACATATAACAGTGTATAATGTGAATATGGCCTCGTAGTTAATGATTGTTCCGGTTTGGATGTAGAAAATTATGATAACGCTATGCATGTGTCAGTCGATAGCCACACTTAAATGTCACACCACGACTGCGGTAAACAATGCCTCAAAATGCGTATAAGCATAGAACATTTTCAATTTGAATAAAATGTTCTTTCCCCTCTGACAATGTCCGGAGACACTCGTGTTACACTCTGAATGTCTCCAAGCCCATGTCCCTCGAGTCTCCACTTAAGGAAAGGTTCACACTTGCTAATTTGCGATTGAAATTTTACATCGGTAGAGTTTCCGATTCAGAATTAGTGCCTATATATAGCGACTGGAGAAACCAGTCGCAAAACAAGACCAATATGTTGGTCGACTTGTGATTTTATTTACGTCGTGACATCACTGAATAAGCTTTGATGTGGTCTCCAGATATAGAGAAGATGTTAGTTGGTGAGGGAAAAGAACACATCTGGGACCCCAGAAATGAATTATAGAAAAAAAAAAAAAAAAAAAAAAAAACGCGCAAATCGCCATTCGACGAAATAGCTGCCACTCTACAAGAACCATTTCCCTCAATGTAGGGTGTTGTTGGAGGTGAGGATTGAAGACTTCTTAGAATTTAATTTGATCGTAATTGTACATAATCTTCTTAAGATTAACAATTTTCTTATGTGAAATGTAGGCTAATTTAGAGTGTGTTAGACTGTCCTTTTCTTTCCTTCTACTTAGCCAGGGAAGTGTCCACAGGCATTTTCTTTTCTGTTGACTCTTCCAGTACGTCAAAGAAGCACAACCACAGTTTCAGCATCGTCACTGGAAGAAGACATCTAGACGGGTAGCTACCGACGTAAAATTTCAGTCGCAAATTGGCACGCGTGAACCTGCCTTTAGAAAGTAGAAGGGACCGTGTGACACGAGTTAGTGCAATTGTAGGAGGCGAAAGAACAGATTATTGTAGGAAGAAAATGTTTAATGCACATAAGCATTCTGAGATAACTTTAGCCGAGGTATGAAATTTAAGTGTGGCCTCAGCGCTTCTTCGCCTTTTGGGTAAGATTAAAGTGTGTAGTAAAGTGTAAGTGTGGCTGGCGGCAGATTACAGTGGCAAGGCTGGCTGGAGAAATTGTGAATAATCCAGTCATAATTTCTGTAAGTTTGGGAGCTTTATAGAGTCCCATGAAACGAGTGACAACAGAGCACCGATCCCAATTACCTACTAATATTACACAATGAGAGTATTGGTGTAATAAACGACAAAATAAAATTGGTAGATAATGGGGCGCGTGGCACCAGCCGCCCCACGGCAGACGGTAAAAACTGAGAAAGAATGAGGCCAGCAGCAAATCAGCTGATTGTTAGTCATATTACAGTTTCCCTCCAAGACGGTGACAACTAATTCGTTCAAATGGCATAACAAACAAGATCATGGAGAAGGTTAGGTAAGTTTATGGATGGGGAAGATAGATGGAATTAGGTAGCTTAAGCACACAGGAACTGCCTCGTTTAGGCCTGGCGGCCTCTTGCAGCTTCCCTCTTTTTCTTATGTTCTTATGGTTTAAACAAAAGCAATGAAGGGTGGATGAGAATATTAATTGTGTCCGCGACCACGCTTCTATTTCACGCCACAGCTAAACAATGCCTGAAAATGTATGTGTTCAGATTTAATTTTACTTTCCCCTCTGGTAGTATCCGCAGTATCATGTTACTAATATAGTCACGGAGCCCATTCACGGTCACACTTCAGCTTACGTTGGCTGAACCATTGCTCCTGCTTCTGTGACATAAAATAGCGAATAAGAGACGTTGTTATCGTATCGAGGCTTGGCTACTGAAAACCGAATGAAATTAATCATCAAACTTTCAGCGGGTTTTAAAATGTTTATAAATGTAGCTGGGCAAAATTATTCGATCATGAAATTTGAAGATTCTACCTCTAAAGGCCATTCTCAATAGAAAAAAAAATATCGTTAGAGCTCACATAGTTAAGACTTGTGCTCAATAGCACATTTATACCACCAACAGCTAGTGCTTCTGCTATGGCATTACAGTAAACTTCTATTCTGCAGCTAACCTTCAAATTTCTTGGTTTTCAAAAGTAACTTGTTAGATTTCTCTATACATCATTACGTCTCACTAACGAGGTGATATCAAAAGTTCCAAGGTTAGTTTTCATAGCACACTCAGATGACAGGACAGGAATGGGCAGTGTTGTGCTTAGCTGTATGCGATGATCATTAGGTTGTTTACTAATTAGCCATGTTCAATGAAGTGAGAGCATTACATTGGTTCCTTTGTGGCATGAAGGAAATGTTTTGTTATTGGCAATGATATTGGGCACACTGTACTACTGCCCATATTATTTTGAAGGCATGGCACCATCTGTGCTATTGAAAAATTTCTAACCTGGTATAAGCTAGTGATGAAAACACAAAATTAATGTCAAGAGTCCATTATATCTGAGGATTAGCACTTTTCTTGTTTTTAAAATAGACCACCAGTTTTCCTTTCCATCTTTTCTAATGCATTTTTTTTTTCACCAGGTTAGGGTCCCCTAAATAATACATGAAATATGTTTGTTCCTGTAGAGATGCTTGCTTATATTCAATAATATTGATATCACTTCACCATCATGTGATGTTACCTACAGAATCCAGAGGAATATTAAATCAAAATAAATGGAAAACTTAAGTATGTACTGGCATGTCAGTGATATAGACACTCACCTTGGATGAGCAACACCCCCCCCCCACTTCACGTGAACATCTTTCTTACCGCAACTATTACTAAATTTCAACACTTCAGCCATTTCCTTCTGCTTGACGACAGACGTTGTTAAAACACTTGCACTGATATAAGAAAATATATTTCATGACATTAGGGAAGTACTTCACATTTTCTTCCTGATGTTTACATTGAAAATGTCTAATACGTACATTCCAGAGTAAAAATGAAAAATTTCCCCATATCAAAATATTGATTTTGCCATAAAATTATCCCATAATTCACCTTCATCCAATCATGACTCCCACACTCACTGTGTGTGCTGTATAGGTGTTCAAAAGTTTAGTGTGAGTATTTGTGCTACTTGAAATTGTTTTGCTTGAGTTCTTATGCTCATTTCATTCTATGTATAATGTTGTCATTAGTTGTGTGTACCAAGGCCCTCAATTTTAAACTTTGTTTTTTTGTGTCTAACTTCTTCAGCTATTTCTCTTTGAGCCAAAATTATTACCAGTATGTTTGGTGAACTTTAGGCACAACTTTCCTCCCATTACTCAGCAGTCAATTATGATAATATACTAGAGACTAAGTGTCAAGGGTTATTGTTTCGTGGATTGCACTGCAAAATAAAATTACAAAATTGAACAAATTTAAACCATTCGAATGTGAACACAATTCAGGCACCATTTATGTAATTTAATCATATTTTTACAAAAATATCCCAAAATTAAATAAACAAAATATACAAAGCAATTACACAACCGAATACAAGCATAAGAAATCCAATAAATGGACAATGAATGATTTGTAGAAAACTTTAATCAGAGTAAAACTGTTTATCCATTCAACTACTTAATTTCTAACACAAAACATACATAATAAAATTTATATTGCAAAAAATATTGATATATATAAAATCAAGAATCACTATTTGCCATCAAGCCAGAAAAAGTGTAGAATGAAAGAAACTGGCAAAGTGGTGAAACTCGACATTTACACTAGTCTTTCCATAAAACATTCATACTTTTGACATACACTAAACTGAAGGAAAAAGGGACAGGACAAAATGAACCAGAGAACAAAACTTGAAAACTCAAGTCAGATTTCTGATGACTTCAAAAAAGTTACCAAACTCTCATCTCTTCATCGTCCTTCCAGATAACTTGTATAACTTACAATTACGTATGACAATTTGTAAACCCTGCAGGTTATCTTCAATATAGAAAGTAGACAAACTCTCGTCACTTATAAATTGTCAAATTTGGTCATCTATTAAAATTTTTTTACATAACTATATGTAAATTCTGCAACTAATACTTTTTGTCAAAAGGAAATTCTTAAAACTCTTTTCAGTCATTAAACAAATCTGTAGTAACGTTTCAAGTCCACTCAAATAATTTATATACATAGTAATTTGTAAATCCTGTCATTAATTATTTTTGATATCCAACTATAAAGTCTCAGCCATTCCCTTTATTTCTCATTTCAATTAGCTCATATCACTTAAGACCAAACACTTAGATGTTAAATTTAAGAACTGAGAAAATGAGTAAATTAAAACTATTTTCTAACATATAACAAAATGCTGAAAGCCAATGGTAAAAAAAAAGAAAAAAAAGAAAGGTACAATGTGCACTCATGACACTGTGATGGGTGACTGAGGGTGCACATGGCAAAGACATGAGCTCACACCTCGGTTCAACATACTGACAGGTTCCATTTTACAGCTATTGTTAGAATCGAGTACGTATGTAAACACTGGAGACATCGTGCTCTCCATACCCAAGCCGTTTTGCATGTTTGAAAACTTCATTTGTGGCGGCAGTGAGAGGGAGAGGTAATTCCAGTGTGTCTCCCATGAGCATCCCCAATCGAAGGTCTTTCTGCATGTGTTGTAGTGGCAGATGTGTGGGGAACCCTCCTTCAATAATTGCTGCAAACACAAAATTCTGAATAAGTCACTTTTACAACACAACTATATCTATCTACAGGAACACTTTATACCATTTGTGTGATGAAGAACAGTGTTCTGCAAACATTTTCAATCATGATACAGTTTGAATTTATAAATTTTCTCCACCCAAGTATGTCTATTCTAAAGTACAGTACCTCTACATCTCTAATAAGGAAAATTATTCTCACACACACGTGTGTGTGTGTGTGTGTGTGTGTGTGTGTGTGTGTGTGTGTGTGTGTGTGTGTAATTCACCTCGGTCACCTGCTGGTCACCCAGCCAGTCTTCCTCATTACTGAGAGAGCTCAGAGCTCATAGACCGATCTTCGGGTAGGACTGAGACCACATCAGCACACAACACACACCAGGAAAGCGAGGCCACAACCCCTCGAGTTACATCCCGTACCTATTTACTGCTAGGTGAACAGGGGCCACACATTAAGAGATTTGCCCGTTTGCCTCGCCACTTACCGGGACTTGAACCCAGGCCTCTCGATTGTGAGTCGAGAGTGCTAACCACTACACTATGCAGTGTGTGTGTGTGTGTGTGTGTGTGTGTGTGTGTGTGTGTGTGTGTGTGTGTGTGTGTGTGTGTGTGTGTGTGTGTGTGTGTGTGTGTAATTCACCTCGGTCGCCTGCTGGTCACCCAGCCAATCTTCCCCATTATGGAGCGAGCTCAGAGCTCATAGACCGATCTTCGGGTAGGACTGAGACCACAACACACTCCACACACCGGGAAAGCGAGGCCACAACCCCTCGAGTTACATCCCGTACCTATTTACTGCTAGGTGAACAGGGGCCACACATCAAGAGGCTTGCCCATTTGCCTCGCTGCGCCGGGACTCGAACCTGGGCCTCTCGATTGTGAGTCGAGCGTGCTAACCACTACACTACGCAGAAATAGGATATATGAAAGAATGGAAGTGAGTGAACTTATGAATGAGAACCTTAGATCAGTATCTTATATAAAAGATTTTATAGAACCAAATGACAAAGTGATGCAGGTAGGGTTAAGGAACATTATGGTGCATAAATAGAAAATTAGCAAATCACTAGAGAAGGTGGATGTTAGGAAAGCAATCTTCATCCTGACCATTCATGATGAATGTTAGGAAACCAATGGGATCTTCATCCTGACCATTCATGATGAAGACTAAGTGAATGTAGAGAATAGCTGGTGGAACCAATTTGAGAGTGATCAACAGCTCTTTGACAGAAGGGAAAATACCAAAAAAGTGGAGATTGTGATCAAGGAAAATTTACTGGAATATCTGGAGGAAAATGAAATTATATTTAACTCTCAATTTGATTTTAGAGAAAGAGGATCATGTATAACAAATCTACTATAAGAGTAATTGATGAGGTACAAGGAAGAGATCGAAGGGTCAACACAGAATATTTAGATATTAAAAATGCAGATCAGGACCAGCATCAATATAAAGAGAAAGCCCCTGCACTTGGTGAATTAATTAGTCTGGCGAGACTACCGCCAAATGCAGATTTCGCCAAGCACGAGTTCTTTATATCATATAAATTGCCTAAAAAATGCCTCAATCAGTCTTTGGTCATTGCCAAAATCCCTCTTTTCACCCCTAAAATACCATCTTTTGAGCTGAAATAAAATCTTCTGCCTTCACATATTAGAACACATGTACAAAACAGACCAATAAACAATAAATAAAGCTAATAAGACATGTAACTCCCGTTTTTTCACCCATTTCCCTCGCCCACCTTCGTCCTTGCCGCCACCACCATTGTCCTTACCCCCATTGGTACCACCTGCGCTGGTAGAGGCCATGTTGGTGGTAAATCGCCAGAATTCGTTCCCACGCTAGCAGAACAAAGGGTAGCACAAACAAAATGGCTGAAGGGGACTCTCCCACTGCGTTCTGATAAGTTTAGAGAGAGGTCTGACGTCACCGGGAAGCCGCACGGTTTGCCGTGCAGCCACCAGGGGACCGCCAAGTTTGAATTCAAATTGCCAAGTGTGCACTCAGTGGTCCATGGCCACCCTACCGCCAAAAGTGAATTTTGCCAAGCTGAGATCTGCCAAGTGCGGGGGCTTACTGTACATTTTTTTTGTTTGCTATGGTTTCGTACCACTTGTACCCTCTTCAAGCTACAGTAGAAGAAAAAACGTAGTATATAAGTAATAAGAATTATGATCATGTAAATATATATATAAAAAAAAAAGCCTTTCACAAAAGATTACAGACTAGGTAAAAAAAAAAAAAAAGAGAGGCATCAGAAATATAATATCCATGTGAGGTAAAAATCCAAGTAAAGGTAAAGAGTAAAAATTTAAAAATTTAAAAAGTAAAAAAGAAAAAGAAAAGTGTATTATCACTAAAAATATTAAAAGAACATATCAAAAGGAAAATAAATAAATAAAAAAGATGTGTGGGTTACCTAAAGTAGGTAAGGAAAATTATCCTTTAAGACTAATTCTCTCATTTATAGTAATTTTTAATTACAACATCTCAAAGTTTCTTGTTCTGATCATGGTCCCTATTACAATCAATGACTTCACTGTTAAGGATTAATTTTCCTTTGTAAAAGAAATAGCTTCTCTACAATGTGAGGACTGTGTCATGGACTTGCTTTGATGTACTTCTCTGTTTACTAATATCCCACTAACAAACAATTAACATATGTACAGATAATTCGTTATATGGTGCTCAACAGATACAAGGATTTAATAAGGAACAATTTATATTTTATCAAAATCAGGAGTAGAGCATAACTTTTTCATTTTTAACGATAACTATTATAAACAGTGTGATGGCGTCGCCACGGGTTCACCACATAAATTAACGCCTTCTTTGTCATTAAGGAAAGCTCTTGTTAGACATTTGCCTTACTCATTTTAAGCCTTTTTTTTTTTTGTCGGTATTTTGATAACACTTTTAGTTTTTAAGTCCTGGAGTCATATAACTAAATTCTTATCCAACTTAAATGAGCAGCACCAAAACACCAAATTCCCTCAGAGACTGAAGAAAACCAATCTCTTTGCTTTCTAGACATATGTATAAATAGAACGACAGCGGGTTCACAACTCAGTGTACTGCAAATCTACTTTCACAGGGTTAACAAAAAAATTTTCTTTGTTCATTCCTATAAACTATAAAGATAACTTGATTTTTACTTTGACATTTGCTGATTATTTTAAACTAGACTGTGTGTTTAAGTTTATCCAGAATCTTCTATATGAAAATGGATTCCCCTTAAAATTTACTATGAATTACATAGGAAAAGCTATAAATTGATTATGAGCTCCTTCTAAGACTGTCATTGCCAGAGCCCATAGACATATTATCAACTTTCCAACTATTTACGTGGGCAAAAGCAATCTTACATTACGTTATACACTTGCCAAATTGCTCCACCAGTTCTATCCACAATCATGCATTCAAGTAATTTTTAAGTACAGGCAAACCCTGCTTAATGAAGGGGTTTCGTTCCTAAAAAAACACTTCGTTAAGCGAAAGTTCGTTAAGCGAACCGATTATAGCAAGTTTAACCCCTGACTTGAACTTCCATTGAGAGTAAACAAAGTGAGAGTGCATCATAGTACAGTGAAAGGTTTAATGAAAGTAAAAATTATGAAATTAAACATTTAGGCAGTTAAATTTAATCTATTGAGAGTAAACAAAGCGAGAGTGCATCGTAGTACAGTGAAAGGTTTAATGAAAGTAAAAATTATGAAATTAAACATTTAGGCAGTTAAATTTAATCTAAGTCATTAAAATGTACACTTATGTATGTATGTACGTAACTTTATAATGTTGATGATCTTATATTTATGAAGGGAGGGAGAGTGAAACGGGAAAAACACTAACCGGCAACCTGTGGAATGTAAACAAAGGGCGCATCATTTTATCACATACAAAACTTATGTACCACATTTCCACAAGGCTTTCCATTTTATCCATTGCAGAGTCACGAGTTCAGGTGGTTCTTTTAGCTTGCAAGTAAGATACGGTCTCACCAGCCTTCTTAATAGTCTGCTGACTTGAAAATAGTAGAGACAGTATATGGAGTCAAGATGGTGGCCAGCAATGCTATAGTTTTCTCGTCTCTCGTGTCTGTGAATAATATGCAGCTTCACTTCGAGAGTAAGAGACTTCCTGGTCTTCTTAGGAATGCTAGGCCACATTACAGGGCATTTTGGTGGTAAGTTGAGCGAGTAAAGACGAGCTGCTGCTGACACTGTTATGGGAGTGAGTGGTGCGTGTTGTCCACGATAGGCTTGATCTTGATCTTGATTCTACAGGTGTCCCAGGATTTCTCCTGAGGCAGGCCTTAGTATTTGCGGCTCCTGGTGTATTCAAAAGCTTGTCAGCTTGCGTGATACGGCGGGGCTTTCAAACTTGGAAAAAATTACCTGGATAAAACTTCGTTAAAGTGAGCTTGGTGTTCGTTAAACGAGCAGATGGTAGTAAAATGAAACCTTCGTTGTAGCGAAATTTTGTTGTGTGAACCTTCGTTAAACAGGGGTTGCCTGTATGGCAAAACTGTACAGAACTTTTTCTGATTTAAAGATTGAATTCCAGGTGAGATATTTTCTTCTGTTATTTACTTGTATACTTGTGATAGCTATGAAGTTACTTATATAGGAAAAATGAAGAAGCATCTAAATACCAGAATCTCTGAACACAAAGGCCAATCAGTTTGAACCACTTTATTTTTTACCCTTCACCCTGACTAGGATTTTTACCTGACGTGAATATATTTGTGACTCTTTTTTTTTTATCTAATCTGTAACTTTTTGCTGAAGGCTTTTTTATATATTTACAAGATCAAAATTCTTATTAGTTACTATTTTTTTTTTCTCCTACTGTAGCCTTTAAGATGCTACAAGTAATACCAAAATGTAGCTAGTAAAAAATGTGTATATTAACATTGGTTCTGATCTTCATTTTAGGCTTATGCTCTCCATGTGAAAAATCCATCACTAATATCAAAAACGCTTTTGAAAAAGTACCACAAAAAAAAAAAAAAAAAAAAAACTCTTATGGGAAATAGAACACATAAGAAGAATAAAGGAAAATGTCTTAGCAGGATGAGGGACTACTTAGCGGGAAAAGAAACTGTGGTAAGAGACACCTCATCAAGTTGAAGCACAGTAACTAGTGGCATACCACAGGGTTCAGTGCTGGCACCAATAATGTTCCAAATATATATTAATGATACCCAAGAGGATTTCAGTAGCTACATAAATTTGTTTGCAGACAATGTGAAACTCTTGAGAATAATAAAGAGTAAGGAGGACTGAATGGAATTGCAAGGTGATAATGACAAGATCTGGGAGTGGAGCCAAAAGTGGAAATTAGAATTTAATGCTAAGAAATTCCACAAGATGGAAATGGGTAAAAGTACAAGGAGGCCTAAGTGGGAATACAGAATGGGATAAAAGATTATAATAAAGAGGGAGGAAGAGAAAAGACCTGGGAGTGGTTATACAAGAGACCCTGACTGCAGGAAGACACATAAATGGGTTATTTACTTCACTAGCCAATATCTTAGGCCTGCACAGCTGATGCAGCTAGCAAGAGATAGACAGGAGGCACTCCATGGTTGCTTAAGTCCAGGTGAATGTGGCACATCGGTAAGGTAAGGTAACAAATATCACGGTGCCATTTATTGACATGGATAAGAGTATGATGAAAAAATCATAACCACTCTAAGACCAAGACTTGAATATGCAGCAGTGGTGTGGTTTCCACACATGCAAAAGGATATCAAGAAATTAGATGAATCTAAACATCAGCTACAAAGATGGTGCCAGAGATAAAGGCCTTAGCTATGAAGAAAGACTGAAGGAAATGGGACTACCAACTTTAATTAAAAGATAGAAAGGAGAGAGAAGATTTCATAATGATGTATAAGATACTGAACCATATGGGAAAGACAGACAGGCAAGACCTGGTATCACTGACAGAAGATGGCAATAGACGGAGAAGAGGACACTCCAAGATCATGAAAAGTCAATGTTTGAGGAACATTAAAAAGTTTAGCTTTCCACACAGGACGGTGGACATTTGGAACGGCTTGAGTGGAAATTGTAACGGCAGAAAATGTGCACAAATTTAAGAAAAAGTTGGATAAAAGTAGATATGGAGACAGGTCACTAAGAGCCCCAGTCAAATGCAGTAATATACAACTACATAAATACAACAAGATAAATACACACACACACACACACACACACATATCTGTGTATACAAACATAGATGGGTTTATATCAGGAAGTTTGGAAGTGAGAGATTATATATCGGAAAAAGGGCCAGATGTGGTATGTAAGACAGAAACAAAGATAAACGAAGATGTCCAAGTAAATTTTAAAGAGCAAGGATACAGTGTTTAGAGGAGAGACAGAAAAGGAATAGCAGGAGGAGTATTGATTACGACTCAAGAGAATATATATATGTGGAAGAGATACAGTCTGCAGATGGACTGGCAGAGGTTTTAAGTATAACAATAAGGACCAATGGGAGGGAAAAAAGGGGTATCATGGTTGCATATGTACCACCAAAGACTAATACATGGAGGCTTGATGTACATAAGGAAATGCAAAAGGAAGTACTAAATTGCCTGGATAACATGCTGAGGAAGGATAGAAGAGTATTGCTCGTAGGAGATCTAAACTGCAAACACATCAATTGGGAAGAAATGGATGCAAGCAGTCGCGCTGGACGTTGGGGAGATGATGTGCTACAACTGGCAATGGTAAACACATTGGATCAATGGGTGAAAGATTATACAAGATATAGAGGGGAAGATGATCCATCATTGCTGGATTTGGTATTTACAAAAAAACTGGAGCCATGTCCAGACATCAAATATCATACTCCAATAGGAAAAAGTGATCATGTGGTCCTAGAAATTGAATTAGAGGATCAGCAAATTTTGGAATATAATGAGGGACACAAACACAAGACAGAACCACGCTAAATCAAATTTTGGGGGATTAAAAAGTTATTTTGGTAGTATTGATTGGAAAGAAATTATGCATGGAAAGACAATTCAAGGAAAGTATGATATATTTCTAGACAAGTATAATGAGGGGGTAGAGATATATTCCTGAATATAGAGTAAAAAAGAGCAAACACACCTGGTATAATGCTGTATGTGCAAAAGCTAAAAAGTGCAAGGATGCAGCATGGAAAAAATTAAGAAGGCAACGTAATGAAATAAATAGGAAGCAGTATAAAGAGGCACGAAATTAATACATTAGGATAAGAAGGGAGGAGGAGAGAAACTTTGAAAAATATGTAGTGAAGGGATGTGAAAAAGAACCAAAGCTTTTTATAAGTATATAAATGGTAAAATGACAAACAGAGAGACCATTACTAAGTTGATTAAGGGGAATACCATATACAAAACATCGGAAGAAATGAGTGAACTTATGAATGAGAGCTTTAAATCAGTATTTAATGAAGAGGGAGAGTTTATAAAGCCAATCAACCCAGTGGCACAGGAAGGATTAAGAGACAGTGTGGTAAAAAAACTGAAAATTAGAGAATTGCTAGAAAAGGTGGATGTGAAGAAGGCAATGGGACCAGATGGAGTGTCAGGATGGACACTAAGGGAAGGTAGTGAGCAACTGGCAGAACCAATTTTGGATGTAATTAACCACTCTTTAAGGAAAGGAAGGTACCAAAGGAATGGAAAAAAAGGCAATATAGTCCCATTATACAAAGGAGGAAAAAATATTATACACCAGTGTCACTAACTAGTGTGGTGGGTAAGATCTGTGAAATTGTTATCAAAGAAAACTGGCTGGAATATCTGGAGAGAAATCAAATCATTAATTACTCCCAATTTGGTTTTAGAAAAGGAAGATCATGTATAACAAACTTACCAAGCTTTTATACAAGAGTAATAGATGAAGTACAAGGAAGAGATCGATGGGTGGATGCAGTGTATCTAGACATTTAAAAGGCTTTTGACAAAGTACCACACAGAAGACTCCTATGGAAAATTGAACACATGGAATTAAGGGAAATATCTTAAATTGGATGACAGATTACTAAACAGATAGGGAAATGAGGACAGTGATAAGAGATACACCATCAAGTTGGAGCACTGTAACCAGTGGCGTACCACAGGGTTCGGTGTTGGCACCAATAATGTTCCAAATATATGTCAACGATATACAAGAGGGTTTGAGTAGCTACATAAATTTGTTTGCAGATGATGCCAAGCTTTTGAGAGTTATAAAAACAAAATGATTGTATGGAATTACAGAAAGATATTGATAAGATCTGGAGATGGAGCCAGAAGTGGAAATTAGAATTTAATACTAAGAAATGCCATGTAATGGAAATGGGTAAAAGTAATAGAAGACCTACATGGGAATATAAAATGGGAGAAGAGATTATAATGAAAAGAAGAGAAGAGAAAGACCTGGGAGTGATTATACAAGACACCCTGACTCCAGAAAGACATATAAATGGATTATTTGCTTCAACATACAAGACACTAACGAACATCAGGGTAGCATTCAATGACATGGATAAAAGTATGATGAAAAAGATATTAACCACTATGATAAGACCTAGACTAGAATATGCAGCAATGGTATGGTCACCATACAGGCAGAAAGATATCAAGAAACTAGAAAGGATATAAAGGGCTGCTACAAAGATGGTCCCTGAAATAAAAGATCTCCCCTATGAAGAAAGACTGAAGGAGATGGAGCTACCAACTTTGAAGGATAGACGGGAAAGAGGAGACATGATAACGATGTATAAGTTAGTAAATCGTATGGAGAAGATAGATAGACAAGACCTGGTAACACTGATGGAGCAGGGAAACAGACAAACAAGAGGACATTCCAAGAAAATCATGAAAAGTCAGTGTCATAGGGATATCAAGAAGTTCAGTTTTCCACATAGGACAGTAGACATCTGGAATGGATTAAGTGAAGAGATTGTAACAGCAGAAAGTGTGTGCAAATTTAAGGAGAAGTTAGACAGGTCACTATGAGCCCCGCTTGAACCCTGTAATATACAACTAGGTAAATACACACACTATTTTCTTTTGTTCATTGTTCACACAGTGGAATGTTGAATCTTGATTTTCATTCAAAATCCTTAATGTTTGAAAACCAAAGTTCTTTTCAAAACTGTCTCCTAACAAACTTATTAGCCATTTATAATTGTTTGTTTTTATGGAAAGAGAAACTTATAATGCAAAGAACTGTGGTTGAGAAATGGCTACATATGTGATGTAATAAAAAAAAAAAAAGGTAATAGGCATGAAGAAAAGATGAAAATTTTGGAAAATTTGCCAAAATTTCATAATGCTTGAAGGAAAAATGTGTGACCAGAGTTGTTAGTTCAGTGTTCATCAAATATTTTCCTCGTTTTATCACAACCCAGCTCAATTCTGCAAACTTCCTTCCAGTACATCTATTCTTTTATACCTTTATACATCTGATATAGAAACTGATACACATATACACACTATTATATTGATTTTTTCATATGTTTATAATGCAGTGACCAAATGAACAAAAGCTTGTGGGTCCCGACCCATACTTTGAAGAATTCTGATACAGAACACATATTTGTTTTCTATCACTTCAACAAACACACTTGCCTAAGAAAGTGGCTTACTTTATTCAATGACAGACACCTTCCTAACAATAATGGAGCATGTTTCTTAGCTGTTACACAGGCTTTGCTACAGAAGATTGCAAAATATAATTCTCACAACTCCTTCATATGTCTCACCTCCATTTTCCTGAAAGAGGGAGGGCCAAAGTGAAAATGTCATGCTATCTTACTAAAGGAAGAGAGAGGGTCCCTAGTCCTCATTCCACACCTAGCCATCTTGTGCAATACACAAAGAAAATAAGCAAAGGCAAAATTCCGAGCTTACCTTTGCCTTTCTCAATCATGAGGGGACAAGCAAGTGAGGTAAGTTCCATGATCTCCATGACATCCTTCTGTTGTAGACCAGCTCGGTCAGCAAGAGCCATGCCCTCAGCCAGGCCCGCTAGGGTCACTCCTGACATGACTTGAAGAACCAAATTCATCTTGCTTGCATTTCCAACTTCACCTGTAAAAAAGTTAATACTTCACAAAATGCAAGGATATAAAATTTGTAATTCTGTCAATTAAAAGTTTTTCTTCAACATAAGTAAAGAGAAGAGTAAACAGACTTTATCCAGTGGGCAACAAGATGTATAGGTTGTGTCAATGCAAAGTAAAATACTGAGGAGAATCCATACCTACCCTGCTGAATCTGTTAGTCATTTACAATTCTTAACTGACAGCAACATCTTTCCTGGACAACACAACAGCCAACATATCACAATGTCAAACAAATAAACTGAAAGAATTGTATTCTCCACTTCTCTCTGTACTTACCCAAATAGAAAGAGTTTTTACCCATGGCTTGAAAACAACTCTGGCAGTCATCAAACAGTGTTCTATCTCCTGCTGCTAAGATGACCAGTGTGCCTTCCTCAGCTTGTACCTTGCTGCCCTGCACCTGTGCCTCAAGGTACCGCCCACCACGCCCACTAATGGCCTGCAATGTATGTCATGGTAGCAAACTACACACAGATACTTTGTGAAAATAGTAAACCATTAAACAAAAATCATTCCTTCCTTCATTACTGGCATACTGAATGGCTGGATGTCATTTCCACAAAAATCTATAATGTGAACTATTTTTGTATATTCTGCCTAGTCTAGAAGAACTCTTTTAATAAAAAAAGGCAAAAGTTTTAGAACCCTTTTAAATGAGGACACAAGTATCAGTCTCCAGTGTCTAACATTTGTTGCTTCCCATACTTTTCAAAGAAGCCTTTCACACGATGTCCTCTGACATTATTCTTATGACTGACAAGCATGAGAGAGGATGCTACTAGTCAGTGTCAGTCACTGGTTGCTTACAACTGACAATGCTTTCACATGAGCAACAAGTGTTAGTCACCGGTGTCAGATGCTCGTGTGACAGTACCTTTATACAGTGAAAGGATCCTTTCTACAAATAATGAGTTAGTTTTACACAAAGTTACTGTTTCCCTAGAGTCAGTGGTTGGTGGGAGTTATGACTGTCTTCCAGTTATTTCTGGGCCCTGGATCTTCCTTTGTGACTGCCATCTTTTGTACTTCTACTGCAATACCATTCTTCCATCTCACTCTAAGCCTTCCCTCATAAAACAGTATGGTACTTTAAAATAAATGATCTTCCTAAGCACATCTTAAACATTTATGGCTCCCTGGGACTACATATGAACCCAAGTACTTGCCCTCCAGACCTAGATCAGTGGCAGTGATAAGATGAACATGTGATATCCATGGTGGTGATAAATGTCTCTTGGGCACACCTGGTGATGGACCAAGACCATGTGAAGCACCAAGCAAGAGATAGTCTTGGTAATGGTGTGATATTGTATGTATACAGTATTGTTCATCATTATAACTACACTTCAGACTCTGGGAAAATCACTAAACCCATCCCTCACCTCAGCTATGTCTTGAGAAGTTTCTGCATCAATGCCAGTCATCTCAACATAGCCTTTGTCTGCAGACATCTCTTGTAATACTCCACAGTTACCAAAAACCATCTGCAAAAAAAATTTTTTATAGTTATTTTTCAATCTTATCTCTGCCTGACACTGTAAAGCTCGCATTTCCTTGTAAGATTTTCAAGTTGCAGAAACAATATACTAAATCAAAATAATAATAATAATAATAATATTTTCTTTTTTTGTGTGTGTGCCTTTAACTTATAAACTAGATTCATAATAAAAAATTAACAATCAACAAACTTTTGTTGGCTTTATCACATGAATGATAATGGAACAGAGCAATCATCAATGGGAGGCAAGATAGCATTACAATCAGCACTGGGAGACAAGATAGTAATAACAACAGTATAAAAACAAAGTGCATACCCTCTCAATAATGTAAATGTACTTTTTGCATAGACCTTCAGAATCAATAAACTGTGATGGAGCATGATGGATTCTTGAAGTGAACTTGATGACCTTGATTTGTAAACTTACATTTTTGGCCACCTGTGGATCTGACACACAAGAGAAGGTGATGTCTGCTGCTGCAATGACATCTGACGGAGTCATCATTTCTTTGGCGCCTGCATTCACAAAGTCTCCACACTGCAAAAAGCAAAGATAATGGTTAGTAAAATCCTTGCAAAGTGTGAAATCATGTACAGCAAGAATGGAGACCTTAAAAATCTCTTATAAATATTCTAGTCTTGTCAATCAGTCAGTCAATCAAATATTACTACAGATATTTGATAAAAGAATATTTTCACACTGCAACATATGAAATTATTTTCTTTTCATACAAATTGCTTTACCAGATCCTACATTAATAAGCTGAAAAAGCAAAACACCAGGAATTACAAATATTCAATTTTTGACAACTTTCTTTTATTATTAAAGAGAACAGGTTTCTGTGGGAGGAACCCCTAACTGCCTTCATCAGCATAACTCACTAGCAGCAACAGGCAAGAAAACCACAAGCCACAATCATGTTCTCAAGGTTACAGTATCTACCTGGAAAGGCCTAATGTACCCCAGTCAATGTGCTGCACTACTCATGAGCGAGTACGTAGTGAGGAATGATGACCGGGCTGTGATGTATGATGAGCGTTAATTATGACCAACAGTTATCATCTTGTAAATGTGCAGGTGAATAGGAGGCACGAAGACAAACAGTAGCCTATCACCTGAGGCCTGATAATGTACTTCCCGCAAACACACAAGTGATAACAGGTCAGGGAATAACATCAAACTTGCCCACCAATACTACACTTCTAACACGCTTTAACCCCTTCAGTACCAGGACGCGTTTTCATTCATTCTGCTTACTATTTGGTGATTTCATATATCTTCAGGTACTTATGTGGGGATTGAAATAGTGAAGACATCGGGCATTAATTTTCTGACCTCTAGATCCTTCCTAATGTCAATAAAATCGTCTAATCACCCCAAAAATTCATGATAAAAATGTGTTCTAGTAGCGAAGGGTTAATGACTGCTAAAGTTGTCAAACGTATTATCATGAATCTGGTAACTGTTTAACACGGATTCAACGTCATTAATGGACAAAAGATCCTTCATCATCCCTATAGTCTCTTTAAAATAATTAAGGCAACATTTAATCCCATTATCTTAAGAGTATGAAGTACATGACGCTACCAACTGGCTCGAGAAGTTAACCCCTTCAGTATTGGGACGCATTTCTACCATGAGTTTTGCGCATGATTAGACGATTTTATTTACATTGACAAGTGTCTATGGAGGTCAGAAGATTAATGGTAGGAATCTTCACTATTCTAATCCCCACATAAGGTTTATAAAGCTGTATAAAATCACCATACAGTAAGCAGAATGAATTTGGAAACGTATCATGGTACTGAAGAGATTAAGTATAATCAGCAGTACTGATGAATGAGGATAGCACAAGCATTCCTCTCATGCCACGTTGCCACTTGCCTCACTGCCACGCTAGGTAGTGCACAAGATGCCAAATCCCACAACCAGGCCGAAAGGATTGCTCAAGAAACATCCTTGAAGATTCATATACAAAACAAACACTTCCCAAGAAATGACGAGTATATCCTAACAAGTCAGTGGATTTACCCAGAGGAAGGATGTCCACCTTATCATCCTTGGGTTGCTCTTAACTAACCGCTTGTTTGGATTCTTCTCACGACTTACTCAACAAACTCTTCAGGACCACCAAAGATCAAAATTTAATCATACCGCGTATGCAATAAGGTTTGAATAGCAGGGAAGGGAGAGGGGGCGTTACCAAGTGACATTCAAAGGTCAGCAGTAAATAGAAAAGGGACGACAGAAATAGAGGAAGAAATATACGAAGTATGTGTTATTCAATCTTCCTGAATGCCTTCTACATACAAAAAAACGTAAAAGGCTTAATAAAGGTCACACAATCATTAACTTAAAATAAATATATATGTATATATAATAAATATAGTTGGTAAATGAAGGCATGAAATAGAAGAGGGAGCTGATCAGAAAGCCAACATTCAAGCACGCCACACATGATGGAGAGAGACAATCAGCTAATCATCTCAGCGGAGGTCTAGCTTGCAATCTGCTATCAGGAAGTCACTGCCGACTGATCTATAGCGCAGCATCTGGTGCATAATGACCTTGCTGGACAGAAAGGTGGTTTTATTTAAATACCATTCGTCCTGCCACCTGTATTTATTTCATATGGTCATTACGCGATTCCGGCTTAAGTTATTGACATGTTGTGAGGGAAGCATACTTCATTATTCCCAGCGAGTATAGCCGTGAGCACCTGTATGAGTTATAACAGCACTGCTTGTCTACCTGTGGGAAGTTTCCAGCACCACTAATCCCACCGGAGCGTGTGTCTCATCTTATCCCGTCACGTCACGCCAAACAACAGATATTGAGTGCATCTGTACCAATATGCATCCAAGGCCAGGCTCTATCCTCTGTTTGGTGGGCTGATGAATGGACCAAATAGGCTACACAAGACGCAATACACACGGCGGGAGTTGCCAGCTAGGATTGGCGTCGACACACCACCGCCGGCAACTATTCCTCCCCCCTTCCCCATGCCACCACCACAGCCACCACACCACGACGCGGGCGGCTCGCTTGCCTCCCGTCCTCAGTATCGCTTCCACTCGTGTCAGAGTGTGTTCACAGTATTACTAAGGCAGGCATGCAATGAAAAGCACCACAGATACGTACTTCAAATGCTGAAGAATGTTTGTGATCCATTAGATAATACGTTATGGTTGTGAATGCAACAAACGGTACCGCAGACGGTGAATTATTAACAGTGGAGTGGAAGTCCGGGTTAGTATGGCGGAGCTTGTTGAGGCGGGCGGCCTGGCTCCTCTCAGCCACCCGCTGCCAGACAGGACCCGCTCTTCCCTCCTGGGACGGGAGTGTTGCGTTTGTTCTACATTCAAGTGCATGTATACTGCCTCACCTGTAATGCTCTGGAGTAACGGGGGGAACTTGGTCTATGCCATCTCAAACAAATTGTTATAGTTTCTAGAGAGAGAGAGAGAGAGAGAGAGAGAGAGAGAGAGAGATAAATTTATTCGGAGCATGGCTGTACTGGTGCCCGGCATGAACTGACAATGGAGAGAGAGAGAGAGAGAGAGAGAGAGAGAGAGAGAGAGAGAGAGAGAGAGAGAGAGAGAGAGAGAGAGAGCTGAAGGTAAACCGGTGACCGTTCAGGACCACTAAGGAGCCCACTCTGCACAATGGCAACAAGCACCCCTAACCCTCGCTTCCTTCTAGATCCTTTTCCCACACGAGGCAGTCTAACCACTGAAGCAG
>NC_059274.1:14591789-14634289 GCF_017591435.1 Portunus trituberculatus
CTTAATCAGTTTCAAGGTGAGGATTTTACTCTTCTTATATCTGTCTCAGCTTGAAGTCGCGTTGCATCGCTTTTCAATCCTTACATTGCGAATAGAGGTAAAAAGAAAACTAGTCTCTAAAACGCCCACTAGATTTTATCCCAAAGCCCAGTTAAAATATTTTTTGCTTCTTTTCAATCTCAGCTTTAACTCGCGTTGCATCGCTTTCCAATCGTGGCACTGAGCGCAGAGATAGATGAAAGTCACTGTCGATAAAACCCCACACTAGCTTTTGCCCCAAGATCGAATTTCGTTTCAACTTGGGATATCTTTTTCAGTCCGAGGTCCAATTCTTGCTGCGTTGCTTCCCGCTGCTCGCACTGTGAATTGGGGTAAATGAAGGCCGATCCTGTTTAACTTGCGTAAGGTTCTGCACACAAACAAAGCATTCAAGGAGATAAGGCCGCAGAAGTTCAACACACGGCTTGATATGACGGCCATGTTGCTTGAGTTGCCAACACTTACGTAACGGCGAGGCGAGTCAGTAGCTGCGTGTTGGGAATGTTGGCCCACTACCGATCTTGGCTTGAGCATTGAGTAATATGCCAACGGCTCAGGTGCAAAATGTCTTGTTGACGTTTAAATTTAGCGCAAGTGTGACGGTCTGAGAAATAATTTTAGCCACGTCAAGTCGGTAACGTATGTGCAAGGTTCATAAAAGCGTAAAAATACATTAGAGCAAGCACGTACATATGTTTAGTTGATGAAGTAAATGGATTAGTCGGTGAAAGAAAAGAAAATCGTAGTAAAAGTGTAAATATAAGCACAATAACCCGGAGAGGAATGAATAAACACAACTTGAGTGAAAAACAAAACAGGAAAAGCCAAGGAAAATAACAGAAAGGAAAAGGAAGCCCCACACACACACACACGGACCACCACCTGCACCAGCAGCACAGCAGTTCCCAAAAATAGTCTCTAGTCGGATTACTCTATAAAAACGTAAAACCACGAGGAGATAGTGAGATTAAGGACACCGGCAGAAGGTAGACGGAGCCAGAAGGTGAAGGTTGAAAGAAGGACAAGGAACGGGAAAGAAGCGTGGGTGGGAGACTGCAAGAGTGATATCGCCTGCAGGAACCTCGATCGACCTAACCTTACCACGCCTACGCCTCCATCAAGATAGTGGTTTATGCTTTCTCTCTCTTTATGGTGCGCGTGCAGGCTCCATCTCGTGACTTCTGGCTATTACTATCAGCGATTTTTCCGTGTGCCGGGCAAAAAGAAATCATACGGGGAAATCTTTTTATTTGCTAGATTTTTCCTTTAATCACAATACGGCTATTCTTAGTCTCCTTGTCAAGATGGAGTGTTCTAGATGGAATGTTGATGGTGTGCTGAGGAAAATTACCGGTTAGTTCATAGCGCAAGTGTTTTTAAGTGTTTCGTTTTTAGATGTTTAATAATACTCAGGATGAGATAAATATTCAGGTGTTACAGGAGTTAATTAAATCACGATTACAGGGTCATAAATCAAGTGCTTTATTTATTTATTTTTTTTTTTCACTACTGGCGTTACGATCAATTTAATGTTAGACGAGGTGAGAAACGGCGTGGATGTTAGATTAATGTTAGTTACTCTACGATTACCGGTTAATTAATTGCAATGGATATACTTTCAATGGTTTCTGATGTCTAGCACTAACGTTTGGCTCGAGATAAAAGTGCGATGGTATACTTTCACTAGTCTGATCGTACCAATGGTGTTTTCCGAGTCAGTGAATAGCGCCGGTGTGATTCTGCGGTCGAAAACTGTTAATAAAGGTGCGGCAAAGGTGAAGTGCGAATGTTGCAGGTGTGTTGGCTTCTGATTACCGGTTAATGACATCCGGGAGAGTCGAGGTGCGGGGCCAGGGAGCAAGGGAGCAAGGGAGCAGGAGGGGAAGACGTTCAAAAGCACGCCAGGCGGAAGAATGACGATGCGAGAAAGGAACGGAAGGAAATGCTACACCCACAATTCATAAGGTTTAACATCTGTATATTATAGTGCACGTAACAATATAGACCCCATAGATACACAGGAGAAGGTACGCACTAAGGTTATAGAGAAAGTAGAGGTAATTGCCCATAAACCTTGGCCACTCCCCCAGGTAATTCGTGCACGGTCAAGGACAAGGACCCGTAGCTGACCGGCGCACGGTTCACCTTCACTTAGCCAGCACGAAAAGGAAACTTATGTAGAGAGAGAGAGAGAGAGAGAGAGAGAGAGAGAGAGAGAGAGAGAGAGAGCGTAGTGGGGGAGGATCATATCATGTGCAAGGTACGCAAATGGAACGGTACCCACAGCTGTTACAGAAGCCATTGTGACGATTACCCGGGAGGGGGGAGAGCGACGGAGTGGGCCAGAGGAAAGTGACAAGCTGGATGGAGGGGCGACCGAGAGTGAAGCTAGGGAGCGCAAGGTACGGAGAGATCGATAGGGAGGCAGGTCTGTATAGCGGGGTGCGAGCGTGGCCAGGACTACTAGCCCTCAGTCAGCTGTGCGCCACTCTCGCGCCGCCACCACCACGGAAACCAGTTCACACACAACTACTACACTCCACCGTACGGCCTCTTGAGCCATGTGCTGCCCCGGGTAAGGCACAACACACGCCATACACGACACAGTATCGCAGTGCAGCAGGTGGTAGTTGTCAGTGTGTAGCTTCCCACCGGTAACGTACACAACAATAGTCTGCTGCTGAACGGTGGCAGCCGCGCCAGGGAGTGAAGAAACCCAATATGGCTAGATCTCTTAAGCCAGGATAGATGTAATTCGCTAGCAGGTAGGCAGGGCTACAGCGTGCCTGCCTGTGGATGAATGGCGGTGTGTGCATGTGTGTGTGTGCTCGTGATACAGGACGTAGGTGTAATGGTGGTGGATTTTCCCGTGTTTCCCCTTGGGGTTCAGTGTCTTGAGTGTAATTCGGAGTGTTGTTGCAGGCTGTGTGAGAGGTGATGACGGGGAGACAATGGTGGTGGTGGTGGAGTTTATGCACCCTGGTGGCAGCAGTGGTGCCTGAGGGGGAAAATGTGGGCCCAGTTCTACACGACGCGGGGAGGACGCCAACCGGCCATCACTGTCCTGAGAGCTGCTCCTGTCTCCTCCCTGAAGAAGTGGTGTGTTTGGCTACAGGAGGAGAACAGTATCCCCCACGTCCGCCCAATGACATAACCAAACTCGTCCTGCGAGGTTACGAGTTTGTTCCGACACACTTCCTCGCAAACCTTAAAAGTCTTCGTCACCTTGAGGTCAGCGGCAGTCAGATCAACAGTCTTGCATTTTTGCCGCTTCTGCCAGAGCTGGAAGTGCTGCTAGTCACCTACAATCGTCTTCGTTTCCTGGGCGATGGTCACCTCGGGAAGAACACTCCAGCTCTCACCCACCTTGATGCATCTCATAATGAACTCATGTTGCTCAATAGAAATGACCTGGAGGGACTCAACCAGCTGCGTGTGTTGAACCTTCACAATAACCCCATCTCAGAAGCAAGCACAGAGGCCCTCAAAGACCTCACCTCCCTAACACACCTTGACATATCCAAATCAAAACTTACAAAGCTTCACTCCCATTGGCTGGCAAATG
Source organism: Portunus trituberculatus (assembly GCF_017591435.1). NCBI lineage: Eukaryota > Metazoa > Arthropoda > Malacostraca > Decapoda > Portunidae > Portunus > Portunus trituberculatus. Next base: position 14,595,394 of record NC_059274.1, read on the forward strand.
CTCAAAAGCTACAGTATCTTAATGTGAGTAATGCAAATGTAAGTGACATTCCACGGATCCAAGGAGAGAACATAAGAGTGTTAGATGTATCACACAACTTCCTCACCTTCCTCCCAGATGGATTGATAATGGCGACATGCCTGCAATCCCTATTCCTGCATCATAATCCCTTTCAAACTGTTAATGAACGCACTTTCCAGGGAGCTAAATGCCTCCTCCAACTGTACCTCAGCCACACTCCAGTTGTTAACATTGATGAGTTTATTTTTTCTGAAATGCCACAGTTGCTAGAGTTGCACCTTGAACACAATGAAGACCTGCTCCGGATTGAGCATGGAGCTTTCACTGGCCTCCACAAATTGCAGCACTTGAATCTTGCAGAGACACCAAATTTGAAAGAAATTGAGGAAGTTGCCTTTGCAGGCTTACCTGACCTCATCTCCCTTGATCTGCGGAAGTCTGGTCTTACGGTGCTACCACTCTCCTTAACCAACTTAGTTAAGCATAATACATCAGTCTTTCTTGCAGGAACACAATTACGTTGTGACTGCTATCACTCATGGCTTCCCAATTTGCTCAAAACCACTGACATATCATCCTGGAATGGTGTAGAGCCTCTTGCCTGCAGTGATGGTCAGTTCAGAAGTGCTGCCAGGCTTGCAGCACACATTAACGCCTTAGGTTGTGAAAAACCAACGGCTGTTACTCACTCTGGAGATCGAGTGGTGGCTAATAGCAGGCAGAGTGCCTTACTGGAATGTAATATAACAGCTCATCCTCCACATACCATTTTGTGGCTCTCAAAGGAGCAAAATGTCTTCCGATACAACGGTACCAGCAACAACCACGACGAGTGGATCAGCCATCACATCCAACAGATAGAAGGTTCTGCCAGCCAAGACCCACGCTTTGAGGTGCTGGCATCAGGCCACCTCCTTGTCAGAGATGTGATCCATTCTGACGTAGGCTGGTACAAGTGTTTCGCCTACAACAGTGTGGGCAATACCTCACTCCTAGTATTCCTGGCCCTGAGCGATGCCCCTCTACGTACCCTCTACAATGAGAGTCTCCTCTTCGGCTTTGCGTGCGCCACTCTCTTCCTTCTCATCACACTCTTCATCCAACTCCTAAACTACCTCATGGACAGGTAAAGCCAATCCCAATAATGCCAATAATAACATGAAGCATGCAAATGCGTGCACATAATTATGTACATACTGAATGCAACCACTAATAGCATTTTCTTACAGCTTAAAAAAAAAATTTTTTAAAAAGCCAAAATGGGCACAGACATACAAAAATACTAAAGTATATTTTCATTTAGTCCAAGGGATGCATTTTTAAGTTTATTCTGAATAATTTGAAAACTTTAAATACCAGAATAAATACCTTTTGGTTTATAGCTGAAAAGAATAATCTAAATTAACGCACAGGTTTGGTCTTTCATATTTGCCGACTTCCATATAAACTTATGGAACTTTTTAACCAATACTTGCCATCCATGATAAATGTACTGTGCAGAAAAATAAGTTAAGATTATGTGTCATCAAAAGAAGTGTCATTGTATCTTTACCAAACATCTGATTAGTGTGAAGGCAAAACATGAGTGTTTCATGTCAATAATGCTTCTTTTATCTTACAGGTTTTTAAGATTTTGTAATCTATTAATTCTTTTGCAGCTTGTGAAATTAAGTCTTGTATGCATTGTATACTGACTAGAAATTCCACAATATTTCTGCTTGTATTGTAATTTCATTCATCAGTTGTATCATTCATATATTTTGTAGATTTAGTTATCAGTACTCAAATACATCAAAGCTTACGTTTAAACTCATCAATACTGGTATAAGAGGTCTTTTTTACCACTGCCATGTAGAAGTGTAACCCTAACTGTTGTCTTTGTCCCTACATCCTCCTCCCCTGTCACTGAGGCCCATTGTCTCTCAAATCATTCACCTGACTCAACCATCTGGAGTCACCCTCAAGGTTTCTGACCATCTACATATACTTTATTGTGTTGTTAATCGCATGTATCTAATTCCACACCTTCCAAACTTTCTGATAGCAGTTACTCTTCTTTCCTGTATCTTCCAACAAAATTAGTACCAGAAGGGGCTTGTTCCTCTCCTGTTATGCTAATGCTTTATATGTATTTTCTGTCACATTTTCTCAGCTGCTTCTTTCTAGAATGTCACCTTGCTTATGCAGGGAATAGGAAGTTCAATAGAAGACACTTTCCACCACACATTTACTCTCATTCTGCCTCAGTGAGTGACAAATTTTGAGAATAGGGTCCACATTAACATACCATGATTTTACTATTATAACTTTTCCTATACTTTGAATGCTATGGATCATCTTTATTAATCACTCTGCAATGCTGTTAAGCATGACTTTGGCTAACGTGCAGATATTTTATGCAAATTTGATGACACATGAATGATTTTTTTATGAGTATTGAATATATCGACATCCCATTCTCTCTTAATCCTAAGGCATTTGTAACTGATGTTTGTCAAGATATGGTAAGATATTTCATCTAATACCTCCAGTGAGACTCAGGCTTGGATAATCTTGCAGACTAGGTTGGGCATGCTGCTGTTGCTGCAAGGATAGGCTGTCGCCCAAAGCTCGGCAGATAAGGAAGCTGCTGGAGAGTGTGGAAGCTTACAAGTCACAGCAGCTCGACCGACTACGAGAGAATTATAACTACCAGGTGAGGCTTCCTGGAATATTTACTGCCAGGATATTAAATCATGTGTTATCTCCAAGGTTCCATAGACTGAGATCTAACTTGTGACATCTCTTCCAGGTTGTGAGCATCAAGGACAGTTGCTACCAGCAGATGGAGCGTATCAGGGAAAGCTACAGTGCCCAGGGCAAGAATCTTAGGGACCTACGAGACTACAGTACTCAAGGCCTGACTTCCATGCGAGACCAGTATCTTGACCAGGTAAGTTTGATGAAGTAATGTTGGTAGCGCTCACTTGGTAGTATATCTTTATGGGACTTTTCAGTGAAAGAGACTGCTGCATCAATTCCCTTCCAGATGTGCATCTCAAACACATGTAAAGTACCTATATTAATGATAGATTGACACTTTTGTACTAATCTAATGTTCTGTGTTTTAGGTGAACAAGGTGCGGGACTATTCAGTGTCACAGATGAATAGGGTGAGGGAAAACTATGTGTTCCAGCGTCATCGCATCCGCAAGTTTAGTGCCCACCAGCTGTTGCGACTCCGGGAGACCTACAAGTACCAACAGAAGACTCTGAACAAGATTCTTGAAAACCTTCCTGACCTCTACTTGCAGAACTGTCGGACAGGAGCCTGTCAGAGGACAGATTCCATTATATTTGATGATACTTTGCATGGGTTAGATGCTTACTATAAAGTTGACTTCTTTGATACCCAGAGTCATCATAGTTCAGATTACTATACACCAGCCAGCACTCTTACTCATTCCTTTAGGTCATCAAAAGGACAAGAGCACATAAAGCAACATTCTCGAACCTCTTCTAATACGTCAAGTGACTTCGTTGAGGCTCAGGCCTGGATAAGGAGAGATTCTAGTGCTCTCAGTGGAAACAGTCCGTCTCGCACCATCCCAAGCTATGCCAAAATACACAATCGCAGCCTAAGTGTTGCTGGGGCCAGCTTCAATGTGTCTGACCCAATAAAGGTACACAAAAGAAGCCAGAGTGCAAGCCATCCATATCACAGGGTTGCTCCCGCCCCTGAGACGAGAGGCATTCCCGCACGGATCACTTTGTGTGAGGAGACTAGTGACTGTAATCCGACCTCCATAAACTCCCCTGCCTCAGTTCCAAGTACTCCAGTTCACAAGAAGAGCGAGTCAAATTCACCTACAAATTCCCTTAAGGCACAAAAAGTGCAAAACACTGACAATCCTGAGCAAGCCTCTCAGAAAGGGGAGGCAGCAGGTAAGAGTGCTGACACCACTCCTAGTAGTAGCTGTGAGAGTAATGATTCCAGTGCTTGTGAAGATGATGCAAACTCTGTTCCAAGTGATGTTTCCGTGCAGCCCAGTGTGGTAGATAGAGGAGTAGCGTTTGAAACCTCTCTCTAAGCTTAATATTATTTTTCCCTTCTATTATGAATTCTTGGGAAGAATAGTAATGCCTTCTTTTCTTCGGACATAATGGTGAGCAGCATTATAAAATTTGGTAGTTCCAAATTCCTATTACCCATTTAGTGAGTGGTACATGCCAAATTAATCCAATCATAATAACAAAAGATAACCAAAGCTATTTTGATTGTATTCGTCTGGGAAACTAGACCATGAAACCACTTGTGCCAACGTTTGTTTGTAATTAGACCCTTGTATAGGATGATGGTGTTTACTGTTCTATGTGGATTGACACTTTCCCTCAGCTGTGCAGCCATTCATATCCCATGCAGCTGTCTAATTGCTATTCCAACGTATCGTCAACTCATACCAAATATCATTCATATATTTTCAGGTTAGTGCCATAAGCAAGAACCAATTTCCATCACATGTTATTTTTAGGGTTGTTATTTCAATAGTTAAAGAATCTAGGTTGAAGTAAATGCAGTTTTATTATCCATTGACTTCTACATCAAAGATTAGCAATTTCACTTGTGTTGCTGAGTTGTGAAAACAAAGTTAAGAACTCCTGACAAGGACATTGAAAATCAGTGCCAGAAAAATACACAGTTGTAATTAACAGATTACAAAACCAAGTATAAATGTCCTGCATTCTGATGCAGATAAATATCATGCATTCAATTATATTGAGGAAATAAGCCCTTGAGTCACGTTGCATGTAAGTAACACTTTAACGTTACTACATCTTCCATTTATGACTACAAGTGGATGAAAGAATGTATTGCAAGGAGTACTGATACTTTTTAAATCATTCAAAGTGCAATGGAAATATACTAAATCAAAGTGGAATTTTGAAAGCTTTAGAAAGACTTTAAATAGCCATAAATAAAAGTCAGCTATGGTATGAATGATGCAAGCCAATATGTAGTTAGAAGAAATATTATAAGCAGTCAAAATGACATATGCCCAGCAGTTACAGATTACATAACCTCACCAGCAACAAAAGGTACTTGCAAAAAAGTCCGATAAACTTGGTCTGAAAAATGGATCTCCTCATCCCAAGTCTTAATAACATCACGAGAGAATCAAGCATAGAAAAGTAAGGGAGACAGGTAATGTTGGCTACCAAGAACCAATATCCCATCACAAGACTCATCCCTTGAACCAACTAAGATCAGACCACATACTACAGGATGAAAAACAGTGCTACTCTATCCTCCATGTCTCATAAGCCATCTCACTAGAAGACCTTCATCTGTTACAACCATTTACTACTAAAAACTAATGCAAATTCTTAAACCCATATCCTCCCAATTTTTTCCAGTTTCTCTTTTATATACTTAACCAGTACTTGAATCCTTTATTTACATATCCTGAAGAGTGCAATGACCCTTATCTAAACTCTCCTCAGTACAACTTTCTTTCACCATTACAACCTCTCATCTGACAGTGTATATTCCAGGAAATAGAAATCAGAGAAGAGGGAAACATGATAACACTGCCATCCTAACATTCTGAATAAACTAATATGTACTTAATACTTAATAGTTATATTTTCTACACTTAACTATCTTCCATTTCATGACAGCTAGTTTCCTACAATAAAATGAATAGGATGACTACAAGTAAGCACTGGATTCTCTTACAAAGTTGTGTCAACACCACTAGGCATAAGCACGGAAGACTGAATCATGACAAGGGGTGTAAGTATTATGTAAACCTTGTAACTTGTGATGATCTTTGTAAATGCAGACTGTCTAAATATGTCCATAAATATTCCAGACTAATACCCTCCACTTCAGATAATTCCTAAAACAAGGCATGAACACACACCAAATTCATTCACATTCCTGAGAGAGAGAGAGAGAGAGAGAGAGAGAGAGAGAGAGAGAGAGAGAGAGAGAGAGAGAGAGAGAGAGAGAGAGAGAGAGAGAGAGAGAGAGAGAGAGAGATTCCAAAAGAAACTACAAAAAGGATAGAAGAGTGAGATTGCAGTATTCTTATAATTTTGAGCAAGATGGTTTGCTAATGAGCCACACACTTGTTTGGAGGAAGGCATGGATACACCAGAGATTGTCACAAAGAGAAACACCTTTTTTTTTTTTTTTCTTTTTTTTTTACGGTAAGGCCTATAGCGCCTGTAGGCACACTTGAAGAGTGTATAGGAAGTGCTGTTCAGCTTCCACCCATTAGTGGCGCAGGCAATTTCATTTATAGTGGTACCTATATTAGGGCCCATATCACTTCCCAAGCTCATCTTGAGTGTAACCACCTAGAACCTGGGTATCATGGTGACATGTAGGTAACTTTAAACCACTCGACAAATGGCAAAGTGTTTTAAGGCTGTATGTGGTGGGATTCAAACCTACGCATGGACGTCTGCCCGATCCCACGCTCACCACCTTATCCACTATGCCACCGCCTCCCTGAACCTAGACCTGCTTTCCCTAATGCTTAGAACAGAGGCAGAGGATTGCTTCCCTGGTCCTCTTGCCCTTTATTTGCCATATATGATATGCAGGAACACAAAGGTAGTATTCTTTCAACTTGGCCATGGGTTCTATATAATATAGATACCAACACATGCCTCTGAAGTATCATAGTTACATGATAACATTAAGCCCTGCATAAGACTATCACTAGTCAACATTTAGGTTCTAAGACAATGGTGATAGTATATTATGACAAGTTTACAGCATGCCTGGCTTCATTACTTCATTACTTCCCTCATATCTGCATAACAACACTCTAGTCAAGGTAAATATCCCAGTGAGACCACTGTTAGACTGAGAACCCTGCCCTCTGCTAGCCCTTAGAATCTAAGCCTTCTGCTGGCACTCAGAATAAATTCTAAGCAAAACTCAATTCCCTAAAGAAACATTTTTATTTCATTACTTTTTAAGGAAGGTTGAGTTTCATCTAGATTATGTGGCCAATGGGTTGCAGGGATGCCAACCTAAAAAAGAGGTCTTGCTAAAATTTTTACTGGAGTTCACTAAGTCTTCATTTCTTACACCTCAAAGGAACGACTGCCTACAGTTTGTGTTGACAAAAAATCTGCCAACGTGCATATGTGCACATCATTATCCCAAATTATCTGATACACAATGAAAATTACACCATGAAAACTAGTTATTAGAGCTAAAAATTATGAAAGACCAAACATCCAAGACCAAGAGCCATCACGACTGCACCACAACAAAAAAAAAGATAAAACTATTCACCCAACCTGTTATTTTCTGATTAAATGAAAAAAAAAAAAATTTAAATGTAATGCTACTGAAGCATCTTAAGTGAAGTCATTAACAAATGCATCCCTGGCACAAAAAATCAATACAGAACAAAATCACAAGAAAGGTCTGACTTACCTTTTCTGACGATCTGTTCCACACCATGACGCTGTGACCACTGTTGAGAAGGTTCTTGACAATGCCTGACCCAATAATGCCCAGGCCAAGGAACCCAAACTTCAACCCAGAGGGCTCAATTTTCTTATCTTTCAAGGTCTGGCTCACACTTCCCACATCTAACGGTGGAGTCTCCTACAGAGGGACAAAATGTGGGTCAGATACAGAGCAGAAGGATTATCTTCATGCTAAATACTTGTCTTATCATAAGAATAAAAATAGTGAACATAGGAGGTACAATCTTCTTTGTCCCTTCTAGACATCTCTTTTATGGGAATACAATATTGTAGTACCCCCTAATCTAGCAACAGTATCTGCAGACAGAACATGACCCACCAGCATGGAGACAGATCTTCAGTAGCAGTCTGCTGGTGTAGCTGGTGTAGTGGTTGGCAAGTCATGCTACAAAGGATGTGCTCTACACCACATCATGAATAGTTAGTTATCTTACAGATAAAGCATAAAAATCTTTCTCATACACATTTCTGAAATCCCACTGAAAGGAGGCAACCCCAACAAGACCTTAAAATTCATCACACTGTAAAAGACAAGAGTCTCCATCTTCCCTTTGTCTTTAGAGCCAATTTAACACAATAAGCTCGCAGCATCTCCAATCCCAGTGTGCAGCCTTAATGTCACTTTGCACATGTAGTGCAGCACAGATCATCTCCAATCCCTCTAGCAGTGGTCCACACACAAACTTGATGCACATAAACACACACACATACAGATGGTCAGAAATGCTAGTTTTATGCTATCACTTAACAAGATCACCATACCTTAAACAACATAGTATTTAGAGCCACAAAACTGTACACTAGAAATCATTATGAGGAACAGACAAGCAACACAACCACTCACAGGTCTTTCAATGTGGACTGGTCTGTTGAGGAGGGCTGACACCCTGGCCTTTGCATTATGGCTTGACGGAGAGGTGTCCAACAGGGTGTCTTTGAGTCTCATTGGGTCTGTTTTGATGCGTTTGGCACTACTGCCTCCACTACTCGCATCACTGTTGGGCCTCCTCTTGGGTGTGGCCTGCAAGAAACACACACAACAATCAGAAGTAGCTCTCAGGACCACAGGAATCACACTCTTTTAAGCACACATGTCACTATCCATGAGGCTAAGGGAGGCAATGCTTAACCCCTTCAGTACTGGGACGCATTTTCACCTGGAATTTTTGGGTGTGATTAGACCATTTTATCAACATTAGGAAGGATCTATGGAGGTCAGAGGATTAATAGCTACAGCCTTCACTATTCTAATCCCCCACTTACGTTTCTGACGGTGTATAAAATCACCAAATAGTAAGCAGAGTGAATATGAAAACACGTCATGGTACTGAAGGGGTTAAGGAAATTATGCACGGCAGAGAACAGACTTACCTTTATCTTTTTTTCTTTGGAAGGTGTAATACTTTTTTCTGTGTGGTTTGCATCATTGTTCTCCTCCTTCACCTCAGGCACCTGTTGATTACGAGAAATCTTTGTTCAGTACCTAATCATAACACAATGATTAAAACTGTCTACTGCATCTTACTGACAGTCAAATGTCCCTGCTGCTGAATCACTGCCGAATAGATGGTGCTAACACTGAATTTACACATAACTGATTTTTTTTTTTTTTTTTTTTTTTTTAATGTAAGAGGGGAAAGTTGACCAAGTAAGAGTTAATAAAAGAATTTGTAAGTAATGCCTTATAGTAAATCTGTATATAATAAATAGAACCTAAAACTAACATCATAATCCTGCAACTATTCAGGTACAGTTTCCCTCACAACATAGAGATGCTGTCAGTCTGCTTGCAAAAGTGGCAGCTGACTGATTTCAGGGATAGAACAACTTCCCATGCACATTTTAGTAGATTTTGGCTTAATATGCAACATATTTATCTATCACATTTTAACTTTTATCCTACTCCTCCTCAACCTCCTCCAGCTTCCAATCACCAACCCACACTGCTCAGCTTCCAATAGTATTTTCTTTAAGAAAGGAAATCTGACCAAGGGCTACAAAAACAAATAAAAAGGCCCACTTAGATGCTAGTTCCCAAGCAAGTCTAAGACAGCTAGCCAAAAACATGGAATAAATGTCTTGAAACATCCCTCTTAAATGAGTTCAGGACATAGGAAGATGGAAATACAAAAACAAGCCTTCACACAAGCCACCCACTGAGGTTTCTTAGATCTGATAGTCATATTAACATCAATAAAAGCAATTACATGTAGCTGTACCTAACTCTTTGCCGTTACATAAACATTTGCATGGTTGTCTGTACTTTCGAGACATTTTTTCCCTTTTTTTGGGTTAACTCTTTCAGACCTGCAAGGAAACTGGCAGCTTAGTCAGCCTTTTTTTCTTTTTATGTTGCCCTTAGCCAAATTTCACCTCTTTAGTCTCTATTCATGCCAGTCCCCTTCCAATCACCTCTTGACATACCTCTATATTGTTCTCTCCAATGTACTTTTCAATACATTCCACAGCTTCTTTGAATGTCGAGGTTTTGTTGGCATTCATAAGACGGCCTTTGTACTGGAAATATGGCTTCATGTTTGCTGATTCAATCCATGCACTGAAAAAAAAAAAGATTGAGAAGTTACGTTAACATTAAACACACAAATTCTCAAGACACATCCTACACACAAGACGTCTGTTAAATCTACATCTGGGATAAAAATGACAATATGCAGTTACACCTTCATTTATCTATCTCTTCTGCAACAGCTTTCAAAAAAACATGCATGTAAATACATAAAAAGTATTACAACACTAACCAACCCCTTCACACAAGGCTCATTCACACCCACAACACCCAATACACTTAAATAGCTCTAGTCAATGTAATTCCTTCACTTTAAATGACTAAACCACATGAAAACAGTCTGATACAAAGCACAGGACCCAACAAGCAGGTGTGGGAAACATCTGATAACACTTCTACTGTTGCGGTGTTCCCGGTGTTAAAATCCCTGGGTTAGACTATAATGCTGAATTTAGAAGCTACACTAAGGAGGGAGTCTGCTGTAGAAATAGAAGACAAACTTTGAGATGTATGAAATTCACTAACAGGGTGCATAGAGACACTCAATGCAATGACCGCTCTCTCCTGGGATGTCGCACCCTCATCTTGAGGCCTAGTGGAACCATTACAGACCCAGAACACTTTGCCAAGCTGCTACAGTCTACTTTAAATACAATAAGGTCTAGGTTCGTTTATTCTTCTCTCTCCCGGTCACCATCTAATCATTAAGCTTTCGTCCCACCAAATCCCTGGAGTAACTTTAAGCTTCTTACATAATCTTTAGTACTTTTGAACATTTTCTATATATTTTGGAAAGTAAACCACAGAAATTATTATCTGTCATTATTTCACTGCTGCCTTAGTATTGGGATCTAATACTGATTGTTTAGAAAGTGGTTAGGTTTGCAGACATCTTGAACTGCTCCAGTGGAGTTTGTCTGGAGATTCTCTAATATGCTACTGAGTAAGGAGACATGACAGCAACACTCACACTATGGCACACTGATTACTGATCCTGTACTATCCATATTAAAGCAATGCTGCCACTACTGTATCCTCATTAGGGCAGAGAATCTTTACCAAAATTTTTAATAAATTTTCCTCAAAATTATAAAAAAAAAAAATGGCCTTGCTATCATTTTTCCTTGCGTTTGCTAAAACTTTTGGACCTCCAAGATCAAATACACATAGCTTACAGTATATTCATGACCGCATATAAGATTTCTAATTCACGTGGGACTCTTCGTCAACTAATATATAGGAATCACTTACTAGTTTTCACTGCCAAAGAAGTATATGAAGTGACAGTGCTTCTTGCTGGGCTTCTTGACATTTTCTCGAGCTGGGATGACCTGAAAAATATAATAGTGTCATATCAGTGTGTGTTATGAACAGATTTTATGCAGCTAAATCTCTTATAATTTCCTAGCAGCAATACATAACTGTATCTATCTCATGACGACACTAAACCTAACCAACGCCTAATGTCTTAATTTACTTAGCATCACTCATAGACAACACACAGTACACTGAATGCACGAGAGGATCACTAGCAACTTACAATTCAAAATAGATGCCAAGATGCCATAGCTTTAAAAATTACAATTAGCTTTCACATTCTCACCAAAAATTAAAAACCTTTTTATAACCATGTCTAACTATAATCAAGATCTTCGCCTCACCACATTACAGCAACCCTGAATTGTAAACTGTAAGTGAAATATGAAAAACGAAATTACAAACAGGCCCATTGCCATGTTGGCCTGAGTAACAAACAACACACAGCATTTTGTCTCATGAATTCAAGTAATACAAGTAGACTTAGCCTTGCACTCCCTTCAAGCCATGGATGCCACATGTCCAAGGTGCCACACAGCCCTACCTGGCACTCAATCACTAACAACCTTCACCAAAACAAGCATAACCATCACTGTCAACAAAGATGAACATTAAGTGCCCAGACACCCAGCACCACTCAAAATAAACCCAAACATTCAGAATATCAACAGTACAATGAGGGCATGTTCAAACGCCGCGCCCCTGAACCAGCACCAAGCCAAAGCGTTGTTGATCAGGGCTTGGAGGGACAGACAACAAGACCATGGCAGGTGGCAATGCACTGGAACCCAGGCCACCCCAGCCCCTGTACCCCTCAGCCTTGCTCCCTGGACGCCACCAAAGCCCCCAGTCATCCCGGGTCAGCAGAGGACGCCGTAGGGAAGGAGTGTGGGGCGGCGCCGGAGTGAGCTTGAGCCTCGGCCTGACCAGTACTCACCTTGCCTGGCCAGGGGGAGAAGCCCTTCATCTTGGCCCTGAAAGAGAGGTGATAAATGTGATCAGAAGGCATCGACTGGTTGCCTAGTGTCATTGTTTGTCAGTGGTAAGGTGCAGTACGGGCGTGGGAGGGTGGTTTAGCTTACCAGACGAGGTCCCCAAGTTCGTAGGTATCCGCCATGTTTGAAGGAAACCGCGAGGAGGCCCGGGATAATAAAACACACTCACGTCCCCAGCTTATCCCGGGGCTTTACACGCGTTTCTCTCAACTAAGGAGGGAGGAATGGTACTCGATCGTCCTTCTGGCACCACTTAGACGTCGTTTGAGTGCTTGGCAGGGGTGTTATTGCTACAAGTATAGTGGCATAGTTTTGGGAAGCAGCGTCCTCCCGGCGGCGGCAGCACCGTACAGTACACAAACTTCCCCCGCCACTTTCAAATCATGTTTACTTTCACTGATATCCTTACTTTTGACCTCACCTTTACGTAAAGTACCTCTACCATTTCTTTCAAGTTAGATATCCATTAAACTTTGCTTGATTTAGTCTGTCCTAGCCCTTTAGTACCCAATTTAAGTCAGAAAATTTTAAATCGTGTTGACTTGCACCAAAATCCATCAATTTTATCTTCCCTGCTCGTAAAGTACCCGCGCCATCTCTGCCAAGTGAGAGATCTATCAAAAAGTTGTTTGATTTAGTTTGTTCTAGCCATGCAATGTTCAGTGTCTGTCCTGTAACTTCAAAATCACTTCTTTTTCCACCTAATTCAACTAATTCCATCCACTCATACCGCACCCAAACCGTCCATGTCAAGTTTGAAGTATATCAGATTTGAAAACACTACGGACGCTCAATGATAGCCACATTGGTCCAGTCTAGTGAAACATTCCCTTCATCCCCAATTCATGTTTTATTAATGAAAAAAGCTCACTTGCATGTAATAATTTTCACAAGACTGCTGGCAATAGAAGAAAAAAAACCTTTACGCTATAGCATGTCGTGCCCATGTTTACTAGTCAAGTGAGTGTTGTTATCATGGAGTCTGAGCAGAGCCGCGTCTTCCCAAGGCTCAATGAGTTGCCGTAGCTAGAGTATATACTCTGTATATACTCTGGCCGCAGCAGCGTGTTTTCCGTGCTCGTATACTCTCCCTTTGTGAGGTGCCTGTTCACCTATTTAGGGCTGTTTTCTGTTTCCAAATCTATATGGACAGTTGCCTGTTCGGTATATTCCGCGTTTTAGTTTCCCCAAGCGAACCTAGTTACATAACGTTGTATATAGGGTACGTGGTGTGAGAGAGAGAGAGAGAGAGAGAGAGAGAGAGAGAGAGAGAGAATCATTTAGTGTTCATTTTTTATTATATTCTTGTTATATTGCATGTCAAGGCAGATAACATTCGGAGTTCAATTTAGTTCCAGCATGAGCAATGGTCAGTGGCAGGCTACGCGGTATAGCTACACTGTCTGGACGTAGTACGTAACGCTTCACTTCAACCCGGCAGGGGCGGCAGGAAGTGCGCCAATCCAGGGTACACGAGCAGGTGGGACAGACACAAAGGGATAAATAATGGAAGACCCGTGTGTGGTGTTGACAACTCCGCGCACCACCTCCATCAGTAGAGTCATGGCCGCGAGCATCATTCCTGAGGTGGAGGTGACGAAGATGAGTATGTGAGTGTCTCATTGTCTCTTTGGGTTCGTTGTATTATTGTAAGATTGCATTATATCAAGTTTTTGCCTGAAACTAACAGTGATATAGCAGCTAAAAAGGTATAAATGTCTGTTGCCATTTGATATTTACTTGTATTCGCTTGCATTCTGTTGTATTTTTTCCCTGCATCTCTAAAAATACCTATATCATCATTTGCTATCATTTTCTTGACTATTTACTTGCACTATTTCCTCAAGGCACAAATTAATACTCACCTCCGCAATACACCATAAGGACGCCGTAGTAGTCTTTGAACTCGAGGGCACGCAACTTGTTGACCAGGGGATCCGAGGCGCCCCCCTGGAGGCAGTATCGGGCATCACGTTGCTCCTCCATGAAAAGTCTCTCCAGAATACCGGCCTCCCTCAACCTCCTAATACTGGGGAGGCACGGATGAAGTGTTGGTTTTACTGAGACAAGTGTTGAACATAGGAAAGGTTCTGTATGACCGGCAGTCTTATATAAAGGAAGCTTTCAAGTGAGAGTTACGTTCCTGTCACATTTGGTTTCTTATGTGACACTCAGTTCTTCTAAAAAATAAATATAAAAGTATTTACTGAAAATATGTTTTAAAATAATTCACTTTCCAAATAGTTATAATGACACTCATAACCCATAAGGGATTGAATCTTTTTTTATAGTCATTCACTTTCCAAATAGTTCTAATGACGCTCATAACCAATAAACGATTGAATTAAGTGAACATAATACACCGCTATAATCTGTGCAGGAGACACCCCCCGCCACCACTCACATCATGTCCACTTTGACTCTCAACGAGGAATTCTTCTCATATACAAAAAAGTTCCATTCAGGTTGTACAGCCTCCGAGGCAATGTAAATGGGACAGGTCGCCGTCTGGAGGAACAGAAGCCCATCATGAACATGGAGTTACATTAATCAAGGAGTATCACTAAAGAAATGCTGTGTGTTATTCATAGTCAGTTCTTACATTACGATAAGTACTATGGATGATGTTGAGCAGGGCGATATGGACGGCCACGGCGGCGTGTTTGCCTTGGATGAGGTCGCGGATGGCTCTACCTTGGTTGTTGTGAACCACTATCTGACTTCGAAAACGACCAAATTGGCTGTCAGGGTCTGCGTCCTATGCAGGGTGATTCAAAATTAGATTTTCACTATAGCAAATATTGCACTATATAATTTCCAAGTAAGTAGATATGTAAACAAATATCCATAATCACGTCTTTTGGATTCTTTATCTTTTTTGCCATATTTTCAAAGGTGTAAGACAAAGAATTCGTAATGAATAGAGATACAAATGATTATTATACTGTATACTTTTGAGCCATTCTATATAATGGAGACATTAATTTGCGACAAAAAAAGACCACCAGTGAAGCAAAAACATGAACCCTTTGAATGGTAGGGCTTCCCGCAATGCATAATCAGACGTGTGTTTACCAGAATTGCATTGTGGAGCTTGGTGGCGGGAACCACGTAGCAGGAGATGCCTGACTCGATGAGCTCCTCCAGAGAATCAAAGGGCAGGGGTAGGCGCGGCAGAATCATCATGGCCTTCAGGTTGGAGCGATACATTTGAGTGAGGACGAGGGTCAGCAACATCCACACGCCAGCAGCCAGCCGCACACCACCGCGCGGCAGCCAGGCCGAGGCTGTGGCACGCGTAGGTAGGCACGGTCAGCTTGCGAATCAAAATCAATACCCATCACGCCAACTCCACGTTACCTGTAATCCGCCACCCTCGTGCTTTTTCTTTACCACACCCCCTCCCTTGTCCAGCATATACCTTAAGGCCATAACCTAGATCCACTATACCTTAAGTCCATAACCGACCTTTACCTAACCTCTCGTGTCTGACCGGAACTATCTTGCCTAACCAAACTTAACTTAACCTTGTCTGCATCCCTTCCTTATCCAGCTTAAACTAATTCACCTAACCTAACCTAATCCTTACCTGTTAACCTCTCTTCTTTAACCTGAATCTGCTTAACCTAATCTTGAAAAACTTAATCATAATACAATGTACTATAGCTCTGGATTTCTCTAGATAAGATGAATTAAGTAGTATACACTCTTTCCAATGGCGTCAGCAGGAAGCTTCACTCACGCTGCCCCAAGGTATGCACGTAAGCCCACAAAAAGGATGTCCACCCATAGCTGCCCATGTCCTTCCCGAGGCGGATCCTTCCCTGCATGAAAGACGCGCTCATCATGGATAGTATAACAGCAGCAGCTTTTCAAAGTTTTTCTTTTGTGTTGCGTTTACTGCGTCTATAACTAGAAGGGAAAGACATTATAATCACATGACAGTGAGGCGCTTATTCAGAAACGCTTCGCTCTCTCACCATACACAACTATCTTCAAGGCCGCAAAGATGGCTGTAAGGGTTCTCAAGAGTTATTCTCATGTTAACAATGTGGAAATTCAGTTAATCTATCGCTTGAACAGCAAAATATACCCTTAAAAATCAATCCATATGACTTCAACTATAAGTGAGCCTTTGAAAGTAGCCGAGGTGCGGGCAGAAGTGTTTCTGAATATAGTCCTGAAAACTGAGGATTGGAGAATCTTTTAAGACGAGGATGTTAGTTTTCAAATCCTAAACTTCTACTCACAATTTTCTAACGTTAGAGCGCTGAAGGCTCTGCGTGGCCCACAGACACATCCACACAGCGAGAACAGTCCCGAGGAAGAGTCCCCAAACCTGCAGGAAGTTTCCGAATATTTAATTTAGATTATTATCTAGAGATGAAAAATAACGATGCTCCTTTCCCCATTTGTAGACGACCGACTTGACATTCCCTTTAATTGTCCATATTTTCGGTGTGAATAGATGGTGCCTTTACGTACTAACAATTATTGGAATAGTTATTACAACGGTTATGGAATAGGAGTAATCGAATAGTAGAGCTATATAGGTTCATATATCACAATAAAGTATTACTGAAAAATTACAATATATGATTCTGTAGTCAATATATGTGTATACCTACAAACTTACCTGCATGGTGAAGGGCTTAATGAAGCCTAGGATGTCTGCCTCAGGTGTGGGACGCTTGTGCGCGATGGAGCGGAAACCTGATAGAACCCACTCCCCGGTGTCAAATAATCTGAAGCGTTCCGGCGAAGTAATGAGCGGCACGCCACTCATGTCCACCTTCTGCAGGACAATATCAGGCGGCGTAAGGCTGAGTGCTGCTGCTACACTGGAGTACCTACTAAGTAAGCTCCAGTAAGACCTCTTGTGGTCTTTTTCACTAACCTGTTCCTGTATCAAGCCAAAGATGCCATTCCAGGTGCCGTTAGGAAGCCGCACCCCAAACAACCTGTCTTCGGGAACCACGAACGCCAAACTGGAGGACGCACCAACAACAAAAAGAGTTAGTAAAGTAGGAAATGAGAATGTTAAGCTGTGATACCTTACTCTCTCTACGCTATCGACAGTTTTGCTAAGAGACAATAATAGAGGATCTCCTTTATAGTCATGATTTCCAAGGAATTGCTATCTATACAAGTTTACGAATAAACGCTAGAGTTTTGTACGCAAATTTTATTTTCATGGAATGGGGTTGTCTAATTTATGGACTCCTTTCCCTGTATATAAGGGAGTCGTCAGTCTGCAACGTTCAATAATTGGTGTACAAAACAAACACGAGAGATCATCACCGCAGCATGTAACAGTCATAAGAGAACATGCATGAGAAGAGAGTCTGATGCAGTTCAAAAGACTGCTATTGTGGTAGCGATAACAGAAAAAAAAAAAAAAGACAGCAAAGTGATAGAAAAGTGATCAAATCCTTTGTGTCGGATTAAACTGAACATTGCAGCTTGAAAAGTGATTATCTTGAGACACTAGACTTTCATAAGGATAATTTCTTAGAGACCACAGCTATGATTCGGCGATTCTTGTAAGTGTTTTCTCTATCCTTGCTCAACTACCACTGGAATCATGAAAAAAATCCTCGAAAATTACAGAACTCCCACTACAGCCTGTTAAAAGTGAGACGACACTGATAAGCTTCAGAATACATGTCGAGAGTCATCTTCAAAATGCAGCACGACAGATAGTACAACCCACCATGTCTTTAAGTAGAAGACAATCATCTCCATCAGATGCACGATCGGCCCTGACCCCCGCAGACCGTCTGGACCGTTCCGCAGACTCAGAAATTAGAAATGGTTCACTATCATTGTTGAAGGTGCAGCAATGTGGACTGGAATGAAGCGTGTGCTCATTTCTTACCTTCACTGGAAGCTGAATTACTTTGTAGATGCATCGGGCGTCGATGTAACGCTGAGTCGATCCCTAAATTACTTCACAGAGCTTCAGAGCAACGCTAAGGACTCATACTGAAAAGGTGCGCTACTCCGAGGCAGAATGGATCAGTGTTAAAAGCAACCTACACATTGGTTGTGTGTACGCATTGACTTTAATACGCTCATCTTTTCTCTCGTAACCTACAAAATCTTAGCCATTCCCATGAGACCTGACACTAAAATTGAGGAACTGACCCTGAATTCCGTATCAACGTGGCCACCTCTGATATCATCCAATATCAAGGCACTGGGAACGCTGCCAAAAGTGAGGCACGCAAATATGACCAAACAATCAACTTTTTCTAATCTCTAGTAAAGGCGAACAATCCATCACTTTCACCACATGCACCCACCGACTCCCCAGCAGGAAGCACCGCTACCTGCACCACACTCAACTGTTACAAGCCCATTACAAGCATCCAACCTGCAATTATCTTAAGCAGGCCATCGAAACATAAGGACTGTAACTTCACTTTGCAGTTGTGTAAGTATATAATGACCTGTAAGTGCTATAATTCTTGCTTTGATATTGCAAGTAAGGGTGATAAGAATGCAGACAGTGTTCGTGTGTTATGTTGCTGAGTTGATGTTTACCTGGCTGTATGTCTACTCTGTCACCATGCAGGTATCCTTAAATGATTGCAAGTGTATCACGTAGAACTTAAGGTGTACCATCGAACGTGTTGCTAAACCTACTGCCAAATTAGACAATAAAATGTATCACTAAATATTCTGCAAAAATGGGTTAGTTAATGTACAATTTGTACTGTTCAAAGCTTATTGCTAAAAATTATTACTGAAAGATTCGACTCAATGCAATAATAACGTGTGTACTTGTATGGTATGAAAACTGCATGATTGTATAGTCTATTGAAAATACACAGCAGAGCTTTCTTTTTGAGTATAAAATTCAAAACTCTTCATGACCGTAAATGAAAATAAATAAAACATATGTAGCAAGATTTAATACTTCTCACCTCACGAACTGAAAAAAAAAAAAATGTTGGAATATCAAGAAAATAAGGTCAATTATATATTAACTGAAATACAAAATACAAATACAAATTGGCTTATTGCTCTGGTAAAAATTTATATCATGGAATATTAAAAAAAAAAAAAAACGAAAAAAAGTAACAAAATAACAACACACATGCGAGTAACAAACGACATGACATTCGGCACATTAGTTCAGAGCGCTCCGCGGCATAAGGGCGCCGCACACAGTGGTGGTCGGCTCAATTGAGGGCGTGGAGGCTCGGGGTCAGGTAGGAGGGCCAGTAGGCAAGGTTGAAGAGCAGGAAACAGATAGGTAATCCCAGGCGGCCAACCATCTCTTGCGTGTCTCATAGATTTCAGTGGCAGAGATTCCAGAGGGCGCCGCAGACTTCTTTTGACAGATAGAATCGTTTATGTAATCTCGCAGTGACGTTGTAGCGGTTCATTTTAGCTAACAGGGAAGTTACAGTCTCATTGGATTTTGCAATGAAGTTGTAGTGTTATATCTAATCTAACATGGAAATTACAGCGTTTCCCTTTAATCTTACAGTGTGTTTATATCGTTTCACTTAATTTCACCTAAGTTATCTAGTCTTGCAAATAAAAAATTGTTATCGTATCATAGCTTCATTCTTGCAGTGAAAATTATAGCGTTTCATTTTAATATTTTGTATTTTTATATTGTCTTACCTAATCTTACAGTAAAGTTATCTAATTTTGTAAAAAAAATTTTGTTATCGAATCTTTATTCTTGCACTGAAGTTGTAAAATTTTCTCTTTACGTAATATCATCTTGGTACTTACCCGGGCACTACTTTCGTTACGCTGCTGTCACTGGTCTTCCTCCATCTGTCAAATACAGTTAAGTATCAAAACAACAGCCATACAAATAAATAAAATGTAGTACCAACAGTTTGTTCATAATTAGGTGAGCAGATAAGGAAGAGATGAGATATGTAGAAATGGGAGGAACTAGTGAGAAAGATGGGAGGAAAAAGTTAACGGATAGCGAAGAGATAAAAGCTCGAGAAATTAACTCCTTCAGTACTGGGACACTTTTTTACCTTAAGATTTGTGTACGATTAGACCCTATTATGTGCATTAGGAAGGGTCTATGAAGGTCAGAAGATTAATTGGCAGAGTCTTTACTATTTTAACACCCACATAACTTTCTGAAGCTGTATAAAATCTCAAAATAGTAACTAAAAGGCATATGGAAATGCGTCATGCTACTGAAGGGGTTAAACAAAAACTCTTACCACAAACATTAGAAGAAATTGATTATAACACAACAACGATAATGAAAGGGGAAGAAAAGAAAAAGAGAAAAGAAAATGACAGCAGATGGGGAAGAGATAAAAAGCTGAAAAAACGAAAGGATAAACTGAAAAAAAAGAAAAAAGAAAAAGAAGCACCACAAAATTGATGACGATTGAGTATTGCCACAACTAGGGAAAGAGGAAGGGAAGAAAGAAAGGGAAAACAATTCACAATAGAATGAGTGTGTGTTTATGTACTGTACTCACGACAGGATGAGGGTGTACTGCAGGAGAGGCACAGTGGTGAGTAGAATGCACATCAACATCCACACGTCCAGGGCCTTCACGTAGCTTGTGGTGGGACTTGTCTGCCTGAGGGAAAACGTAGATTAAGACCGATGAGGAGCGTGAGGCAGAAAAATACTCGATGGAAAAATAATGCAGCACATCTCTACATCTTCTTTATGGAACGATAACTTCTATAGAAGAAACAATGTTAATAAGAATAGGACAAATTAACAGAAAACGAACAGTGTCTTCCACACTAACTGTTATTGCATCTAGTACAAAACATAGCCAGGCTGGAGAATATAAGGGTTGTTAATGAATAGAAAGCGATGGAAGAAGTGAACGTAAGCTGCTGAGCCTACAACACACACTGGGAATAAGCTGTGTAAAGAAGAAGAAGAACTAAGTCACTATCCATTAATGAGCAGAAACAGATGAAAGAAGTGCACTTCAGCGGCTGACCCTACAGCACCGGGGAATAAGGCCGCATCAACAAGAACAAGAACTAAGTCACCAGCCATTAATGAGTAGAAAAAGAGGGAAAAAGTGGACTCGAGCGGCTGACCCTACAACACAGTACGAAGAAAGAGAGTCACCATGGCCACAACCCCATCCCACACATACTCCCCACGCCTGACCTGATGCCGGTGTACATGGAGGCGATGGTGAGAAGCGAGGTGATCACCAATCCGTTTCGACCTACTACCACCTCGGCGGGCCAGAAGAATGAAGTCCACCCCACCACCACGAAGAGTAAAGAGGGCACGAAGGAACTCATAACGTGGATGAAACTGTGGCGGCGAATCACGAGAAGGACGCGGAGACACAGCGACGTCTCTGAGGACACGAGAGTACCTGACTGTCAACTGGTTCACTGTCCACTTCACCGCATACACCGTTACAACCGGCAAATCAAGGCAGTGCTACAGGAAATTCTTTAGATCGAGTGTCACGAGGATTTGATAGGCACGAACTGCTTCACTTGCAATTGTCAAGTGTCGGTAATGGCTGCACCAACACCACGAGTCTCACCAGCTACCTTTAGCTCCTGCTTCAAACACCTGCCACTCTAATTAAGAAGCTTACCGACAGAGGACCGTGTTAGATTGAATAGTTCACAAATTTACCGTCAGAGGACATTGTAGTCACCAAGTTAGATGTTTTGAATTTTTCCTAATACATTATGCACCAATATACAAATAACACCAAAAAGCCAATTGAGTTGATCTTCCTTGTGTGTGTTTGAGATGTGATTAGACTTTAAGAGTGCCGGGGAGTAGGTTTGTGATTCCTATTCCTGACAAATGCGTGTTTGAGTGCGTGAGAGAGGCCAGGGACTGACTCACCGGGCACACACTTGGTGCAGGAACAAGTGGTGCCGTTCAGACTCCTCACCGAAAAGTCATAGCTCGCCAGCTGCCGCTTGAGGTCCTCGTCTGTGCTGAGTCCAGGTGGCATCCAGTCCAGAGCGAGCTCGTGCAGCTGGTAGATGTCTGCAGTAGCTGGAGGTGGAGGCAGAGGAAGAGAGGAAACGTTTATCTCTGTACAAAGAAGTCTGGCATTTTCTCCTTCATAAAAATAGGACATGACAAGGATAAAAGGAGATTAAAATTGTTATCCACGTTTTGACTTAGTGAATTAAGGGTGCCCTGGAAAAAATGTAGTTCAAAAAGTTTGAAGCATGAAAAATGAAAAGAAATATTCCAGTTAAATGTTTGAAAAATGAAAAATAAAAGACAATATTGATATGAAAAATATTTCAGTTAATAAAGATTTTTTTTACTTTTGTAATTGTTTGCGAATTGTTTGTATGAACTCATAAGAATATCTAATAAACTTAGAATGTTTCTCTTTCACTTAATGAACATAGTGTATTTACATTATTAGATAAGAAAGGAGAGAAAGAAAATGATGATGAGGCGCGTCAGTCATGGTCGTTCAGTGTTTAGAGAAATCTTCTTGAAATCACTTCCGAGAGTACTGTGTGAGGTGACATGCACTTCAGCGGCCTCTTCTCACAGGCACAGAAGGGAAAGCCTCCACGATGCCCTGTTCCAGGCACTTCACCAGGTGTGGTGCCATGCTGGCCCGATCGTAGCGCACGGTGCACGGGTCCTGCCCCACTGCAATGCTGAAGGCAAAGGCCAATGCGAACAGGCCGCAGCTGTATCCATCATTCTGCCGCTGCACAGGCCGCATTACAGCGCCAGGTGGCGGCACGTGCAGCTCCTGCAGCTGCGCCACCAGTGCAGTTGTGCAGGCGGACAGTTCGTCGTACATTGAGTCATACACAGCCAGCTGGCCGCTGTGCTGCGTGCCGTAGGAGGACAGCAGCAGCCAGTGGGTACCAGCCAGGCGGCCATAGTCCGCCATGGACTCCAGGTGCAGCGGCGCGGATCGGTTCACCACTTGCAGGAAAAGTGACGTGTCGCCGGGCTGGAGCGGCGGCAAGGTGAAGGCCGCACCGCAGGCGTACAGACCGCGAGTCTCCGGAAAATGCCTTTGCAGTATATCCTGCGCCAGGTCCATCACGTCATCGGAGAGCCAGCGGCGCCCCAGGATGTCACTTCGATCGGCACTGCTGAGGCGAGGCAAGGGCAGAGGCTGGAACAGTACAGTGCTCGACTCTGCCTCGTGACGGAAAGCCTCCCTGTGATCCTCATTGTCCTGCTCTGAGGACAGATCCTGGAGAAGGGGAGGATTCTCCAGGTCTGCCTCCTGTGATCTTCACTATCGTGGTTGTCCTGGCCTGAGGTCAGATCCTGGAGAAGGGGAGGATTCTCCAGGTCTGAGGCCAGACCAGGGTCGCAGGACGAGTCTGAGGTGAAGTACTCGTCAGGCAGGAGCTCCATTCGTCATCAGTGTCCTGGTCACTGTCTTGCGTGTTGGTGTCCTCATTAGCGGTCTCATACTCACTGCATGGTGCCTTCTCTTCGGTCAAGCTTCCAGGGTCAAGCGTGAAAGGCTTGGACCAATCAGTCTTGTCAGCAGCAGGCCCGTACATGTCGTCCACCATCTGCTTAAGCCTGAAGGGCGTTGGCTCTCGTGCTGGAGGGAATGTTAACTGTCCAGGTGGGGAGTCCTGGGACAGAAATTTGAATGTCATTGGGAGCAGTGGTGGAGGCAGCGGTGTGGGATTTGGGCTGATCTGTGCCATCTCTACGAAGGCTTTTTCAATCTT
Source organism: Portunus trituberculatus (assembly GCF_017591435.1). Taxonomy (NCBI): domain Eukaryota; kingdom Metazoa; phylum Arthropoda; class Malacostraca; order Decapoda; family Portunidae; genus Portunus; species Portunus trituberculatus. The sequence goes on from NC_059274.1 coordinate 14,619,424, forward strand.
GCCTCCATCTTTGGCCTCGAAGGGGACCTGGGTGATCCCTTGGGCGGTGCAGGAGAGAAGGTCGCCCAAGGTGATCTCGCCCTTGGTCATGAGGCTTCCCCCCTTATACAGGCGCACCACCAGCTTCTTGGTGGGGCCCTTAACCCGCAGCATAGGTCCCCTGCCTTGAGTGAACCTCTGCTGCAGCTCACACATGCCCTCCCCACGCAGCTGCCGGACGCACTTGGGCACTGGATCCAGAGCCAGGCGCAGGTGCACCTTGGGCGTCTGCCACCAGCCCTTGTACGCCACCGTCAGCATAGTGGGGCTCCGCGCGTCCTCGCGCTTCACGATCACAACCCGGGTAATTTGAAGAACGGAATGCATTTTTGTTTTCATTGATATGTAAAAAGTCTTCAGTCTGACAGAACAGCATGATGCCAAAAAACATCTGATCTCGTCTCAAACTCACGGAGGAAAGTGGCAGCCAAATATGAACAAAATGGAGGTGAGATGCTTGCTTTTCAGTAGAGGCGTTTGCAGTATATTGATATTTCGTTGCTTTTGTAATCTTGTCAAGTCAAGTAAGTACAATTACTATCAAAGAGAGACAATAGTGTGAAGGGAACTCAGAAGGCAGGATATTATGAGAGCTGGTGGAAACCACACTGACTTCAAAGGCACGCAAGTGTTCACACAACAGGACAGTAAAGACTCTAAAGCGGCTTGTGAGAAATAGTATCCCTCATTCTTGGATTATGTAGATGAAAGCAATTACTTGATTGCGTTTCAAGAGCCTAAAATAATATAGTCTGTCTGTTCATGTCCCGTTCAGTTTTCCCCTCCCAACTCCCAACTCCCACAAACACACTAACGTTTGGCGGGCCTTCAGGTACTCACAGCTTTTGATAAAGACAGTGCATCGCTGGACGTCAAAGGGATACATGTAGAAGGACATGCTGCACACAAGTTTGAGCTGCATCCTGGAACAGCGGAGAGAATGGAAGACTCGTGGCCAGGGATGAGAGAATGAACGATTTGAAAATGTTACTTTCTTTAGTGACACTTTCATCTTTACGGCTTCTCCTCATGCTGGAGAAAACTGTCTTGTGCAGATTAAAGGTAAGATAAGAAAATACATAATGGCAGCAAAACAGACGGACTTTTCAGTAAAATCTGCAAGTATTTCAAATTTGTCTTTGATAACTGAAATCTTGTAGAATAATTCAAAATGAAGTAGCAATTCTCATAGTGTTACAAGCAATGACTGATTGATTTGTTGTTCCCTTTGTCTTACTGATTAAATTTTAAAAGTGGCAGAGAGAGACGAGCGACTCACATGACGGAGGTGTACACGGTGGAATCTGACGAAATGGTGACGCCCTGGAACTTCTGCAGGAAGGTGAACGTGTCGAGGGAGCGAGTGCCTCGAATGAACACGTCAGGCACCCACACCTGCAACAGTAAAGAGGCACTGGTAAAGGAAGGCATACACTCACTAATTAAACCAAAACTCGTGGCAAAGTAAAGGTCAAATACACATGACAGTTATGCAATTTAAGTCTAACGAAGAGTAGTTTTACCTTACCTTCTTCAGTAGCGCTGGGGACACTGTCATAGATGCTTTCTCCTGGGTGTTGGAGGAGTCCTTAGGAGCATCACTGGAGGCGTTGAGAATGGAATGAGGAAAGACGAGGCGAGTGTCCCTCCATGATACACGAAGATACACCTCGAACACGATGGACTGAAGCAAGGAGAAGAGACGAAACCGTAAATACAAGGAAGCAGAGAAAAACACGAAATAGGAAGAGATGTGTGCTTGTAAAGTAATTAAATAGGATAATGGGTGAATGAGAGAAGAGACAAAATGATTGAATAAAGAGAGAAGAGCTACATGATAGATGTCAGGAAGGAGATAGAAAAAAAGAAAGAAAACGCTTAATAAGAAACTGTACACTATGGAGAAGAAATAATAAGTGAAAGAAATGGAGATGAAAGAATAACACTATGATAAAAAGAAAAGCTTCACATCAGCTTGTACCATTTCATTCTTGACTAAAATGTTACTTGAATGAATGGAGCGTTGCAGCTCAAACAGAAATACGCAAGTCGTAGATTTTGCAGCAGTACTGAGAAGAAAATTGCAGTTCACAGAAAACCAACGTCTTGTCTGAGATATAGATTTCTACAATGTGAAAGCTGGTCTCGTAAATGGACATAACCAATACTGTAGCACCTTCTAGCATTCGTAACAGACTAATATTGATATGGCCGTTCATAATAACGAGTGTAGAGCATGTTTTTGACCTATGTTGGACGCTATTACTTATATTTGTAAGTAAGGCATGATATATATCTGACCATCCCCAGTGTTATTGCCTCTCTTACCTATGCATGAGTGAGCAGAGAAGGGAATTCAAGAGGAAGGATTATTGATTAAATTCTGGCACATCTGTAACCTCTGAAAGTTAGGCAATAAAACCACAAGAACAAATTCATAATTCTTTGCTTTCTCTTCCTTTCCTTCTGTTCCCAAAATGTATGATCATCAGGAAATGAACACTACTTTGTCACCGCAACTCATGTTTTCTTGATTCCTGTATCTCGCCTCGTAATTCGCAATGTTGACACTCGCTATCTTACATTATACAACAGCTATGGATTCTGACGTCGTGGACGATGATGTGAGAGTTGATTCTAGGTAAAGGTAAATTTCTAGAAATTTATTGCTCGACAGTAAATTGCTCGGAAATCCATTGCTCGAAAAATAATTTCTCGAACCATCTATATCTCGAGAGGCAGATTGTTGGAAAACAGTGGTGAAGTGAAGATAAATATGTAATGATATATCAAATAAGGTAATATGATAAAATATGTACAGACATACCAAATAAGGTATTATAATAGAACTTTATCATTGTTAATTGAACAGCTAGGATCAAGAACGGGTACATTTATTCAACAGGTCTTATTTTTTTCTACATTGTTTGCTTGTCGTAGTTTCAAATAAAGGGCATATTTTTATAATTTTTGTTGTTCTTCAAGATAAAAAAAAAAAAAAATAAATCTGTATTAATGTTAATATTTACTCTATTAGTATGAAATATTGTATGCAACATTTCTTAAATATTCTTCTATATTGTTTGTTGTGTCATAGTTTGATACAATATTCTTTAATTGCATTGTTCAGTCCTGGTACTTTTATCTGCCCTTAGCTGCACTGATTCCTCCCACATATTGTTCTAGTCGCAATTCTTGTAAATATTTTTCTCTCTTTAGTCCATCGATAAATTTCCAAATAGAGGGATGACGAGCACCTATTTGATGTTCAAAACTGTTCTGCCATCCTTCAATTGCATTGTTTGTTTTCGACATTCCTTCTACAACATTATCGAAACAGTTCCACATTTCATGTTTAAGGAAAGGAGCACGTCTACGGCTGCGTGTGTACGGCTGCCCAATCCACATGTCTTCAAAATAATCCACTACTCATTGAAGCTCATCTGGAGAAGATTCATTTTCAACGAGACATTCAAATGTTTCCACAATTTTGGCTACAGGTATAAATGCCAACGCAGATAAAAGACGAACTTTAAGAGCAAATTCAGCATTGATGTCGTACATCATATTAAGGCCACTTGCTTGAATTTTTCGATAAAGACTTTGACTGAAATGATAAAGAAAAACACCCTCTACATTTAGACACTGGAAAGTCTTGTTGTATGGCCTTGACCATGGCAAGTTTAAAATCAATAATTTTTGTCAATGGCTGGAATATAGGGATCTTTCCTTTAAGAGCCTTCATGAACCTCTTATAGTTTTTTTCTTTTTTGTTAGGTAACAGTGCATATACGAGAGGTGATATATTACCTGACTTCAGTTGACCAAAAATCAAAGGCACAGTTTTAAAAGTTCTTTCAGCGTACCAGTGCTCAGAACGTGCTAAGATATTGAGATTGCTTTGTGTTGCAAAAATTAAAATACGATCATTTGTGGGACCAGAGTCACAAATAAGGAATAAATCTCCTTTTGATGGTTTTGGTAAACTCTACTGGGATGTTGAGATCGAAGTAGCTGTTAGGCAAAGCAGGTCCAGCATTTTCCCTTGCGCGTATATTACGTATGGTGCTTTTCATATTTGATACTGAAAGTGGGGGGGAGCTTCACCGCTGCAGCAGCACTTACTTCCATTGAAGCACATGATACAATATAATCTGGTGTAACTTGACTGTTTATTGCATGTTCTCTCACTTTTTCCATGGCTTTAGCGGCATCAATATCAGCGGCATCTCCTGCATGGTTGTGATTCCCGATTCCTTCCATTGACAGTGTTAACATGTGCTGAGCATTTCCTTCTTTTGCACATTTCACATTTTCAGTAAATCTTATTGTTCACTGTTTTGTCCTTAGTATATGAATATCCATAAAAAAAAAAACATTCTTTCCTCTTTCGCTATCAACAAAAGTTCTGTCCATCACTATGGTTCAAGATCTCTAAAACATTGAAACAAATAGAAAACAATATAGGAAAAAAATCAGAAAAATAGTCATTAGTATTGTAGGTCAACAATAGATAATCAAATAATGAATATCAAAAATTGATGGAGTACTGTAAGGCAAGTCTAATGACAATGGATATGGTTGCTATGGAAAGAAAGAGAGAAAGAACCACAGGCAAAATGAATAGCCCTGCCACCGTGTGTTGAGCCAGCCTAGAGAGAAAGACTAGAAGGCGCAGCTGACGTGGTGCTTCAAGCTTCAAAATTTCGAACAATCTGCCTTTCGATCAATAGAGAGTTCTAGAAATTATTTTTCAAGCAATTGATATCGAGCAATTTCCTGTCAACCAATTGATTTCGAGGAATTGACCGGATACCCGTGAGAGTCAGCATTGTGACGTTTGGTGTCTGGAACTTCCGTGAATGCTTCAAAATCTTTACCTTCCTGCAGTTATGCATCTGGATTTTAATGTTTGATAACATAGCGATTGCTTTTGTAAAGGTTGCGTGTGATCCCTCGTCACACTTGCCAATTAGAGATATGAAGGTGGATCTGTGAACTGCGTGAGGTAGTATGCTCCTGGAATATTAGGATTGTGCTTGTAACCTGTTGTCTGTTACTAAGTTACTGTTGCTATGTTACTTAGTGCAGGAATGCTTCACTCTCAGGGCTGAAGGCGCAGCAATGTGGACTGGAATGAAGCGTGTGCTTATTTCTCACCTTCACTGGAAGCTGAATTACTTTGTGGATGCATCGGGCGTCGATTAAACGTTAGGTCGATCCCTGAATTACTTCACAGAGCTTCAGAGCAACGTTGAAGACTCATACTGAAAAGGTGCGCTACTCCGAGGCAGAATGGATCAGTGTTAAAAGCTACATTCATATTGGTTGTGTGTACTCATTGACTTTAATACGCTCATCTTTTCTCTCGTAACCTACAAGATCTTAGTCATTCCCATGAGACCTGACGCTAAAATTGAGGGACTGACCCTGAATTCCGTATCAATATGGCCACCTCTTATATCATCCAATCTCAAGGCGCTGATAACGCTGCCAAAAGCGAGGCACGCAAATGTGACCAAGCAATCAACTTTTTCCAATCTCTGGTGAATGCGAAGGCGAAGAATCTATCACTCACCACATGCACCCACTGACTCTCCCACAGCAAGCACCGCTATCTGCGCCACACTCAACTGTTACAAGCCCATTACAAGCATCAAACCTGCAATTATCTTAAGCAGGCCACCGGAACATCAGGATTATAGCTACACTTTACAATTGTGTAAGTATATAATGACCTGGATGTGCTATAATTCTTGGTTTGATATTGCAAGTAAGGGTGATAAGAATGCAGACAGTGTTCGTGTGTTATGTTGCTGAGTTGATGTTTACCTGGCTGTATGTCTACTCTGTCACCATGGAGGTATCCTTAAATGATTGCAAGTATATCACGTAGAACTTAAGGTGTACCATCGAACGTGTTGCTAAACCTACTGCTAAACATGCCACTAAAATGTATCACTAAATATTCTGCAAAAATTTATTAGTTAATGTACAATTTGTACTTTTCAATGCAATACTAACACGTATGTACTTGGGTGGTATCAAAACTACATGATTGTATAGTTTATTGAAAATACATAGCAGAGCTTTCTTTTTGAGTATAAAATTCAAAGATCTTCATGACCGTAAATAAAAATCCGGTGGTTTGCAACACATGTAGCACGATTTAATACTTCTCACCTCACGAACTGAAAAAAAAAAATGTTAGAATAGCAAGAAAATAAGGCCAATAATATATAAACTGAAATGTAACAAATATAAATTTGCTTATTTCTCTGCTAAAAATTTATATCATGAGATTAAAAAAACAAACAAAAAACGATAAAATAATTCGAAAGTAAAAAACGTCTCCTAAAATATAAAAATTTGTATGTACATTGGCTTACATAATTTGACACCTCCATATGAAATGAAACCAGATAAAAATCAACTAAAACATAAAAAAGAGAAAAGAAAAAAGAAAAAGAAAAAGAAAATAGAAGATAAAACTAAGGGCATACAAACATCTGAAAAAAAAAAAAACGCAAAACACAAACACAAACCAACACACATGAGAGTAACAAACGACAAGACATTCGGCACATTAGTTCAGAGCGCACCGCGACAAGAGGGCGCCGCACACAGTGATGGGCGGCTCAGTCGAGGGCATAGAGGCTCGGGGTCAGGTAGGAGGGCCAGTAGGCGAGGTTGAACAGCAGGAAACAGACCGGTAATCCCACGCGGCCAACCATCTCGGCTTTTCTCTTGCGTGTCTCATAGATTTCAGTGGCAGACATTCCAGAGGGCGCCGCAGACTTCTTTTGACAGATAGAATCGTTTATGTAATCTCGCAGAGAAGTTGTAGAAGTTCAGATTAGCTAACAGGGAAATTGTAGTGTCTCATTTAATTTTGCAATGAAGTTGTAGTGTTATATCTAATATAACATGGAAATTACAGCGTTTCCCTTTAATCTTACAGTGTGTTTATATTGTTTCATTTAATTGCACCTAAGTTATCTAGTCTTGCAAATATAAAATTGTTATCGTATCGTAGCTTTATTCTTGCAGTGAAGTTGTAGTGTTTGATCAAATCTCACAGAAAAATTATAGCGTTTCATTTTAATTTTACAGAGCATTTATATATTTTCTTACCTAATCTTACAGTAAAGTTATCTAATCTTGTAAACAAAATTTTTTATCGTATCTTTATTCTTGCAGTGAAGTTGTATAATTTTCTCTTATCTTTACCTAATCTCATCTTGGTACTTACCCCGGGCACTACTTTCTTTACGCTGCTGTCACTGGTCTTCCTCCATCTGTCAAATACAGTTAAGGATTAAAACAACAGCCTTACAAATAAATAAAATGATATATCCACAGTTTCTTCTCATTAAGTGAACAGATAAGGAAGAAATGAGAGTTGAAGAAATGGGAGGGACTAGTGAGAAAGATGGGAGGAAAAAATAGCAGATAGGGAAAAGATAAGAGCTGCAGTAATTAAAGGAGAAAATGAATGAAACGGAAGGGAAAATACGCTTAACATACCAAAGATTAAGATGAAACGCTTTATGACACAACAACTGGGTATTGAAATAGGCAAAAAATATATATAAGAAGGAGAATGACAGTGGATAGAGAAAAGATAAGGGCTTGAGAAATTAATAGAAAAACTGAAGAAAAGAGAAGGGAAAAAATGCGATGTACTTCTCACAAAATTAAGAAGAAATGAGTTACGTATAGCACAACGACGATAATGAATAGGAGGAAGGAATAAAGATAAGGAGGAAAATGATAGCGGATGGGGAAGAGATAAAAGCTGGAAAAACGAAAGGAAAAAAAACTCAAGACGACAAAGATAAAAAGAAACACAGCAAAATTCATAAAAGAAAAAAAAATAGTTATGGCACAACTGAGTAGTGAAAGAGGGAGGGAAGAAACACAGGGAAAGCAACTCACAGTAGAATGAGTGTGTCTGTGTACTGTACTCACGACAGGATGAGGGCGTACTGCAGGAGAGGCACAGTGGTGAGAAGAATGCACATCAACATCCACACGTCCAGGGCCTTCACGTAGCTGGTGGTGGGACTCGTCTGCCTGAGGGAAAGAAAACGGAGATTAAGGGCCCGTCCACACTATGTTTCATGATGCGCGCAGTGTTGATTGGATGTTGAAACAAAATACTTTTTTTTTGGTACGATCGTACCAGATTTAGTACGTTTGAACTCAAAAGTACGTTTGGTACGACTTTATGTAAATTTGGTACGAAATTGTATGTCAGTAAGGTTTCTTGAATCTCAGGTTCAAAAGTTTTTCACCCAATTGACTGGTGGTTTCCATTCGAATGAAAATTTGTCTCGTACAACGTCACATAACAGGTAACATACTCGTCAGAATAAACCGTCGCGTCACTCTCCCATCCCCCTTCCCCATCTCCTGCCCAGCCTGCAAGGGAAGGTACGCCAACATGCTCTGTCAGTATTACAGTGATCACTAGTCTGTGTGTCTGTTGTGAACTTGCGGTGCTTAATTAACTGAGAAACGTGACAAGCGCATTACATTGTTATTCCTTGTACAGAGTGAGTGTTCTTAACCCCTTCAGAACTGGAACGCATTTCTACCACGAGTTTTGGGCATGATTAGATTTTATTTACATTAGGAAAGGTTTATGGAGGTCAGAAAATTAATGGCCAGAATCTTCACTATTTTAATCACCACACAAGTTTCTGAAGCTATATAAAATTACCAAATAGTAAAGAGAATGAATATAGAAACGTGTCATGCTACTGTAAAGGTTAAACTGATGAAGAACCACATTATGTTGATAGTTTACTTCAATTTAAGAGGGACAGTCTTGTGAAGATGTTGCTTATCTAATGTAGCTATAGGTTATGTGTGTGTGTGTGTGTGTGTGTGTGTGTGTGTGTGTGTGTGTTGGGATGGGTGTATGGGGATATCTTGGGATGCATGCAAGTGTGTGTGTGTGTGTGTGTGTGTGTGTGTGTGTGTGTGTGTGTTGGGAATACATATGATGAGAATAAGATTTACAGCTGTAATCAAAGGTAAGAAAATAATCAGGTTTCTTATAATTAGGTATATTTTAGATGTTGGTACGTTTTGTTAAGATTTCGTACGTTTTCTTCAGCTGATCTGGTACGATCAGGAAAATCAGCCTGGCAGCGCTGGCTGAGTGCTCAGTGATGCTCCAGATGACGCGAGCGCAGCTACAGAGGCGTTACAAATGTACTACTCAACTTTTGAAATTTATGAAATGCAGTAGCTGGCATTCTTGTATAATTTTCAAAGTCTGATGGAATTTCGGTTTGTATTTCCAAAAATATTTAATCGAAGCTCCCTCCGTTCACACGTCGCCGGAAAAACCATTGTTTACACCACAAGTTTTGACGCTTCTTCCCTAAAAGACTTTTTTTTTCAGTATATAGAGCAACTGTAGTCTACAGTACAGTCTCTTATAAGAGTACATCATTGGCAGACATAGACATCCCCATGTAAAGAAAGCTAAACCGTAGAAGTGACCAGCGTTGCACGGGTACCGAGTGAGCAATGTTGCAGTACAGTTTGGCCGCTTGTTATTTTTTTCAACACCACTACTACAACACGTGGCTGATGCATGATGTATAGTGTGTACGGGGCCTAAGACCGATGAGGAGCGTGATGCAGAAAAATAGACGATGGAAAAATAATGCAGCACATCTCTAGATCTTCTTTATGGAACGGTAACTCCTGTAGAAGAAACAATGTTAATAAGAATAGGATAAATGAACAGAAAAAGAACAGTATCCTCCACAATAACTGTTATTGCCTGTAGTAGACAACATAGCCAGGCTGAAGAATATAAGGGCTCTTAATGAATAGAAACCGATGAAAGAAGTGAACTCGAGCTGCTGATCCTACAATACAGTGGGAATAAGGTCGTATGAGGAAGAAGAACTACTAAGTCACCAGCCACCGTCCCATGCGACACACTCCCCATGCCTGACCTGATGCCGGTGTACATGGAGGTGATGGTGAGAAGCGAGGTGATCACAAGTACAGTTCGCCCCGGCACCACCTCGGCGGGCCAGAAGAATGAAGTCCACCCCACCACCACGAAGAGTCCAGAAGGCACGTAGGAACTCATGACGTGGATGAAGCTGTGGCGGCGAAGCACGAGATGGACGCGGAGACATGGCGACGTCTCTGAGGACACGAGAGTACCTGACTGTTAACTGGTTCACTGTCCACTTCACCGCATACACCGTTACAACCGGCAAATCAAGGCAGTGCTAAGGAAACTCTTTAGATCGAGTGTCACGAGGATTTGATAGGCACGAACTGCTTCACTTGCAATTGTCAAGTGTCGGTAATGGCTTCACCAACACCACGCGTCTCACCAGCTACCTTTAGTTCCTGCTTCAAACACCTGCCACTCTAGTTAAGAAGCTTACCGACAGAGGACCGTGTTGGATTGAATAGTTCACAAATCTACCGTCAGAGGGCATCGTAGTCACCAAATTAGTTGTTTTAAATTTTTCGCTATACATTATGCACCAATATACAAATAACACCAAAAGCAAATTGAGTTGATCTTCCTTGTGTGTGTTGTAGATGTGGATAGACTTTAAGAGTGCCGGAGAATAGGTTTGTGATTCCTACTCCTGACAAATGGGTGTTTGAGTGCGTGAGAGAGGCCAGGGACTGACTCACCGGGCACACACTTGGTGCAGGAACATGTGGTGCCGTTCAGACTCCTCACCGAAAAGTCATAGCTCGCCAGCTGCCGCTTGAGGTCCTCGTCTGTGCTGAGTCCAGGTGGCATCCAGTCCAGAGCGAGCTCGTGCAGCTGGTAGATGTCTGCAGCAGCGGGAGGTGGAGGCAGAGGAAGAGAGGAAACGTTTATCTCTGTACAAAGAAGTCTGGCATTTTCTCCTTCATAAAAATAGGACATGACAAGGATAAAAGGAGATTAAAATTGTTATCCACGTTTTGACTTAGTGAATTAAGGGTGACCTGGAAAAATGTAGTTAAAAAAGTTTGAAGCATGAAAAATTAAAAGAAATATTCCAGTTAAAAAGTTTGAAAAATGAAAAATAAAAGAATATTGATATGAAAAATATTTCAGTTAGTAAAGTTTTTTTTTTTTTACTTTGGTTATTGTTTACGAATTGTTTGGATGAACTCATAAGAATGTCTGATAAACTTAGAATGTTTCTCTTTCACTTAATAAACAGAGTGTATTTACATTATTAGATAAGAAAGGAGAGAAAGAAAATGATGATGAGGCGCGTCAGTCATGGTCGTTCAGTGTTTAGAGAAATCTTCTTGAAATCACTTCCGAGAGTACTGTGTGAGGTGACATGCACTTCAGCGGCCTCTTCTCACAGGCACAGAAGGGAAAGCCTCCACGATGCCCTGTTCCAGGCACTTCACCAGGTGTGGTGCCATGCTGGCCCGATCGTAGCGCACGGTGCACGGGTCCTGCCCCACTGCAATGCTGAAGGCAAAGGCCAATGCGAACAGGCCGCAGCTGTATCCATCATTCTGCCGCTGCACAGGCCGCATTACAGCGCCAGGTGGCGGCACGTGCAGCTCCTGCAGCTGCGCCACCAGTGCAGTTGTGCAGGCGGACAGTTCGTCGTACATTGAGTCATACACAGCCAGCTGGCCGCTGTGCTGCGTGCCGTAGGAGGACAGCAGCAGCCAGTGGGTACCAGCCAGGCGGCCATAGTCCGCCATGGACTCCAGGTGCAGCGGCGCGGATCGGTTCACCACTTGCAGGAAAAGTGACGTGTCGCCGGGCTGGAGCGGCGGCAAGGTGAAGGCCGCACCGCAGGCGTACAGACCGCGAGTCTCCGGAAAATGCCTTTGCAGTATATCCTGCGCCAGGTCCATCACGTCATCGGAGAGCCAGCGGCGCCCCAGGATGTCACTTCGGTCGGCACTGCTGAGGCGAGGCAAGGGCAGAGGCTGGAACAGTACAGTGCTCGACTCTGCCTCGTGACGGAAAGCCTCCCTGTGATCCTCATTGTCCTGCTCTGAGGACAGATCCTGGAGAAGGGGAGGATTCTCCAGGTCTGCCTCCTTGTGATCTTCACTATCGTGGTTGTCCTGGCCTGAGGTCAGATCCTGGAGAAGGGGAGGATTCTCCAGGTTTGAGGCCAGACCAGGATCGCAGGACGAGTCTGAGGTGAAGTACTCATCAGGCAGGGAGCTCCATTCGTCATCAGTGTCCTGGTCACTGTCTTGCGTGTTGGTGTCCTCATTAGCGGTCTCATACTCACTGCATGGTGCCTTCTCTTCGGTCAAGCTTCCAGGGTCAAGCGTGAAAGGCTTGGACCAATCAGTCTTGTCAGCAGCAGGCCCGTACATGTCGTCCACCATCTGCTTAAGCCTGAAGGGCGTTGGCTCTCGTGCTGGAGGGAATGTTAACTGTCCAGGTGGGGAGTCCTGGGACAGAAATTTGAATGTCATTGGGAGCAGTGGTGGAGGCAGCGGTGTGGGATTTGGGCTGATCTGTGCCATCTCTACGAAGGCTTTTTCAATCTTGCCTCCATCTTTGGCCTCGAAGGGGACCTGGGTGATCCCTTGGGCGGTGCAGGAGAGAAGGTCGCCCAAGGTGATCTCGCCCTTGGTCATGAGGCTTCCCCCCTTATACAGGCGCACCACCAGCTTCCTGGTGGGGCCCTTAACCCGCAGCATAGGTCCCCTGCCTTGAGTGAACCTCTGCTGCAGCTCACACATGCCCTCCCCACGCACCTGCCGGACGCACTTGGGCACCGGATCCAGAGCCAGGCGCAGGTGCACCTTGGGCGTCTGCCACCAGCCCTTGTACGCTACCGTCAGCATAGTGGGGCTCCGCGCGTCCTCGCGCTTCACGATCACAACCCGGGTAATTTGAAGAACGGAATGCATTTTTGTTTTCATTGATATGTAAAAAGTCTTCAGTCTGACAGAACAACATGATGCAAAAAAACATCTCATCTCCTTCTCAAACTCATGGAGGAAAGTGGCAGCCAAATATGAACAAAATGGAGGTGAGATGCTTGCTTTCAGTAGAGGCGTTTGCAGTATATTGATGTTTCGTTGCTTTTGTAATCTTGTGAAGTCAAGTAAGTAGAATTACTATCAAAGAGAAATAATAGTGTGAAGGGAACTCAGAAAGCAGAATATTAGGAGAGCTGGTGAAGACCAAAATGACTTCAAAGGCACGCAAGTGTTCACACAACAGAACAGTCAGGACTCTAAAGCGGCTCATCAGAAATAGTATCCCGTCATTCTTGGATTATGTAGATGAAGGTAATTACTTGATTGCGTTTCAAGAGCCTAAAATAATATATCTTCATGTCACGTTCAGTTTTCCCCTCCCAACTCACAACTCCCACAAACACACTAACGTTTGGCGGGTGTACAGGTACTCACAGCTCTTGATAAAGACAGTGCATCGCTGGACGTCAAAGGGATACATGTAGAAGGACATGCTGCACACCAGTTTGAGCTGCATCCTGGAACAGCGTAGAGAATGAAAGACTCGTGGCCAGGGAAGAGAGAATGAACGATTTGAAAATGTTACTTCCTTTAGTGACACTTTAATCATTATGGCTTCTCCTCATGCTGGAGAAAACTGTCTTGTGCAGATTTAAGGTAAAATAAGAAAATACATAATGGCACCAAAACAGAGGGACTTTTTAAGTTAAATATGCAGGTATCTCAAATTTGTCTTTAATTAGTGAAATCCTGTAGAATAATTTAAAATGAAGTAGCAATTCTCATAGTGTTACAAGCAATGACTGATTGATTTGTTATTCCCTTTGTCTTACTGATTAAATTCTAAAAGTGACAGAGAGAGAGAGAGAGACGAGCGACTCACATGACGGAGGTGTACACGGTGGAATCTGACGAAATGGTGACGCCCTGGAACTTCTGCAGGAAGGTGAAGGTGTCGAGGAGGAGTGCGAATGCCTCGGCACCCACACCTGCAACAGTAGAGAGGCACTGGTAAAGGAAGGCATACACTCACTAATTAAACCAAAACTCGTGGCAAAGTAAAGGTCAAATACACATGACTGTTATGTAATTTAAGTCAAACGAAGAGTAGTTTCACCTCACCTTCTTCAGTAGCGCTGGGGACACTGTCATAGATGTTTTCTCCTGGGTGTTGGATAAGCCCTTAGGAGCATCACTGGAGGCTTTGAGAATGGAATGAGGAAAGACGAGGCGAGTGTCCCTCCACGATACACGAAGATACACCTCGAACAGAATGGACTGAAGCAAGGCGAGACAAAACCGTAGATACAAGGTAACAGAAAAACACGAAATTGGAAGAGATGTGTGCATGCTTGGGAAGTAATTGAATAGGATAATGGATGAATGGGAGAAGAGACAAAATGAATAAATAAAGAGAGAAGAGCTGATCATAGATGTAGGGAAGGAGGTAGAGAGAAAAAAATAAACGTTAAATAAGAGATTATATTATGCTATGAAGAAATATTGTAATAAGTGAAAGAAATGAGGATGAAAGAATAACACTATGATAAAAAGAAAAGCTTCACATCAGTTTGTACGAGTTCATTCATGATTAAAATGTTGCATGAATGAATGGAACGTTGCAGCTCAAACATAAATACGCAAGTGGTGGATTTTTGCAGCAGAACTGAGAAAATTGCATGTCACAGAAAACCAACGTCTATTTTGAACTATAGATCCATACAATGTGAAAACTGGTCTCGTGAGTGGACGTAACCAATACTGTAGCACCTTCTACCATTCGTAACAGACTAATATTGATATGGCCGTTCATAATAACGAGTGTAGAGCATGTTATTGAGCTATGTTATACGCTATTACTTAT